>NC_058130.1:411478494-411510420 GCF_016433145.1 Gracilinanus agilis
TTGTGAGGAGTTTTCCTTATTTGGGGAGGGTCTGGATGGTTGTTTGTTCTCCTCCTCTGTTTGCTCGGTTGTCTGGATTTTCTCTGTGTAGAAGCTGTCGAGTGTTAAAGACTTCTTTTTTTTGTTATTATTCTTTCTCTTCTGAATTTCCTGTAACTGGTTAGCCATCATTAGCCCAGCAGCTTCTCAGGTTTATCCTTGCTCTCAGTGTCTGTCTGAGATCTATTGGCTCCTGAGGACTGAGTTCTAGTTTTTTCCAAGGTCAAGCCCCCTGGTGGATTCCCTTGCTTGAACCTCTGCAGGAGGTTTCTTTACAAGTCTCAGGGAGCTACTTCCACAGTCGTATACCTGTCTGCACTGGTTCCCCACTTAGGCTTTAGTTCCTGGTTGTGTTTGCCTCCACCCACGCCTCTGCTCAGCCGGCACCCACGGCTCTGCTCAGCCGGCACCCACGCCTCTGCTCAGCCGGCGCTCCGCTCCCAGCGTCCACTCTCTGCGCCCAGCGTCCTGCTCCCGCGCGCTCAGATTTCGCGTGCGTTCTTGACTTAATGGGGTCCTAAGTCTTGCTGCTCTCAGGAACAGGTCCCGGAGCTGCTGATGACTTGATGGGTGCCCCAAACTTGCTCTATTATTTTTAGCTGGGTTCAGAGCTATAGGTGAATGTGGAGGGGGTGGGGGTGGGGCGGTTGCTCAGCTCGCGATTGAGTGAGAGCCCTTTTTAGCTTGGAAATGTCTCGATTCCACGTACCTTCCACGCTGTGCCCTGTTGTGGGGTTCCTCCATTCGTCTGGACTTGTTTTTATGTCCCCTTGAGGAGTTTTGTGTGTTTCGGTCAGGAGAGGTTAAGAGCTGCTTCTTACTCTGCCGCCATCTTAACCCGGAAAACCAATGAAAGAGGTTTTGTACAAACAAAACCAATGCAACCAAGATTGAGAAGGAAAACAACAAATTGCAGGGTGGGTGGGGAAACAACTTTTTAACAAGTGTCTCCAAAAAAGGCCTCATTTCTCAAATATATACAAGATTGAGTAAATTTTATAAAAATGCAAAACATTCCCCCAATTGATAAATGGTCAAAAGAATCTGAACAAACATTTCTCAGAGGAAGAATTAAAACTATCCATATTTATAAGAAAAAGGACCATAGAACTATGCATATCCTTTAACCCAGCAATACCACTACTGGTTCTTTATGCCAAGGTATTCAGAGATAAGAGAAAAAGACGTATTTGTACAAAAATATTTTAGCATCTCTTTTTGTAGAGGCAAATAATTGGAAACTGAGGAGATATCCATCATTTAGGGAATGGATGAATAGTTGGGGTATATGATTGTAATTAAATACTATTATGCTATAAGAAATAAGAAGAAAAAATACACACAAAAAATTAAATTATGCAAAGTGAAATGAGAAGAACCAGGAGAACACTGTACAAAGTAATAAATAAAATAGTAATAGAAATATTGTATCCCAATCTGTGGAAAAACTAAATTATTATCAGCAAAGCAAGTTCCCAAGATATCTACAAGGAACTCATGATGAAAAATGCTAACCATAGACAAAGAAGGAACTGTTGGAGTCTAGTTGCAGATCAAATCCTGTGATCTTCCACTTTATTTCCTTCATGATTTTTTATTATATGATATGTGTCTTCTGCCAATGTATCAGCAATTTGGAAATATGTATTGTATGAAAGCACTGGTATAACCAATATCACCGTAGGGAGTTGGGGAGATGGAAGGAGAGGAGAATCTGAACATAAAATATCAGAAAACAATTGTCAAAAAGTGTTTCTACATGTAATAGTGGGGAGGGGCAGTAAACAAATTGAATGTGAACATTTATGCCTTGGAAATTAGCAAATGCTACAAAGCAGGACTAACTTTATTGTTTTGTGATTGTCTGAACTTAAAGAAAGGGATGGGAAAATGTTAACACAGATTAAAATCATGTCCTGGGTACATTTTTTAAAAAAAGTATTAGAATGATGATAAAAGGACCATGTGAAAATAGAAGTGTAGGGAAATGGGAATGTGAGGAAAGTGGGTCTCTCTACTTGGCTCTTTTCTAATTCTACATTTATATTAGTGAATTATTTTAAAATATCATTATTTTATTGTTCCAAATTATATTTTCATACAATTTTTAATATTTCTTTTCTGAAATTTTGTAATCAATACACTTCCTCTCTCTTAACTCTGCCCCTCCCCAAAAGTTAGGCAATATGATATAAATTTTACATATATTATCATACAAAACATATTTCCACATTTGTCATGTTGTGAAACTAAATACATATTGCTTACATTAAAGAAAAATTCATGGAGGAAGTAAAGGGAAAACCAGTATATGTCTATCTGCACTAGAACATTGTCTGTTCCTTCTATGCTGGTGAATATCTTTTTTCATCATGAGTCCTCTAAGCAGTTCTGTCTTTATATAACACACACACACACACACACACACACACACACACATACCAAACTACTTATCGCTTTAAGAAAAGGTCAACTTGGTATTTTTTCCCTATTTCTTTTTAAAAATATGAATAGATGTATGTTTTCAAATATTTTGGGGGGAGAATTTTTATTAAAACAGTGACGTAATATTTTTGATAAAGAATATGGTTAATTAATTATATTTATAATTTTCATAATATTGAACAAGCCCTACATCTCTACTATAAATATATTCTGGCCAAAATATATGATCTTTCTGATTTGTTTTAATCAAATTACTATTATTTTATTTAATTTTATATCAATATTAATTAGGGAAAATAAATTAATTTTTTTCTGTTTTGTCTCTCTCTGGTTTATACATTTTAATCATATTTGTGTCATAGAAGGGATTTGTTAGAATTTTTCTTTACCTTTCTTTCAGTTTGCTTAGTATTAATTAGAACTTGTAAGCTTTCATTGTGTCCAATGTGGCATGTTCTGGGGGGAAGTCTGGTGACTGTCTTCCCAGTCTGTACTCTGATCTTTACATAGAGAAAGCTGTTTTCTCAAAATTGATACCACTCCAATCTGCTCTAGAACTGCTAAATAGAACCAATTATTTTTCTATTCCTAGTATAAGATTTTTCTGAGATCTCTTTCTGCTAGGGTTTTTAGTTCCCTTACTTATCCTGGACACTGGGCTACTCCTTGCCTCTGCTGTAGTCATGATACACTGTTGTTTCTACCACTGTTTTCCTGACCACTCCACTACTTCTGTCTTTAGTGGGACAAGAGAAAATGACTCACTGACTTTTTTTAGTTCCTCAGCAAGAAAACACTTTGGTGTATTTTTCTCTTTCATTACGGGAAATATTTTGGGAAAACTTTAAGTGAGACTTTTGATCTTTCATTCTATCAACTTGACCCTATCTCCTACCAGGGATATCTTAATTAGCAAATCTAATAGTCTTTTTTTCCCGTTTTTTCATTTGAACCAATTTTCTTTATTGAAACCCCTTTTCTTACTAGATATTCTATCTCCTCCTAAGGGTTAAATGTGATTTTCTCATCATTCTTTTGTGGTTCATCTTTCTTAGTTTCTTTTTTTGAATTCTCAAAGAAGTCACTTCTTAACTGTGAGTGTTTTCTACACCTCTGCACTAGGCTCTCTTCTAGTTTCTCAATTTCACTCAATCTTTCATGATAATTTCATTGGCCCTTTTGTGTTGAGTGAGTCTATGTACATTACTCATTAATCTGGACATTTTGTCCAGAGCTCTCATTCCCATATCAAATACTATTGTACATTTTGAATTAGATGTCCCATAGCAATCTCAAAATCAACATCTAAAACTAAGCAACCTCCTGAGCAAATAATGCCTCTTTCAAATGCCTCTGAATCTGCCAAATGCAGCATCATTCTTTCAGTCTCCAAGTTTTGTAATCTAAGCATTATTCCTGACTTTTCACTCCACATTTCTAATTAGTTTCCATTGTTTTTTTATTCTCACAATGAATATCACATTTTTTCCTGTCTCTCTTCACTTATCCATTAATTTAGTTCAGGCTTTAAGCACTCCTGATCTATATTATTGAAATATCTTCCTAATTTTCCTCTCTGCCTTGTGTGCCACTCTCCACAGAACTGTCAAAATTATATTCCTAAAATATAGGAGTGACAATGTTACTCTCCTCAATAAACTTCAATGACTCACTACTGCATTTAAGATCAAATAAAAACTCCTTAATTTAACTATTAAAGAATCCACAATTTATCTTTCCTGTTTCATTGCATATTATTGCCCTTCCTGTACTTAGTAAATTAAATTCATTTTCTCTACTTCTCATATAGCATTCTGTTTCCCATCTCTTCACTTTTGCTGAGAGCTGTCTTTATACTTGAAATGTGCTTCTTTCCTCCTCATCTCTAACTAAAAGGATATTTCTCTTTTGTACTAAACATAGCTAAAGCACAACATTCATGAAGAAACCATTATTTATTTCTCTCAACTGCTAGAGCTCTCATTCCCTAATTTTTGCTCACCACTTATTTAGTTTTATTCTTTCCATTTAATTCATATTCACATATACACATATATTTATGAATGTATATTAATGAGTACAATATGTACATACATACATGGGTGTATATGTCAGGGTATATACATCACTTCACTATCCCATTAGAATTTAATTTTCAGTTGTTTAAACTACAGATTGTTTTATTCCTTTTATTTGTATCCTTATGACTGTGGAGATCTCTTTATCATCTCTGATAATCTTATAAGGACAGTTTAGTTAATAAGGAAATAAGGACAGAACAAGGGAGTTGTCTTTTACCTCATGCTTCCAGCTCTGGCTCCAGGAGCACGGAGTTTATTTTATATATATACCAAGCCCTATTTCACAGAAAAGAACCCCCCCTGAAACTTTGCAGATGTGCAGAAGTTACAAATTATGTCACATCAAAACACAAAACATTGGCTTCAGAATAGACCAAGGCCAAGGCTGAATTTTGACTAGGTTCTTATCAGAAAGCCAAGTTGGGGAGTATCTTGGCCTTGGCTGTAAGTGGCAGCAGCATTCCTTGCTGTGTTAACAGTGTTAACTCTTTAAATTCAGGTTTGATAGGAACTTAAAGCTTTTCAATAAGGCCACAATACTTTTCAACAAGAAATCACAAGAATCACAAAAGGGGTCAAAAGAGGAGTCTCAGATTTTTATCTCTTCTCTTATTGGCTTCTCACACATGACCTTACAAAATACCAGGTACATAGAAGGTGCTTGGTAAATACTTGTGGAACATTGGATAGAAGCACGGATGGATGGATCAATAGATGAAAGAATGGATGAATAAAGAACCTCTTCGTTGGCAGACTTGTATTCCTTTACTTTGCTATACTTGTAGACTGATCAGTGTATTTCTCTGTCCATTTGGTTATGGGCCCTGAGGATTAATGTCTTACCTCTCTATTTATGTCTACATGGGCATAGGAGATAGGAAATGGCTTAGTTAATCTCAATCTCCATTTACTTATAAGAGGGAACTGCTATTGATGATAGCTTATTCTGGACTAGCCTAGATCTGCTCTTCTATGACAATATTTCTCAGGTATGCCCTAGATATTTATATACTCTTTTAGTATTACATTCAGTGAAAAAAAGAATATTCCAGTGAAATTTGGTCTGCAAATTTACTAATTCCAATACTGCAGGATAGAACTTAATGGAAAATCTAAGTTTTTTGGCTGACATGTTAGCTCTGTCAGCAATGCAAATACTAAGTGGTTGGAGAAATATTGGGCACCTGGTTAAATATGTTAATGCTCTAGTTAACCTCCTCTTAACAATTCCCCCAAAGTCAAGGTATCCAAAGGAAAAGGTAACAACTCAGAAAACCTTAATTTATCTATATCTCCATTACTTTATTATTAACCTGACATCATAAACAGCAAAGTTAAAAGAGTATGTTACAATTCTTTCTCTTGATAGAGCTATTGATTCATTGTGTTCCAGACAATAATAGAATACTACAGTCTTATTTTGAAATGGGTTCACAGATGTCTTTAAAGTTCAGGGTAGCTTCAGAATTTACAAACTACACATAAAATCTGTTCAAGAGAACCTTGTAATTATGAGTTTACTTCCAAAAGCTGAACTTCCTAAGGCTATAAATAACATTATAAAACTGATATCGAGATAGGAAATGGTGCTGAGATAAGATGGAATTTTAACTCCCAAAATTCAAAGAAAAAATTGATTTTATGACCCAAGACTATAGATAAGATGTTTCAAAAGGAAGAGAAAACTTTTAGCAATGATAGCATAATGATAAAAGCATAATTGATACTGTTGAAAAAGAAAAGAGGAGATAGTTATAGCTTAGAAATGATTATGTCTATCTAGGGAATTCTTTGATGACCTTAGCTTTAAACTGTTGTTGTATAACTTTTCAGTTGTTTCTATCTCTTTCTGATTCCATTTGGGGTTTTCTTGTCACAGGTACTTGTGATATTTTCCATTTCCTACGTTAGATTATTTTACAGATAAAAAAACCGAGGTAAACAAGGTTAAATGACTTGCCCAGGGTCACATAGTTAGTGGTTAAGACCACTTTTGAACTCAGGATGAGAAGTATTCCTGACACCAAGTCCATACTCTATCTACTCTGCCACCTAATTGTCCTCAGCTTTAAAAAAAAGTTCCAAAAGGAGGAAACATAGAGACATAATTAAGGATGAATACAGAAGAGTGGCAGGATGTGTAAAAATAGTTTTAGGTAGCCTAACGCCTAGAATGAGATGAAGTTTGAAAAATATGAAGGGTATTATTGACAATGTACAATATATATTCTGGAAACAAAGATAAAAAATGAAGCCCAGCCCTAGTGTCTGGATGGGAAAGAGAAGAAATAAAGCAAAAATCTATTCAATTCAATTCAATAAATCAAATAATTTAATCTTGCATTATGTAAACATTGAATATATGACTTTTACTAATATTTCTAACTTTGAGTTCTTAGAAAAAATTGTTGGTTAGGGATATCCAAAAATGTATGAAAAAGGAAACTTTCACTATGAAATATTACTTAGTGAAATAAGATTATAACTAAACATATAAAGTGTTTCAAAAATCTTAGTTTCATTATAAAAGTTGTCTTAAAAATCTAATAAGACTTTTGAAATATCTTGCCTGTGTAGATTTGTGTGTATGTGTGTGCATGTGTGTGTGTGTGCTTGCATTTGAGATTAGTACTCAATCCAATAGGCATATTCCATGATACTTTATGTGAAGGTGTAACAAGAAGAGGTTAATAACATGTCAATTCAGGGACTAAGGGTTGATAAACAACAGACAATAATTGTTGAACAGAAGGGAAATTAGAGAAAGCAAAGGGCCTTATTAGCAATAGTGAGGTCTAGAAATGGAAATAAAGACAAGCTGGACATTTAAGTGCCTGAATTACCTCTGTCCTTTCTAAATACATTGTCATTCAATGAAAAGACTGATCTAATAATTTCAAAATGAATATATTCATTGTGTTGGAGGAATTCATGAGATAATAGCTGATACCCTTAATGAACATTATGGTAAACAGACAAATCATGTTTTTATAAAAATAATGAAATCAGTAAGAGCTGGTTGTTCCCTGTCTAGTTTATCCTTGTTAAAAAATAAACTCTGTGATCAGCAAGGAAAGGTGTTCCTCTGCTTAAATTATCTTCTTCCTTGTGCTAAACAGAGGGTTTTTAAGCTTATTTTTTATTAGCAAAGAAAATTGAAAGAGGAAATACTATATAAAGGGATAGCATTAGATTTGACTTTATAACTCTGGGTTCAAATCACATGCTTTTTTTACCCTGCGTAATCTTGTACAAATCATTTCATTAACTAGCAGGTTTCCTCATCAAAAAAATGAGATTGAATTATTTCTAAGACTGCTTATGACTTTAAGTCATACAAAAGGCATAGTCTTTTCAAAATGTTTGATACATAGTGGTTACAGAATGAATACTTGTTAAATGATTTTTAAAAATGGATTTCTTGTGTTTAACTTGTAAATTATCTTTTCTGAAGATAATAACAGATTTTGGTAAAATTTGTCTTTTGAATCTTGCTATTGGAAAAATAAAACAGAAAGGCACCCAGTGGCCTTCTTTTGTATTTCAATTGATAGAAATATTTACTTTGAATTGGTTTGGCCAATCTTGGCTCTGCTGCAAAAGACCCTGGTTAACCTCATCACTTTCTTCTGCAAATTTCTAAAATAGGACCAAGGACTCATTCAATTTTCCCAGAAGCAAGTAAAGATAAATTAACAACAAACTTTAGTCCATGTTTTCTTTCTAATATTTTGCCTCATTTGCTGCCTAGTTACTCTGCTCCAATTCCACTGTTTTACTTGTTTTTCTGTTGGTTTGTTTGTATCAAACAGACCCTTTTCAGATTGAATGCTTTCCCTCTACCTATTAAAATTCTACTCATCCTTCAAGGACTACCTTTAATGCATCTCTTTCTCTGGTTACTGTAGCTAAGTGATCTCTCTCTCCTCTGAACTTGTGTCATCCTTATTTTAAATTTTATTGTTTTACCATTTCTGCTTTGTGACTTTCTGGAATAGTTATTTATTTGCAATGTTTATTCCTCATCTTCTCTTTTATTCTACTATTGGCTCCTCCTATGAAAGGCAATGAATGTGAAGCCTTACTTAAATCATCATAGCTTGAACATGTGTTTCTACCTATACTGGTTTAAACACAGTAAATATTTGAGAAATAGCTGTCAAATGAATACCTGTCTTAGGTAAGCCATTTTTTTGTTGTCATTGTTTTGGATATTTTTTGTTGTTGTTGTTAGACAATGTTTTTAGCTCCTTAAATTTTAGTGAAATCATGATAATCAGCCTGGAACACTCAGGAATAAGAACTGAAAGTTCCTGAAATAGTTTGAAAATATTAATAACTATTATTGATATTTTTTTATATTTTCCCATTAGGGATATATCAAGTTATTTCTTAAGGAAAAAAAGTTCTATTTACTTTTAGTTAGCACAGGAAAACATAATTAAAGAGAAAACCACTTCTTTATTCCCAACATAAAGAAAGACAAACTCTAGCACTGTATAAATAATAACAATAATGGTTTATTATTCACAAAGAACTTAATATTTTTATAACACTTTCCTGATGACATACATAAGAGAGTATATTGTAAATACTATTATTACCATTTTTCAGAAGAAGAAACCAAAACTCAGACTAGTATACATTCACATTTAGTTAAAGAAAGAAATAAGATTTGACCTTAGTTCTTTGGACTTCATGGCCAATGTTCTTTCTTCTTTTTTTAATTTAAGTTTATTTCTTTGTTTGATACCACAAAATATTTAAGAAACTCTCTTCTCCTTTTTCTTCTCCCCATTAGAGAAAATATTATTTGAAAAAATGAATATATAAAATGATGTCTTTCTTACTTCTATTTATCAGTTCTTTCTTTAGATGTTGGCATGTAAAAGTCATTCTTCAAACAATATTTCTGTTGCTATATATAACATTCTCTTTCTTCTGATCTTTACACTCTTCATAATTGGATATAGGACTTTCTAAGTTTGTTTTATTTTCAATTAACCTACTTATAATTTCTTTCTGTCCCATCATACTAACTTCTATTATAGACTGATCATAGCAACGGGTACAGTTTATAACATATCTCCTTGAAAAGGCAGCATGAGGGTATATTGAAAAGAGTACAAGTTTCAAAGCCAGAAAATTTGAATTTCATTCTAGTTTTGCCATTAACTTATGGTATGACCTTAAATAAATCACTTAAAATTTAGGTCCCTCTGTTTTTCATAATTAGGCATCCATTATAAAATAATTTAAAATGAAATAAAAGATTAAATTATTAATAAATTATTAAAAGAATCAATAGAAAATAAACTTTTGAATTGTTATATATAAAATATGTACCAGTTGAGGTTACAGTTGGTTGTAAAATCTAATGTTCAGTGTAGAAGAGATAAGGTCTTACAGAACCAGAAAGAATTTACACTGTAAAATCAATATTATAAAAATGAACACTTCTGAAAACATTTATGTCCCAATGAAGAGTGAAATAATCTGATCCAGGAAAGAAAAAACACAATAAAAAACTAGCAACTTTGATCAATACAATAACCACTCATGATTCCAGAGGACTGATAATGAAAGATGCTATCTATTACAGTGAGGAGATGAATTTAGAATACAGAATAGAGCATAACAATGTTTGTAATCAAGGTATTAAAATATTTATTTTGATTGATTTAGATCATATTACAGGATTTGAAAAAAAATGTTCCCCAATGCAGTGAGTCATGGTAGGGAAAGTAAACAGATTTATGTTGATTATAAAACTGAGAGGTAGAGATTGGAAAAATTTGAAATGTTTGCCTCAACTTTCCATTGAGTTCTCTATGTATTTGTTTTACTTAAGTATTTCATTTGTACAAGAGACACCTTTAGTAAGTAGAGTAATTTATAAATTTCTACAAAGTAAAAAACAAAACAAAGCATCAATAAAATTTAAAACAAAATATGTGGCATATCTGTCCTTTTGTGTTTAGAAAAGCATTCATCTGGTCTAAAGAAATTAGAAAGATTAACTCACTCTTAGATCCTAATGCTCAAATTCAATTGAAGAATCTATTCATTTAACAATTCACTTACTAATATACTTAATGTTTATCATGATATTGAGTATGATAATTATTTCTGACTATATATGTATATATAATTTATATTATTATATGTATAATCTATTTCAATTTGCTTTATCAATGAAAAGACAGGGGAAATAATTTCATACTCATTATAAAGAAATGAATGATGAAATTGTATCTACCTATTAATGGAAAAAATAAAAATGTTTTAAAAGAATATACATAATAAAAATGAAGAGAACAAATGTAAAACATATTATTATCAAGTACCTAATGCATGCATGGCAATATGTGTTAGGCACTTTGAAAATAAAAAATAATAAATGAATCTCTCTCTTCAAGAAGCAAATCATATCCCTAGAATTAGCAGATATCTGTGTATTCAGAATGCTTCATTTCAATAAACATTAATGAAATTTCCCTTTTAGCAGTGCATTGTGCCAGGCACTAATGATTCAGAGTAGAAAGAAAACACATTTCTTGCTCCTGACTATCTCTGAGACTAGTAGAGGGTTAAAGAAATTAAAAAAAAGAAAACCAGAACATATTTTAAAATATTATATAGTACTTCTGAAGGGTGTAAAAATTGTATGAGAGTTTTGAGAAGGAATATGTAATAGTTATGGCAATGATCAGGGAAAGATTCATGGAGGATAGGCTATGAACTCCCTTAAAATCTAAAATTATATGATTTTATAAAGCCTTAAAAGCAGGGAATTATATGAATAATGAGGGAAGTAGAAAGAAAACATTCCAGGTATGGAGAAGTACATGAAGTCAGGAAATGGAAGAATGAAAATGGTGTATGGCAAATAATCCAGTTTGACAGTAAATTCAAATAATGTTTGCTTTTTGTAAGATAATATCATAGAAATATAGATTTTAAGATGAAAGAATTTAAAATAAGGTAATTAAATCAAGGAGAATATATGATAGATAGTGCTGAGTGCGGAGGAAGAATATCTTACTCTCATGTTGGCAAACCTATAGTACGCATCCCAGAAGAGATTGATCTCTTCCCCATCTCCACCTCACTTGAGGACATTTTTTACACTACCTGCCCCTTTGCTCAGCAGTCCAGTGGGAACACTTCCTCCCTCCCCTAATTGAGGTAAGGAGACAACTCACATGTGGCAAGAGGGTTGCAGTTTGGGCATTCTGTCTCTAAAAGGTTCGCATCACTGCCTTAGTTTATATCTCACCTCTGCCACTTTCTATACATGTGACTTTAGAAGAGTTACTTAGCATCCATGGGCCTCAGTTAACTCTAAAATGATAGCATTACACTAAATATTTTTAGAAGTCTCTAACAGTTCTAGATCTTGTATCTTATGACCTCTAATTTTATCAGTGACAATACTGGTAGATTTGAGTCATATTTAGAAGTGCCATTAATATAAAATTAAGAGATTTCTGTTTTATTAATAAGCCATAAGCTATTGAAGTTCTTGAATTAGGACAATGATAAATACTGATGTATATTAAGAATATTACTTTTTCAGTGGTTTGAAAAATGAACTGGAAAGGTGAGAGTAACCAAAATCTGGAATCAGGAAGGATAGTTAGAAAAGCTATCAATAGCAAGAGAAGATGAAGACTTAATTAGAATAGGTACAGTGGCAATGAAAATATATGTGGGGTGAAGGATGGAAGCTACAAATGTGAGAGATGCTGCAAAGATATAATCAATAACACTTCATACTTCTTTAAATTTGTCAAAACTTTTATTTTTTTAAAAATAAATGTTTTTGCTACCCTGTGTTTTTAAATCATCTACATTTTCAACTATATCCTTCTCCAGGCTCCTTCCTTAGAGTCACTGCTGAAGAGGAAAAAACATAAAAACAAACACTGAGCAAACCTAACCAACATATTGGTAAATAGCTGGTGTTTTGTTCAGTATTGCATACCTGTGGTCCCCTATATTTGAAAAGAATTAGAGGAAATATCTTCTTCAGAACCAAGCTTTATCAGTTTCAGTTCTTTTGCTGATATCATTCTTTGCATTTCATTATTTTTATAATTGCATACATTATTTGCCAGCTTTTGATATTTTATGCCCATTTTTTTCATCTTCATCCTGTTCATTGTTAATTAATTGACCATAGTGTTCCATCATATTCATGTATTTCACTTGATTTAGTCAATCCCTAATCAATTAAATTGTCATTTCCTGTTTGTTTGGTTTTCTCAGAACCAGAGAGTGCTGATATACATGTTTTCAATTTTATTCTGCTTTCTTTTTTGATGATAAACTCTAATTTACTGAGGCTCAGAGAGGTGAAATAATCTCCTAAAGTCTATAAAAGCTTTCTCAATTTCTAAAGTACAATGAACTTTCTAAGGTACAAATTATTGGTTGTCACCCAGTAATCACTCATTTTCTTTAGTTAAAAGATACTACTGTTGCTGCTGCTACTGCTGCTACTGCAACTGCTGCTATTATTACTATTACTACTACTACTACTATTACTAGATTAGCAAAGGATGAGTAGGCATGGATGTGATGTAATTCACAAAACTATAAAGGAAATTCACATTAACAAGATTATCTCCATTGGGGGAATGATTTCTTTTTTAAGCTCCTGCTAATTTAGTAGTGGATTTTTTCCAAAATTATTTCCTCAGAGCACACTCATGAGATAGGATGATAGACTATACAGCCTAAACTTGCCAAAGCCTTCCATGGACCAGTCAAAAGAGTCAATAGGATTAATTGAAAGTATTGCTTATTTCCCCATGTTTATTCAAGCCATGTACTGAGTTTTATTCAAAATGATATGATTAAGAACCAACTTAATGAACATTAGCATGCTTCTCACACTGAGAGATAGGAGTATCTCATTTTATCTGTCAAAGAACTTATAAAACCCCAATATTTGTTTTTTCAGTTTGTTCATTTTTGCTGTTGTTTTGGTACTAACATATTAACTGATATATGTATTGATGAACTGTTTTGCCATTTTATCAAAACTTAAAAATGATTTTTTGAACATGCGCTTCTACATATTAGATAATTATACAACTTCCAAGCTGAGGCTATATTTAGAGAACATGTTATATTACATTTAAAATTCAATAGAACCTCTAACATGATAATAACTCAATATGTTATACTGCAAAAGTAATTTCTGTGTTTTAAAATGGACATTTCAATTCCTTATCCCAAAAGAGTTAGAGTTACAATGGGAATTTCAACTGAGATGGCAAGATAGAGTGGAGATATGTTTGGACAGAGGGATTTTTCAATGCTTAAATCATTATATATATAAAAATATATATATGTGTGTGTGTGTGTATACATATATATTTACATATATTTATTTTTAAATGTATATACAACCAGTATACATACATATATGTAGCATATACAAATATATACAACATATACATACTGTAATGTTTAAATCATTATACACACACACATACACCTTTGGATTAAATATTAGTTCCTGAAAACTTATGTTACCTTGAGAGCACTAACAAATTAAACTACTATTATGGTGAAAGTTTTTAATAGTATTTGGTTCTCCGTCAATAGCATCCTATAGAAACAGAATAGCTAGTGTTTGTTTTTATTTTTATTGTTGTTAATTTTTGGTGATGGTAGTAGTAAATTAATTTTTTAAAAAAAGGGTGCACATCAGAAGCAGATAAATTGTCACAATGGGAAGGTGTTTGAGAAGGGCAAGTTCTGGGTGAAATTTTTTGTTTCTTATACTACAAGGTATAAAACTCAGAATAGAGAGGAGTTTATGAAGAATGATTCCAAGAAAAGGAAATGTGATAGGGGGGACTAAGAAAGGTCTATTCTTATATGTGAATTTTTCATAATTGCAGCAAGTTTAAGATTTTAGTGGCTTAGAGATTAAAAACGCACCAAAAGAACAATTTCCACCTCTCTTAGTCCCTTGTAATTTTTTTTTTATAGAAAATCTGACATTCAGAGTAGAGTGACCTGAGTTTGAGGTTGAAATTAGGAGACTTACATTCAAGCCTTGTCTCCAACATTTGCTAGGGGATTAAGGACAAGAACCCATTAACCTTATTGAGCCTCTGTTTGTTAATATATAAATGAGCATAATAATATAAGACCTGTCTCAAAGGTTTGTTGCAAAATATAATTTGAAAACCACAGTTATCATAAAGCATGTCATAATTCATGCTATAGATAAACACGAATAGATTTCTAGAATTTTTCAGATTGAGAAGAGGATTGAGAGAGTCACTGCTTTAGTCAAGTCTGTGAAAGACACACTACTTTACATGAACAAGTTATTTATGTACATGCATGGTTATAACCTGTCCCATATACTTTTCTTATACCTTGGAGAATAATATTGCTTAATATTGTTCCATTGTCATAGGAAGGCATTCACTTACAAAATGAACAAAATGACATTAAAGCTTTAAACAGTACTAAGACTTTGGGGATGTTCTGTTGTAGTAAACATTTATTAAGTACCTTCTGATTTCTAGACACTATCATAAGTGCTGGGCATACTATAATACAGTGGTGCCTTGATACATGAGCACCTTAAGTCATGAGCAATTTCAGATATGAGCAATCATGATTGGGATTTTTTTGCTTTATACCAGGAGCGGATATTTGAATCTCGAGATTCCACCACCCTCCTCTAGATAGCCTGACGAACTTCAGTTTCACAAGTTACATGAGACTGTTTCATTTAGTTCAGAATTTACCTGGCTGTCCAAGCATCTGTTCTGAATTGCTTTTGCTTTCTTCTTTATTTTTGTCTTTATTATCAGGCTGTTGGTTTTTTATGGCAAATTTCTTAACTTTTAACCATGGATCCTAACTACGAAGAAATTGAAGGAGTTACAGCAGCAGTGGAATATGTAGGTTTTGCAGGAAATTAGTGGGGAGGAGCCAAAGGTGGATGAGGTAAATCAGTATGAGCTAGATTAAGGAAATGTTGATGATTTGTGAACAATTAAACATTTTATTGAAAAGACACAAGAAAAAGTTGCAACAGGTCATGCTTTGGAATTTTGTAATAACACTTGTTTCACACTTTATCAAACTGAGTAAGTTACAGAATACAATTGTAATGGATAGTATTTTGCTGTAAAAAAACAATGAGCAGAGGCTCAGAAAACATGGCACTTGAGTGAACTAAAGGAGAGTGAGGTAGGTAGAACCAGGACAACATTATATACAGTAACAGGAATACTGTATGATGACCTGTGAATAACAAGTATTCTCAGCCCAATGATCCAAAACAATCTCAAAGGATTCATGATAAAAAATGTCATCTGTTTCCACACGGGAAAAAATAGATATATTCTGATATCCAGATATACTCTAATCCAGATCAAAGCAAACATTTTTCACTCTCTTTATTTTTTTGGTTTGAGTTTCCTTACACAAAAATATTCACATGGGAAAGTGTTTTACATGTAAAATCTGTATCAGATTCCTTACCATCCCAATGGGGGTGGTATGGGAGGAGAAAAGGAGAGAATTTGAGACTCAAAATTATTTTTCAAAGTTGGAAACTGTCTTTCCATGTAATTGGAGATAATATAAGATTAAATTTTAAAAATAATATTATTGTGGATAGAGTGATATCTGGTTAGCAAACCAGTGTCGTAATTTGAGAAATCTTCATGCTTTTGTTGTGATTTTAAAAATAAATATACATGTGAAAGTGGTTATATTGAACCTATTGTTCTCCTTGAACTTCCCTGTAAAAGAGAGTTTTTATTAAAACACACTGGGCTGAACTCTGAAAGAAATCATTCTGAAAATCATATTGCTCTAGTGTTCTTTAAATGTTTTATGGAGACCTGCCTGGCATCCAATGATCCCAAGCACTGTGTTCTGTCTGAAATTGCAACTCTTTATTTAATTCCCATGTTATCCTGCACAAAATGTGCATTGCTTAGTAATATGATGTAAAAGGAGATTTGTCACTTACTTAGAACTACTGTTGTCATGGGAATAAGCTATTCACCAATAATAAATGCACTTAACTCTCTCCTGAAAAGGACATACATTACTCTAACCTGGAACCTCTGCTTATCAAATGTTCATTATGATCTGTAATAGCCATTTCTAGATGTAACTTGTGCTTATATCAAGTTCAAGCCTCATTGCTAAGTTCAGGAGGGAGATTGAGACTTCTGTTGGCTCCACCCTTTATGGTTGGATTTCAGTTTGTGACAAAATTACATATTAGAAATAAATGATTTATGGGAACTCAAAAAAAGCAAAGGGAAAGCAAGGGAGAAAAGTGGTAATTATGATGGACTCAAAGTTGAGTGATCTATGTTGAAACTCTATCTCAAACCCATTCTCTGTGTCCATAGACAAGGCTTAATTAGCCACTACAAACCTTAGGTATCTCACTTTTAAAATAAGGATAATAATGTCTAAAATATTTGCCTAAAATTGTTGTGAATACCAAATGAAATAATTATATTTAAATAAATATAAATGTTTTTCTAAATATAAATCATCACATATATCTGACCAACTTTTTTAAAGCATTTAATTCAAGGGAAATTTTACAAAAAAAAAAAAAAAAAAAAAAAAAAACAAAGAAAACTAAATTAACACCATCACAATGACACCTGGCATACAAACACAACATTTTCCTTACTCATGAAATTTTCATAGTTAAAAATTGTCACTACTCAGTCCTTACCAGTGAGTATCATAGGGTCCTAAATCAGTTATTCATTCAATATATATTAGAGTCAGCAAATATTTATAGGCTATCAGGGTAGGATAAGGGAACTGGATTAAAAACTAGGAGATGGGTTTTAGCCCTGGCTCTGATAGTAATAGTAGTAGTAGCAGCAGCAACAGCAATAACAGCTGCAGTAACAGTAACTATTGTTGTTGTTGTTATTGGAACAGCAGTATCAACAGTGGTCCACATTAATATTCTGCCTTTATGTTTAGAAATAATTTTCCCTGCTATGCCACAGTCAGTTAGGTAATATGAATATGTTTGTTCTTTGTCCCTTTATTTTGGATGGCAGAATTAAGATTCAGAGACCCTTATTTACCTAATCACAAGTGTAACTTGCTTAGGCTTATCACTGAGCCATACTTCATCATTTTTATATTGACACCCTATGACCAAATCCTAAAGTTTAATCCCTTAAATTAGATATATATTTATTTTTCCCTTTATTTGTCTCTACAGTGTAATCCCAAGTCCAGTTGGATGGATTTATCTAATATATAAATAACTCTTCCCCTGGCACCACCCATGAAGTCTGGTGATTGACAAAGAATAGCTATTATGAATGAGAGAGACAGAGTAATCATCAACATTATACTTTTGGGATTAATAACCATAAATAAACAGGTAGATATATAACATATATAGTCATACATGTAAGTATATTGTTCAGTGTGTGTGTATATATATATATATATATATATATCCAAGATGTATCTCTCTCTCTCTCTCTCTATATATATATATATATATACATATATATATATACATATATATATGTCACTGAGTATGTGCAAATATTGAGATGAGAAATCCCTATCATCAAGAACCCTTTATATTAAAGAGACAAGACATATGCATATAAAAACAAATATATAACACAAGGACTTAGTATCAAGATTGATAGGGACAATAAGTGTTATAAGAGTTCAAAGGATAGTAGAGAGAAATCACTTTAGATTAGGAGATTTTCAAGGAACATGAAAGCTTGAAAGATAGCCAAGCAGAGCCAGAAGAACATTGTACACAGAGACTGATACACTATGGTAAAATCAAATGTAATGGACTTCTGTACTAGCAGCAATGCAATGACCCAGGACAATTCTGAGGGATTTATGGAAAAAAATGCTACCCACATTCAGAGGAAGAACTTCAGGAGTGAAAACACAGAAGAAAAACAACTGCTTGAACATATGGGTTGAGGTGGACATGATTTGGATGTAGACTCAAAAAGACCACACCAATGCAACTATTAATGATATGGAAATAAGTTTTGATTGATGACACATGTTAAAACCAGTGGAAATGCATGTTAGCTATTGGGGGGGGAGGTGTTGGGGAGTAAAGGGAAAGTAAGAACATGAATCATGTAACCGTGGAAATTTTTTCTAAAAAATAAAAGAAAAAAAAAAATGACCAAGATTCATATTGACAACAAGAAAATGGGAATACAATCATATCCTAATTTGCTTCAACTTGAGCCAGTCCTAAACTTCATTTTCTAAATTATGCTTTATATATTGTGAATGATAAGCCTAATTGACTCAAGATATTGATTAAAGCCTATAATGCTTACTGATCAATGTTATAAGGTATCAACAATAAAATAACTTAACCAGAAGAAGGATCTAGTGTATTACATGATCTTTATTATACTCTGAAGTCAGAGGGTAAAATCTCCCACCAGGATGACTGATAGAATTTTTTCTTATGTGTTCTGCCCATTACCCAAGCCTAACATGCTTACTAATAAGCATGTACTTGTAAGAAGGAATAGTGTTTTTGCTTTTTATTCTGTTATTTTTTCTTCCCCTGGGGCAACTCTATGCATTCAACAGCTCTGTAACAGTTTACCTGTACTGTTTTTAAATAAAATATAGCTATTGTCTGGATGCTACTAGCTACAGAGGAAAACAAATATAGAGTTCAGAAATAATTATGCAGTTTTCTTATAGTTTACTGTATACTGGTTTTCTGTGTCTTAGACAAAAAAAATGGTTTTCAATTATCCATTGAATATCAATGATAAATTAATTGATTCAATATGAATATCTATAGAGCACTATATTTGTATGTCTTATTCAAGAACAAACACAAATCAATTCTATTCAAAAACAATATATTAAGCGACTACTATATTCACAGTATTATGGTAAGAAAAGGTGAGAGAAAGACAAAATTAAAAGACTTAAAGACATCAAGCAAAATAAATTTCACTGGTAGAATACAGTGTTTATACAAATACATAAATATAAAATGGTTTTAGAAAGGAAAAATCCAAGATAAATTCAGAAAAAATAACACTAAAATTTAGAGGGCTAAGGACATTTCTTTTAGCATGTGACACGTTGGATTGAGCCTTGAATGAAGCATGGAAGAAAAGATGGAAAAATCATTTGCTAGATCAATAATTCATGTATTTTCCTCCAAATTCACCTGACTAATTTCTGTAGAAAACAGTGGAATAACTGATGAGTTAGAATTACAGAAATGTTTTCTTTTGCTGAAATACTCCACTGGATCATTCATTAGCATTTCAGGTATTAATTCTCATCATTGCCAAATAAATGATTAAAACAAGAAGCATTTTGATCTAGGGTGCTTTACTTTCAGTCTCACTTATGTGCTTCTGATAAACCTTACCATAGCTATGGTATAATGGAAAGAGAACTACATACAGATTGGTAATAACTAGGCTCAAAATTTGACCCTATCACTCATATCCTGTTTTACATCAACCAAGTCACTTATTTTATATGGGTTTCAATTTCCTCCCCTCTTAAATGTTAGGATTAGAATGATGCCCTCTAAGATCATTCCCAGTTCTTTTCTCAAAGTTGCTGTCTGGCTCTTATACTCTGAGGTATCAAGGAGAATTTCTGCTAAAGGAAGCCCTATTGATGGAAAGACAGTTGAAGAAGAGACTTTTGAGCTGGGAGTTTATTTTGGAACTCAGTATTATGTACACTGGCCATTTCCTTTCCTTTCGTTTTAATTTTTGCTCCAAATTGGGCAGAATGAACTGGCCAGTAACTTGGCCAAGAATAAAGCCTTCAAGACATGATTCAGTTTAGCTTTGTTGTCTCATTGCATACTGCCTCTATTTATGTAAAACTAAACAAAAAAACTTATTTATATTTTATTTTGATTTTGCTTCTCTATGCATGTAGGACCAAAAAAGTCCTAAAATTCTCATCTAGTATTGGCTTGTCTCATCTCTAGATCAAAGTTATTTACTTATTCTGGTACTTTCTTAGACATTGCTGAGATAGTGAAACTTCAAATTGTTGTTTTACTTCTTTGAGAGAGAAAATACCATTCTGCCATTTTGTAATTATTAGATGCTACTTGGCAAAGTGACAACAGACTTTAATCCAATAACGCAAGCCAAATTTTTTCTTCAATGCAATGTCATTTTGATGTCTTTTATTTGTCTACAAACGCATGTTATTTTACCCTTTTATACCAACAAAGGACTATCATATACATCATATGATTTGATCATCCAATGTTGCACTTAGCATATAATGTTGGGGTTGCTTTTGGAGAGAGGTAATAAAAACTAAGGTCCACCAATATGCAAAAAAAACCCTCTAAACAAATGAAAACTTCCACCAAATAATGTTGAAAATATGTTATCAAGTTTTTTTAAACAGAAGAAATTGACAGCCATGGNTATATATATATATCCAAGATGTATCTCTCTCTCTCTCTATATATATATATATATATATATACATATATATATATACATATATATATGTCACTGAGTATGTGCAAATATTGAGATGAGAAATCCCTATCATCAAGAACCCTTTATATTAAAGAGACAAGACATATGCATATAAAAACAAATATATAACACAAGGACTTAGTATCAAGATTGATAGGGACAATAAGTGTTATAAGAGTTCAAAGGATAGTAGAGAGAAATCACTTTAGATTAGGAGATTTTCAAGGAACATGAAAGATTGAAAGATAGCCAAGCAGAGCCAGAAGAACATTGTACACAGAGACTGATACACTGTGGTAAAATCAAATGTAATGGACTTCTGTACCAGCAGCAATGCAATGACCCAGGACAATTCTGAGGGATTTATGGAAAAAAATGCTACCCACATTCAGAGGAAGAACTTCAGGAGTGAAAACACAGAAGAAAAACAACTGCTTGAACATATGGGTTGAGGTGGACATGATTTGGATGTAGACTCAAAAAGACGACACCAATGCAACTATTAATGATATGGAAATAAGTTTTGATTGATGACACATGTTAAAACCAGTGGAAATGCATGTTAGCTATTGGGGGGGGGAGGTGTTGGGGAGTAAAGGGAAAGTAAGAACATGAATCATGTAACCGTGGAAATTTTTTCTAAAAAATAAAAGAAAAAAAAGAAAAATGACCAAGATTCATATTGACAACAAGAAAATGGGAATACAATCATATCCTAATTTGCTTCAACTTGAGCCAGTCCTAAACTTCATTTTCTAAATTATGCTTTATATATTGTGAATGATAAGCCTAATTGACTCAAGATATTGATTAAAGCCTATAATGCTTACTGATCAATGTTATAAGGTATCAACAATAAAATAACTTAACCAGAAGAAGGATCTAGTGTATTACATGATCTTTATTGTACTCTGAATTCAGAGGGTAAAATCTCCCACCAGGATGACTGATAGAATTTTTTTCTTATATGTTCTGCCCATTACCCAAGCCTAACATGCTTACTAATAAGCATGTACTTGTAAGAAGGAATAGTGTTTTTGCTTTTTATTCTGTTATTTTTTCTTCCCCTGGGGCAACTCTATGCATTCAACAGCTCTGTAACAAACAGTTTACCTGAACTGTTTTTAAATAAAATATAGCTATTGTCTGGATGCTACTAGCTACAGAGGAAAACAAATATAGAGTTCAGAAATAATTATGCAGTTTTCTTATAGTTTACTGTATACTGGTTTACTGTGTCTTAGACAAAAAAAATGGTTTTCAATTATCCATTGAATATCAATGATAAATTAATTGATTCAATATGAATATCTATAGAGCACTGTATTTGTATGTCTTATTCATGAACAAACACAAATCAATTCTATTCAAAAACAATATATTAAGCGACTACTATATTCACAGTATTGTGGTAAGAAAAGGTGAGAGAAAGACAAAATTAAAAGACTTAAAGACATCAAGCAAAATAAATTTCACTAGTAGAATACAGTGTTTATACAAATACATAAATATAAAATGGTTTTAGAAAGGAAAAATCCAAGATAATTTTAGAAAAAATAACTCTAAAATTTAGAGGGCTAAGGACATTTCTTTTAGCATGTGACACGTTGGATTGAGCCTTGAATGAAGCATGGAAGAAAAGATGGAAAAATCATTTGCTAGATCAATAATTCATGTATTTTCCTCCAAATTCACCTGACTAATTTCTGTAGAAAACAGTGGAATAACTGATGAGTTAGAATTACAGAAATGTTTTCTTTTGCTGAAATACTCCACTGGATCATTCATTAGCATTTCAGGTATTAATTCTCATCATTGCCAAATAAATGATTAAAACAAGAAGCATTTTGATCTAGGGTGCTTTACTTTCAGTCTCACTTATGTGCTTCTGATAAACCTTACCATAGCTATGGTATAATGGAAAGAGAACTACATACAGATTGGTAATAACTAGGCTCAAAACTTGACCCTATCACTCATATCCTGTTTTACATCAACCAAGTCACTTATTTTATATGGGTTTCAATTTCCTCCCCTCTTAAATGTTAGGATTAGAATGATGCCCTCTAAGATCATTCCCAGTTCTTTTCTCAAAGTTGCTGTCTGGCTCTTATACTCTGAGGTATCAAGGAGAATTTCTGCTAAAGGAAGCCCTATTGATGGAAAGACAGTTGAAGAAGAGACTTTAGAGCTGGGAGTTCATTTTGGAACTCAGTATTATGTACACTGGCCATTTCCTTTCCTTTCGTTTTAATTTTTGCTCCAAATTGGGCAGAATGAACTGGCCAGTAACTTGGCCAAGAATAAAGCCTTCAAGACATGATTCAGTTTAGCTTTGTTGTCTCATTGCATACTGCCTCTATTTATGTAAAACTAAACAAAAAAACTTATTTATATTTTATTTTGATTTTGCTTCTCTATGCATGTAGGACCAAAAAAGTCCTAAAATTCTCATCTAGTATTGGCTTGTCTTATCTCTAGATCAAAGTTATTTTCTTATTCTGGTACTTTCTTAGACATTGCTGAGATAGTGAAACTTCAAATTGTTGTTTTACTTCTTTGAGAGAGAAAATACCATTCTACGATTTTGTAATTATTAGATGCTACTTGGCAAAGTGACAACAGACTTTAATCCAATAACGCAAGCCAAATTTTTTCTTCAATGCAATGTCATTTTGATGTCTTTTATTTGTCTACAAACGCATGTTATTTTACCCTTTTATACCAACAAAGGACTATCATATACATCATATGATTTGATCATCCAATGTTGCACTTAGCATATAATGTTGGGGTTGCTTTTGGAGAGAGGTAATAAAAACTAAGGTCCACCAATATGCAAAAAAACCCCTCTAAACAAATGAAAACTTCCACCAAATAATGTTGAAAATATGTTATCAAGTTTTTTTAAACAGAAGAAATTGACAGCCATGGGAAATGTCATATGACCCAAAGATGCCTGCCCTATAAGTAAACAGACATGGCTTTGAATCACAGCTTAGCTTTCTCTGGTAGCTGGGTCATCTTAGCTAAATCCCATTTCATTTCTCAGTGCCTTGGTTTATAAAATATACAAGATCATACTAAGTTGATCTCTAAAATACCTCTCAGTTTTCATGTTTTACCTTGAGATCATCAAGTGGCAAAGCTAAGGATAAAATTCAGGTGCTCTGATTTCAAGATTAGTGTTCCTTCCTTTGCACTGTAGTTCAAAACACTCATGTTGGTATACAATCTTAAATTTGTCACAGTTCTTTCATATACACATATTGTAGCTATCTGATGATTTATCACTTCAAACTCTCTGAAAAGATCAATGTTGAATGTTCTCTATATCCCAGAGCATCATTAAGAATATGTGTTGTAGAGATTTGTAGAAAATGTTGCTTTAATATCAAAATAGCTCATCCCCTTTCACATTAGGTGATACTAAGCCAGGGTATGGGACTATTAGAGAGGAAATCCTGGAGGTGAAGGTGACAGCTTTATGGCACTAGCCCTTGCCTTATTTGCAGTAATTCATTTTATATACTGTATAGTGTTTCATATTGGTGGAGCCGAGGGCTAGAACTATCTGTGATTTAGCACAAGCCATAAGCAGGATGGTAGTAACAAAGAGGGCAGAGAATAGGTCTGCTGATTAGAACAGTAAATTAGGAGATGAGAGAAGTGAAGTAAAGAAAAACTGAATCAGAAAGACATGCATAAACATTTCATTCACTTTGCTTCCCTACTTCCATGTCCCTTCTATGAATTTGGGAACTCGGCACCCTAAAGGCAATAACAGCTCTCTCTCAGTTCTGCCATCCCTGTTTTATTTATGGCACCTTTGGACAGTTAGATCTTTTGCTTATCTAACCTCTGTCACAAGAATAAAACCAAAGTTATTTTGTTTTCTAGGTCTTGGGCCATGAAACAACATAGTTCTATGAATACAATTAAAGAAGAGTTTACTCTGTGCATTTGCTGAGGCAAAAGGGCAAAAGTAACAGAAAAGCAGAGAGCTTGTTTTGTTTGCTGAGAGCACCTGGCAAAATTTTTACACCTCCCCTCAGTCTAATACTATTCTCACCATCATCCCTCCTATTGAGGTCTGGGGACACCTGACTCACAGAGCTATTTACCACCACTCAGAGCAATTCAGAGCTAACTGGTGCCTAGAATCTATCTTTCGAATCTCTGTGGGGTTTTACTTCTGTTACTGATTCTAGAATTTCAAAAAACCAAATTCTTTCCTGGCCTCATGATTTATTTCTTCAATATGTTCGAGATGCAATAAAATGGCTGTCAAGTGCCGAATTCTCATTTTGTAAGTACTAACACTTACACTGTCCCCTATTGGTCATTTCTCAACATAAAATATGATGGGATGATGGAGTTTCCTTTAAGCCCTAGCTACTGTAAGAACATATTTCCCCGAGAGAAATCTACCCTGGAAAGCTTCCCAATAATCTTCTGCAATAAATGTTTATTAGCTTTGATGACCATGTTGTCTGCATGGTCTGGGGAGGAATGTTTCTTTTTTTTTTTTGTTAGTTTTCAGATTGATTGCATTGTTGTACTGATGGATTTTAAAGTGGCATCTTAGCACTGAAGAAAGTTCAGTATAGCCTATAATGCTGTGGTCATGTTCTTTGCTTCAATTCTTTTAAACCTTGAATGTAGAGCCTAGTTACTTAAAAAAAAAAAAAAGAAAAAAGAAAGAAAAAAAACAGAAAGCATACTTTCATAGCATAGTATAAAGAAGACAGTATTGGTTTATAAGTCTGCAGACCTAGATTCAAGGCCCAGCTCTGAGACAAGGGGCAATTCAAATTCATTCCACTTCATCTCTAAAATTGAACAGACTTTAACTACCTGACTCACAAGCTTATTTCTATAAAGTGGCATGAGAAAACTTCAAAGAAATGTGTGTAAATTATCATAACTCCTATTTCTCCTACTATTAATGCTATTATTAGTAGTAGTTATACTTTGCTCCAGTCTTAATGGGGAGCACAATGGACCTGTAGGGTCTTTTCCTTTCCTTTAGCTGAAAAAATAACAATAATAATAAACCACTTGGGATCCAGAGAAAATATTAAAGAGAGGGTGGAGAGCAAACATCTTGTATGTACCCTAGTTACTGAGGTCACTTACAGTGTCTCCTAGCTCCTGGTATTATCCATGCTATCTGATCTCTCAGGCTCTGGCCGCTATTCCCCTTAACCTGAAGTATCTTTAGGACACTGCCTGCCTTTGACTGACTTCTTTGGCCTCAGCATTTTATAAAAAGCCTAGTGAATGCCTGAGCTTTCTTGTACCATCTGTTCCTTTGGAACATGAATGCTTACATTTGAGTCCCATAATATTGATAACATCTCATTTTTACTGGATGTTTTACCTTTCTCAAAATGGTTTATATAAATTTTTCTTTGTCATAATTTTCTTTTTAGGTAAATAAGGCACACAATGTTATTATCATTTTACGGCTAAGGAAATTGAGGCATAAAAAGCCTTAACAATTGTGAAAGGTCATGTATCTTGTAAGTGGAAGATGTAGCATCTAAAACTCTGCCTTTGTTTTCATTATTTATTTATTTATTTATTTATTTTTTAAGTCCTTAACTTCTGTGTATTGGCTCCTTGGTGGAAGAGTGGTAAGGGTGGGCTATGGGGGTCAAGTGACTTGCCCAGGGTCACACAGCTAGGAAGTGTCTGGGGCTGGATTTGAACCTAGGACCTCCCATCTCTAGGCCTGGCTCTCAATCCACTGAGCTACCCAGCTTCCCCTAAAACTTTGCCTTTAATAACAAGTCCAATGTTCTTTCTATAACAGAACAAAATTCACATCCCTCTTTTCTGGTTAACTTCCTAGATCCAACCTTTCTTTCCTACTAATAATAATTATTATTAATAAAACTGATATCCAGATATGAAATCTTTCCTCAGTCTGCTTCATCTTGATTTTCTGATCCAGAAATACATTAAATCATGAAACCTCTTTGAAGTATATTGAAGGTTACTTGTTTAAGACCACAAAAAAATGAGGGAAATAAAACATTCAAAACAATAGTATAACATTTACTGTTTCAAGTTTCAGTTTAAGATGAATGATTCGCAGTGTTATGATGCTCCTTCCCTTGAAAATGTTAATAGTAAACACACACACATTTCCTCTACATATTTAAAAATACCTTATTCATCCTCCTGTTTTACTTTGTTCAGGGGAAAATGAACTTAAGGGAAGGGTACAAGATTAGTTGTTCACTGGTTATAACTGATTCAATCATAAACAATAAAAAAGTCATTTCCTCTTTAAAAATCAGATATAGTCTATATTGTGATTATTCTTTGAACCTTGATAACTTTTTCATGTATCTTAGCATCTTTTGCATTGAGTTTTATAACATATTTAGTTGTATGTATCATAGTTTAACATAGGAGAGAGCATAGAACTTGGAGAGTAGAGATGTTTCATTGAATTCTGAATCAGATATCTGCTAAGCTATAAGAATATGGGCAATTCAATTAATCTCACAGATCTTTAATTTCCATATCTGTAAAATGGGCATACTAATTCTTCCAATACCTACCTCAAAAACACTAGTACAGAAGCACTCTGCAAAACTTACAGCATCTAAAATTTGAATTTTCAAAATTAATTTACCAAATATATTATAACTAATCTCTTTAATGTCAGGATTTATCTCATTTTTTTCTGGCAACCCACTACCCCCTTAGTACCTTGGAAATGATCTAATAAATTATTATCACCTCATGGGTAGAGAGAGATAGAAAGAATTTAGTGACTTGACCAGGGACATAGAGCTAGTGTCTGAGAGGCTTTATTTGAATTCAAGTCTTTCTGCCTCCAGATCAGTATTCAAGCTACTATGCCACCTACCCATCTCATTCATTCATACTAAGTGATGAAACAATATATAACTGAGACTGTTTGATACAGGTGGAGAAAAAAGGCAAAGAATATGATAAAAAAAATCATCTACTTAATTTCTCCAGCCACGTACCCCATTTCCTCTCCTCCCTATCCCTATATCTTTTCGTTTTTATATCAATACTAGGAGGCTACTTTTTCATAGACTATTTTTTAAGGCATTCTTCTTCACAAACTGATTTTCAGGCATGACTGATAGGACACCCAAAGAATCGAATAGATATTAAAACCCAATATTACCAGTCATTATTTATTTGCTTCATTCTGACAGTTTATTCTTTACTGAATAAAACAAATAAAAAAGATAAATCTATTGTACTCTTCAAAATATTTTCTCCAAGCTAATAATGCTCATCTATTTTGAATAAATGAAAACCTAGAGGTATTGCACACATATGTATCTATCTAACTATGTATGAACAAGTTTTCTCTCCTTGTCTCTACTCTTTTAGCATAGTCCTGAATTGAATGCTGTGTCATATCCTCCATGACAATGGGTATTCACTAACATTGAATTTTCAGCCTGGGTTTAAGCAGAGCTATAATTTATCACTGAAGGTATCATAGGTGCTAATAACTAGTTTATATCAGGAAATGGCAGGCAGAATTTACTACTGTCTGAAATGTTGCTATTCTAGTCAAAGCATCTTTTCGCTACTATGGGAAATTTTATTGGCAGTTGAGAGACAGAAATATATACTTTATTGTTGAGGATTTGTCTTTGCTGTGATTTGAATAAATACAAATCCTTAGTAACCAAAATAGAACAATCTATTGGCTCCCTTTGGAGAAACCATTTTAGTTGTATATATTCATGATAAATTAGATGGAGGATGGAAATATCTTTCCTCATCTTGGATTGATCATGAACAGAATATATAGAAGTCTGCATAGTCAAATTTTAGGGGCAGAAACATCTCTAACTATCACCATTGGATATTAATTTTTAACTTTACCTTCTTGAATTTTTTAAATCAATAAAATCTAGAGAAATCAATGTCCATAAATGATGGTGAATATAAGACAAAGCAATAATGGACATGATAAATGAGTTTATCATTATAATCATGATGAGAGTTTATCAGTTTCAATCCATTCATATTCCAAGTGAGGATAATGAGAACCAAGAAGGGAGAAAGACTTTAAAAAATTATAGAGGAAGCCAAGGTGCTCTTCTTTTTTGTTGCCCTAGGAACAAATTCTTAGCAAATTCCATTTGTGTGTACTTGACTAATGGCACTTCCATATCTAACCAGCTCTTCAGATATTCAGACATTTTGCCACTTTCAATCCATAGTTATAATAATAATAATAATAATAAAAATCATTTATATAGCATTTTCAGGTTGGCAAATCACTTTGAAATGTTATCTAATTGTCACACCAATGATATGAGGGAGATGCTATTATTATCCTCACTTTACAAATAAACTAAAGAAACAAAAGTTAAATGACTTACCTAAGGTCATATGGCTAAGTGTGAGGCCAGATTTGAGTTCAGGTCTGTCCTGACTCCAGACCCAGTGTACCATCTATTTATCAATCTAGCTATTCAAGGAAGGTGAATGTTTCTCCTCTCTCACTATAGTTCACCCTCTCTACTATTTTATCTAATTTCCCAGTGTTATTTGTGCCCTGAGGGAGGTTAGAGAGAACATAGAGAAATGCTTATATCAATAGCTACTACTAACTCATTTGCTGCCAGGGAATAGTACTAAATCTTTATATTCATGTATTAACTTATAAATTCAAAAATAGCATTTTTATGGGTAGAATTTTCAACACTTTGCATCCAACTATATAATAAGTATTTCCTCTCTCAGCTATTAAGGTCATCAGAAAACAGAAACATTGTCCTTGAACAGGACTGACTGGATTTAAAGTTTCTGTTTCAGCTGGTGAGATACCTCAGCCTGTGCTTTATATACAAAGTCTTTGAGAAGCCACAGTAGAACTTTCATGGAGAGGCAATAGGGAATGAATTTGAAATACCATAGAAAAGTTAATCTATGATTTTTTCCCCCTAGAATGTCAAAAAAAAAAAAGGAAAAAAATTCACAAATCATGGTATAGTATATTGATTTTGTCTGAATGGAAATCATTAAAGCTGAGTTTTATTCCTCCCAAGAACTGGATTAAATGTTGCTCTATAGAATGCAAGTTACTTAAGGGAATTAGTTTTCTTTGTAGTTGTTGTTGGACTGGTGGGGTGTTTTATTTCATGCTAATTTTTGTTGTTGTTGTGTGTGGTGGTGATGGTGTGCTTTTTTAATGCTAAATTTTTATATCCCCAGTGACTAACAAAGTGCTTTTCACTTACTAAGTTCCCCAAAATCCTTATTTGAATTGAATTTTACAGCATGATGTTGAGCAAGTAACTTTAGATTGATAGAATTTAGTTGCACAAACTGCATAGATAGGTAGGTGGAATAGAGTTGACGCCCCTACCAGCAAGTAGTTTATCTCACACTGGAAATCTGATGCATAGACAAATCATTATAAATACAAAGCAAGATATATTACTGACCATCAGAAAGGTATGAACAACTTCAGAGAACTAAAGTCAGTGAATACATTTATTTCGAGAACAACTATACATGATTTAGTATTAAACTATCCTTTCATATTATCTTTATCTTCCTATTGAACAATGCATAATAAATAAGAGATCTTTTTTTTTTCTTTCCCCTAAAGGCAGTCATTAATTATTGAATTAATTTTATTACATTTATAATTAAAAAGGACAGTTGATTCATATAAAATGGATTTGTACTTAAATGATTAGAAAAAGGGGGTTGTTATATGAAGATGAATTAGAACTTACTAAAAAAGTAAATAGATGATCAGGAGGTACTTTATCTAGTGATTTTGTTTATAATGCAATATGTAGAGATGTTGCGATTTTTAAATTCAAAGAACTAAAAAATAGGCAAATTTTTTAATAAAATTTAGGTTCTTGAATTTTTCTCTGTTTTAGCATCATAGATCCTTTCAGTACATATGTGTATATATATATAATTAAATAATATAAATACATACATACATAGCATATAAAATATACATATACAATATAAAACATACATATATATTTTATAATAATATATAAAATATACACATATAATGATGGATATATTGATAGATCTATCCATCATTGGAAATATAACTTATTTTCATATTTTCCTAATTTTTAATAGTTATGCTAATAATATTTTAATATATATGTGTGTTTTCTTGTTATCCATGTTATTATGAAACCAGTAATGAGGATTAAAAGTTTTCTTAAAATTAAAATTTTCTCACATAAATCCAAGTTGAATTTTTTCTTTTTTTTTTCATAGAACAATTGGACCAGTTCAATTTTACTAGCAATAAACCAATATGCTATCCTCCCACAGTCCACTAAATTGCATTATTTCAGCATATTCCTCTATTTGTCATATTTATATGTCAGGTGATACTTCAAAACTATTTTAACATGCATTTCTCTATTTGTAATTTTGAACATTTTTGGAAAACAGTTTGTAGAGGAATCTTCAACTTAGTTTTCTTCTAATATCATCATTCTCGCATTGTGAGTCCTTTTGTTGCCAGTATCCAAATATCTTTCTCTTGTCTTACCTACTTGTCTTACTTACAATATGGGTAGAGAAGCTGGCTTTGGAGTCACTAAATCCTGTTTTTCAAATCTCATTTGTAACCCAAACTCTAGGTGATTGTGGAATTATTTGCTTAACACTCATACTCAATACTGAAAAGTTATAGATCTGCATTGTTGTTGATGATATCACCAGAATGTAAACCCAAGAATTGATGTATGTAGGTCCACTAGGAGAATTTTCTCATTTGAAATCCCCAAATCTTTGAATCACATCCATAATAAAACAAATAATGTTCCAAT
>NC_058130.1:411510456-411625414 GCF_016433145.1 Gracilinanus agilis
TTCATTTTTACTCTTTGCATGTCTGCCTGTCTCATGTGTGTTTCTTGTAGACAATATATGGTAGGATTTTTGTTTCTAATACACTCTGCTATTTGCTTCTGTTTTATGGGAAAGTTCATCCTATTCACATTCAGGGTTATAATTATCAACTGTGTATTCCCAGACATTTTGATTCTCTCTCCTTGTCCTGCCCTTTCTTCTTTCACTATTTCCTTCTATACCAGTGTTTTGTTTTTAATCAGTTCCCCTGATCCCCTCCCTTATTGTACTTCCCTTTCTCCCCTCTCCCTTCTTATTCCCCTCTTATTCTTCTTTAGGGTCTTTTTAAGCTACCCCCACCCTCTCCCTCCCTAGTGTTGCTTCCCTCCCCACCAGTCCTTTTATTACCCCTCTACTTCTCCATAGGGCGCATATCAATTCTCTGCCCCAATGGATCTGATTCTTCTTCTTTCTTTAAGTTAATTTCAATGCACTTAAGTATTAAATATTTCCTCTCTCCAACCTCTTTACCCTTTCAGTATATTGATCTTCTCTCCTGTTCACCCCATGTGCTTCTTTATGGAATATAAATTTACTCCATTTTGTCTGTTTTCCCATTTTTCTTAATATTATCTCCTTTTCCCCTCTAGTTTTACACATATTTATACATACATATCTATATATCTATATCTATATCTATATCTATATCTATATCTATATAGATCTATATATCTTGACATTTCATCCTATACAGTTGTCACTGTTCCCTCTAAGTAAACTTCTTCTAGTTACCCTGTTGTTAATAACAATTTTTAATATTTACTAATATCTTCTTTTCTTCTCGGGATACAAATCGATTGATCTGATTGAGTCCCTTAAAGAAAAGATTTTTTTCTTTTCTTTTTTTTCTTTTTTTTCCCCCACTTTCTTAATTACCTTATGGTGATTCTCCTGAGTTCTGTGCTTCGGCTGCAAACTCTATTTAAGTCTAGTTTTTTCTTCATGAATGCTTGAAAGTCTTCAGTTTTATTGAATGACTATACTTTCCCTTGCAAAAATATAGTCACTTGCTTTTTGCTCTGTAGTTGAATCTTGGTTGTAGACCCAGTTCTCTTGCTTTCCAGAATATTGTATTCCATGCTTTCTGGTCCTTCAAAGTAGATGCAGCTAGATCCTGTGTTATCCTAACTATTGTTCCCTGGTATCTGAATGCCTTCTTCTTAGCTGCTTGTAATAGTTTTTCCTTGGTCTGGTAGTTTTTTAATTTGGCTATAATATTCCTGGAAGTTGTCAGTTGTGGATTAAATGTAGAAGATGATCTGTGGATTCTTTCAATTTCCACTTTTCCCTCTTGTTCAAGAATGTAAGGACAGTTTTCTTGAATAATTTCCTGTAGGATGATTTCTAAACTTTTTCTTTTGTCATAATGTTCCAGTAAAACAATAATTCTTAAGTTGTGTCTTCAAGATCTGTTTTATAGATCCATGGTTGTATCAGTGAGGTGTTTCATATTCTCCTCAAATTTTTCATTTTTTTTAAATTTTGTTTTATATATTCTTTATTCTTTGTGAAGTCATTTGCTTCTAGTTGTTGAGTTCTATTTTTTAAAGACTGAATTTCATCCCTGGCTTTTTGGTCATCCTTCTTCTGGTCTGATTTTCTTTGTAGATCATCTTTTGCCTTCTTTGCTTTGTTTTCAAGCTGGTCAATTTTAGCTTTTAGGACTTCATTTTATTGTTTTAGTTCATGTATTTCCTTTTTCAAATTGTCTTTAGCCTTTCTTGATTGCTTTCTTAATTCCTGAAGTTCTTGATTAATTGACTTTTGAGATCTTCCAAAGCCTGTGTCCAATTCACTGGGGCTTCCTCCTTTCCTTCTATGTCATATGTTTTCTTTTCTCTTCTTGGAAAGAAGCTGTCAATTGTAATTTCTTTTCTCTTTTTCTGTTGTTTACTCATATTTTTTTTCTTTTGTGTTCTGCTAGTTTAATCAGATGGATTTAATGAGCTTTGATGAAAAATCTTCCCCCAGCTGGCAATGGAGGTTTGTAGTTAGGTTCTCTGCAGTCTATGGGGGAGGGATGCTGGAGTTTCCCTCCCCTCTGAAGACTTCTCATCTGTCCAGTTCATGGGATTAAGCCTGGATTAGTCTGTATTGCTTAAAGTGCCCTGAGGCTAAAACCTCTAGAGAAGGGGGAAAAAAGTGGGGGGACAAAATGGAGTGTTTTCACTGGGCTGTCTAGCAGTAGGGTCCCTCTGCTGTGTCCTGCAGGTTTTCTTTCCTCTTGAAGCCCTTTTTTCTCTATCTCAGTGTGGTAAAGGTCTGAAGTTTTGCTCCATCTAATCCACCATCTTCTGAGCATTTTTACTGTGTTTTTTTCTGGCTTTCTCCTCTAGCCACCTCCCAGTACCTTTGTTCAACTCCCCACATCCAGGTCCAGCAAGGCCCTCTCTCTAGGCTGGTGCACACACCTGCCCAGAGATTTCAGGGGCTGCTGGAGACTCTGCACAGCCCATGGGGGAGGGGTCCTGGGATTCCCCTTCTATATCCTCAGACCCAACAGTTCAAGAATTCAAGCCTTTTCCTTGGTGTACCTCTTGAGATGTCCAGCAGTAGGATCCCTCTGCTCTGTCCTATTGTTAGATTTGGTCCTCTTTCTTCTCAAAGTGCTTTGTTTTCTATCTTGGTTTGGAAAGGTTTCAGAGGTTTTAAGATTTGTTCTGTCTAAGCCATCATCTTCCCAAAATTTGGTGCTATAATTTAGAAAAACATTCAACTATCGAAATAAGTTCAAAAGAAGGCAAATGAGATGAAGGAACCATGAAACTTTAGTCTAGAACAAGTGTGACATGATTGCCAAAAAAAAAGAAAGGAAGGCTTTCATTTGGAGAAGAGAGTGAACTGATTCTGATTTAAACAAATAAAATTCAACTAGGTTGTATTAGATGACCCCTAAGGTCTTCTCCTGCTCTAATTCTATGATCCCAAGAATAAAATTGTAATTAGATGACCTCGATGGTTCCTTCCAATCCTGAGATTCTATGATTTGAGAGTTTCAATAAAGAAAAGGAGTTTCTCTACTCCATTAACTTTAACATATTAAATGAATTGAGACATTCTTTAAAGAACTCTGAAAATGACTTCAGTTTGAATGATTTTCATATACAACAAAGGGAACAACTACTTTCTAATAGGTATAGTTATTGGGATGATGAGTTGAATTCAATAAAAGAAAGAAACTATGAATAATTAGAGTTGGCCCAAAGTAAAGTTACTTCATTAGTAACAAATTTTTTATTTCTGAAAACTTTCTAGCATTGAATACATGACTATCATCTGTTACATAGAGTATTTATCCAGGGTACAAACTGCGCAAGACAACCTATAAATTTCATTACAACTATCAGAGTTTATGATCCTGCAAGATCTCTAATGAAGTATGTCTACATAAAGGCAGGATAGATCCTTTCCTCAAATGTACAATGGGCATATAGAAAATATGTACAGTTCATAAAATATCTCTAAATGTTATGTTCCTCGATATATAAGTCCAAATGCCAATCTTAATAATATTACCTATGTCTACCTTTCCCCACAATTATATTCGTTTACATGAGACATACAACTGTTATTTTAAGCTTTTCCTCAAATATTTATGTGGCACCAAAAGCATGCTGTTTAAAGTGAAACCAGGCTGTATGCTATCAGTTGAAAACTTCCCCTCTCCTAATGTGGGTTCTTCCAAAAACAAAAGGGTATTCTTAGGTACCAGACATAGCACATGGTCCTGTGACAGCTACTGTGACTTAATTCTTGGCCCCACTTCTTCATAAGTGATGTCTTAGGTTCTAATATTTGTCCAGGGATTGGTTTAGATTATCTAATTGGAACATGCTTCAGTCTTTATCTAAACTCAGCAGATTCTTCTACTTTGCCTCAATTTCTATAGAGATTTATTTAAATTTTATGCACATCCTTTTTGCATCAAAATATTATAAATGATTAAAAACTAGAAAATATCAATGCATCGATTCTTTTAATCTCCTCTAGACCAGATAGTAACACCTAAAGTGAAAGACTGGCCAAAGTATTCATAAGATTAATTCCTCAAGGGCCTTGCACTAGAGATCTGTAACATATTTTTGCCTAAGTCTTTTCCAATCATAATGAAATCTGCATTATGTAGATATTTATTTAATTCCCTCAGGAATTTGGAATGCTTCTTGAGTCTTTTCCAAAGAATAGTATGGTTTTCTCAAGCAGGGTGATGTTTGGAGAACCTTCAGCAATTTTTCATGGATTTAATTAATTTCTCTTCACAGATGATTCTCATACTAATTTTTCAGGCTTAACTGTAGTACAGAGAGTGGGGGTCATGACAGTTTTTTTCAAGCTTTGGCTGAGTTCTGAAATCAGTTAGGAGTTTAGAATCTTGAAGGAGAGTTGCAGTTGGTTTGGGGATCTCGTGGAGAGAGAGTCAGACCAGCTGAGCTGCTTCCTTGCCTATCTGTAGAATTGAAAATTGAGCCTAGCTTTGGAATATTTATTTAAGAATTGTTAGTTTCGATAAACCCTTTGTATCTCCATACCCTACCTCATTTCCTACCTTCCTTCCCTTACCTTAAATGTCTGTGGATTGAATAAGGAGAGTGAATCAGAGAGTAGTTCAAATCCGTGAGGATTTAACTATAATTTGGCAGTATTTTGTCTAGAGAAGTTAGTTAGTCATCATCTTATTCCCTTCATATTTCAAGAGCACCTTTGAGAGCTGAGTTAAGGCAGGACCTTGCTCAAACCCCATCTCTGCCTCCCTTTCTCCACCTGAGGTTTCTTTAAACAACTGTTAGGGCTTCCTTAATCCACTTTCCTGACAAATCAACCTTAAAGACAATAAACCCTTTTGTGTTTCAACAGACCTGTTAGTTACTTTGTCAGTTAATTAGTAAGAGGGGGAAGAAGAGGGAAAGAACCAACATACTCCGGGCTTGAAGGAAGCCGGGGTATCCATCTTGAAGGAAGGTGTAACTTCAAAACAAGTCCCTTCCTGTGAAATTAACTAAAGTTTATTGTTAATTTCAGTTCAGTCTATTTCCCTCAGTTTGTCTTTAGTCTAAGTCCTAGTCTATAAACCCTGCTGTTCTTTGCCTGTTTAGATTAATTCCTCCTTTTCCTGAAGATCTTTGTTCCCTTCAGTGCTATTCTCCCTGACTTCAGCCCCATATTATATCCTGAATCTCCCTATTCCAGCCTACCTGTAACCCATATTACTTTCCTAGCAAGTCCCTGATAACCTCCCTTTAAAATCTCCTTTTACCACACATCTTTCCCAAATTCTCCCCATAACATAACTTGCAAGATTCCCTGACCAACTACAAATGGAACTTCTCAAAATGGAAGTTCAGCACATATATCATACTCGATCTTTGTAAAATCTAAATCCTTCCCTCAAAATCTTCCTCTCTTCTAAACTTCCTTATTATTTCTGAGGACAACATCATCCTCCAAATCAATTAGGTTCACATCCTTGATATAACCCTGGACTGCTCACTCATACTCACCCACATATACAATCTGTCGTCTTGTCAATTTTACATTTTTATAAAAAAACTCTCTTTTATGTCCCAGTCCTTCACTCATATAGCTTCTACCTTGGTGTAATCCCTTATCACTTTTTTCCTAGACAACCACAGTAGCCTTCTGGATGATCTCCCTTATTCAAGTCCTCCAACATCAATTCTACCATTCTCTTATGTAAATTATCTTAGAAAAGTTAAGGAATGACAATGACATCCACTAAGTGAAATCTAGTGGCTTCCTATTACATCATTTATCAAATATAAAGTTCTTTGGCTCCTAAAGCCCCTTCACAACTTAATCTCTTACTGCCTTTTCAATATTCTGAAACATTTTTTTTCCTTCTATATACTATACAATACAAATGAGAATGACATTCTTGCTACTACTCAGACATGACATTAAATCTATAGACATGCATTTATTGTTTCTGGCTTTTAATTACATTCCTAGTTTCCCTAGCTTCCTTCCAAACTCAGTTCAAATCTTGATTTTGGTTTCTGTTCTTTCCTAGGCCACATCACTGATCCTTCCCTCTGAGATTACCACCTTCCTTTTTAAAGTTATATATATTTTATATGTTGTAGTCATACAGCCTTCTCTCTTTCTTTCTCTCTCCCTCTCTCCCCCTTGCACTCTTAGAACAATATCTTGATACTATACCATTAGTAAATGCTTGCTAAAGACCATTAGATATTAATCTTCACCTGTAACTCTTGATTTCTTGCAAGTTGGAGACTTTTCCCTTACAAGGTATAAATTATTTCAATTATTATTGCTTTGACAAGATGGTAGGAGGCAGAGGATAATACACAATACCTCCGTACTTTGATCAGAGTATAGAGAGGATTATATCAACAGTGGAGAACAGAAAAGAAAGACATATTGAAGATAAAGAAAAAAGCATTTAAAAAGTGACTAATTTTACTACTTACTAGAGAAAGAATAGAAAAAGATTCCTTCCTTGCAAGCAACTTTAGAGATGTTGGATATTTTTTTTAATATAGAATTCCAAAGCAGTATAAAAATAGGATTGGGTGATTGGTTTACTCAGCCACAATCAATTTAAAGTAACTGATAATATCCAGAATCAATCAGTTTCATAGGTTTGCTACAAAGTGTGAAGAAAGTACTTCAACTATAGTGACTTTGCACAATAATCATGCTTGCACAGGCCAAGAAACATTGCTAAGCTCCAAGATTTATAAATAAATAATTAAAATAACTAGAATTACATGGATTTCAATGATTGTTACAAATGTGTCATTCAAGCCAACTCCTGAGGAGTAAAGAAAGGATGGAATAGTGACAGAGAAGGAAATAATTAAGAGAAAGAGTTTTGGTTCTATAGGAGTCATGGACAAAAACTTTGAGGAAAGTCTGGACTCTTCCTAACTTTCCCTTCTAGTGAATACTTGTCCATATGTACTATGATTTAATGTTTACTTCTTTTACTCAATCTATTCCAGTTAGCTTAATTTTGTCCCAAGTATAAAGAAATCAGCATATATATATGCATATATATATATATACACACACACAAACACACATATATAAACTTGTATATACATATGTTTATATATGTGTGTGTTTGTGCATGCATGTATGGATGCATAGATAAACATAGGTAAGCAGATAACTATCATTAAGCCCAAGGGTAACATGATGGCTCCTAAGCTTAATGTTATTGCATTTTCTTTATATGTGAGTTTATTTTAGATGAAAATGTATAAATTTAATTATATTTTGAAGCCTAAGTTAAAAAATACCTAACATTTTAAACAGATGGGTTCTCTACTTCACTTTAAAATGATATACTTTTTTTAAAGCTAGAAGAAATTCCCTTTAGTTGAAGAAAATGGAACCACATTAATCTTAAGAGCTTTTATTTCATCCCTTCAATTAAAGGAACGATTAGCATAACATTATTACCTTAGAATGGTCTGATGTTCAGAGAAAGGAAGGAAGGAAGGAAGGAAGGAAGGAAGGAAGGAAGGAAGGAAGGAAGGAAGGAAGGAAGGAAGGAAGAAGAAACAAAGAATTATTTTATTTTAGTTTGTCCATTCTCAGAGAGATATACCTGAAGTAGATGACAATCTCCAAACTCTAAACTACTAAGTGTGAATACAATACAGACAAGGGAGAAATTGTCATGGGTTGAAGTCATAGGGTGACACAATATGGAGCCAAAGTAAGGCAACAAGAATTTATTAACCCCCTTACATGTGTTAAGCACAGTGTTAAGCCTTCAGGATATAAATATGAGGGGGGAAAGATATTCCTTGCCCTCAGGGAGCTTACATTTGAATGGAGGAAGACAACAACACATAAAAGGGAGCCAAAAGGATAGGGTAAGGAGCCAAAGAAAATTATCCATGTGAACAATAAAAGCAAAGTCACTAGAGACAAAAACAGAATCAAGAAAAGAATAAATTAATGGCTAGCCTAGTTCTGTCCCTCAAAAGGAAGGCCCAATAGGAACTCACCAATGTGAGAAGTATATCAGAGTGGTAGAAGGATTTTCTCAGGTAAGAAAGTTTCAAGTGCTGATGGATATATGAACATTTGGGAATTTATGCTATTCATGTTTCTAAGATCTTGACTTTTTTATCCCTTCAAATTGAATTAATTCATTGACTGGATTGATTTAGTTTTCTTTTGAAGTAGACACTCTTAGCATTTAGTTGACATAATAAATAGAGAAATGCACTTGAAATGAGAAAGTGCTGGGTTCAGATTTTACCTCATATACTAACATGCTACATAATTCTGAGCAAATTACTTATTATTATTAAGATTCCCCATCTATAAAATAGAGATAATATAATCCCTGCTTCAAGGAGTTTTTTACCTGTTCAGAGCATTTTATATCTTTCCTCATTAATCCCTTTTTAGCAACTCTTTCTTCCTAGTTTACAACTCGCTCAATTCCAACCCAGACTACCTAATTATCCAGTATAATTTACTTTGGAATTCAATGCAGACCTTGACATTACCCAGAACTCAAATATGTTCTGGATCCATGCATCCTCATAAGTAATTGTCTTATGGCCCTTCCACTTGATGCAATTAAATCTAATAGTGGAATTTCAGTCCTCATAACAACACTCAGGAAAAAGCACTTTAAGGGAGAAGACAGAGAACATTTCTTAGTAATATTTTGAAAAGCTGACTATATTGATAATGAGGAAAAGGTTGACGGTGGTACTGGTGATGATTATGGTATCGTATGTGCTTCATCACTTTTCTGGTAAATGGAGAGTGTTGTCTTCTAAAATTGTGAATGCCTTAAGGGATGAGAGAAAAGAAATAGAGGAGATGTAAAGAGGAAGTGGTATAACTTTATACAGTGGTTTAATCTTTATTTTAGAAAATAAGTCCATTTTCTCAATAATTTTCCTTTCAAATCACTGACATTCTACTGCCTCCAGCCAAATGCCTCTGTGACTGCAGAGAAAGTAATAAAACAAATGATAATGCCAGATTTTCAGATAGGTAAATTTGATGTGTTTAGTGCAGATTTATGCAAAACAATAAGCAACCAATTTAAATGTAACTTTAAAATAGAATAATAAAGTGGAATAACTGCATAATAAAATGGAAATATAAATAAATGCATACACATGCAAAATAGAAGTCTCACCAAAAATGTGTTTGTTGTAAACAAATAAAAAAATTACTGTCTTTAATCTTCAGTTCTTTTTGGGAGACTCTCACATATATTTGGCCCTTCTAGGTACCATATTTAATGACTATTTTATAAGGTTGAAAACCTTACTACATTTCCGTGACATAATTTAATGGTGTGGGTACTAATATAAAATTATAGTTGCTTTGAAATACATCAGGCTTTGCCTGATTATCATCTATAGGTTAACATGAAAAAATGCTATTCTCTGATTATAGATAGATTCTAGTTTTCTTGCATAGGTCATCCAGAAAATATATGATTTCATAATTCTCCAATGAAAGCTATTTATATACAATAATCACAATTCTCTTCCATTCCTAATAACATTTATTATTTTTAGTAGATAATTTTAATTAATAATCCAAGTTCTCTGATCTCTAAGACATAGCAGTATATACACAACACACACACACACACACACACACACACACACACACACACGCCCCTGCATAGTATGCACACACTACATTTTTCTCATTTACTGCCAGTCCAATAAATAGTCACAATGCTAGATTTTCCCCTAATTTTTTTTAACAGTAATATTGTGGTTAAGTGCCTAAGCTGAATTGGACTTCACAGAGATCTTAAATAAACCCTACAATATCCTCAAGTTATCAACCTATGTTTATTTTCTCTTTATCAGTCAAATGCTGGGTTTTTCTATACATATTCCTTTCCTTTCCTCTCTTCTCATTCCCTTTTAGCTCTTTGTAATTTGGCTTCCTATCTTAGCACTGAAATAAACTGCTCTTTCAAAATTTATCAGTGATCTCTTAATTACTATATATAGTGGCCTTTGCTCAGTCTTCTTCCCTGGCATATCTATTGCATTTAACATTATCAATCATGCTATATTTCTGGCTGTTTCTCTCTGATTCTTAATTCATCTCTTGCCTAAGTCATTGTCAGTCTCCTTTGCTGGTTCATCAACTATATAACATCCTATAATTGTGAATATTCTTCAAGGACCTGATGGTTCTTTGTCTTTTTCTCTTACTCTTCCCCATGAATTTAGTTATCATCTCTATACATATAACTATTAGGTCTATATAGTTTTAGACCATTAAATGAGCTTCACTAATGCAACACACACTTCCTAATTAAGATTTCAAAATTCTATAACTAGAGGATGTGCCTAAAACATCTTAAACTCACCACATCCAAAAAAAAAAGAATTTATCTTTCCACCAACCTACCCTTCTTCCAAATTTTCTTTTCTCTGACAAAGGAACCATCATTCTTTTAATCTCTCAAATAGAAAACCAGTATTATCCTGGATTCCCCACTCTCACTCATCTCATATAACTATTCAGTTGCCAAATCTTGTCATTATTGTCTCCAAATCAATTTTAATCCAATCTCTTCTCTCTTCTTATACTTTAGCACCATATCATATCTCATCTAGGTTACTGTAACAGTCTTAAATTGTCCTCCCTGCCTCAACTTTTTTTCATCAAAGTAAATTTACATAAGTAAAGATCTATGTCATTCATCTACTAATAAATTTCCTATTGTGTCCTTTTGCCTTTAGAATCAAAATTAAACTCTTCTTTTACACTCATAAAGCCATTCCCAAGCCAGTTTCAACCTATCTTTCCAGAATAGGGATTTTACCTCCTGTATCCTGCAATCCAACCTAACTATTGGTTTCCTTTGTTTGTCTGTCCTTCCCCACCTGCACACCTCTCTCACTCACACATCCAGTGCAATATATCCCATATTAATTATTTTGCTTTGGCTCTACCCCATGTCTGTATTTTACAACATCCTCACTTTTAAATCATAGAATTTTGCTTTACTTTCAAGACACAGTTCAAGAATGATGATCCATATGGTACTTTTTCTAATTCTCCCTTCTCCTTTTCATTTATTTGTACATACCCTATACATATTCTATATACATATTCTAACTGTGGAGGGAAATATATATGTGTATATATGTATATATATATACATATATATTACACATAGGTGCATACAGATAAATGCAAAGAAAATAAAATCAAAAAATAAAATCAAATAATGACAAGATCATTTTAAAGGAAAGATGATAAGTGATGGGAAGAGTAGGAAAAGTACCATATAGATCATGAGAGTGCATAAATATGGATTGAGAACAACTTATATGGTCATTCCTGATGGGTAGGAAAAAGATATGTGCTTGGCCCTCTGTTAATCAATATCTATGACTTAGATGAAAAGGCTTATAAAATTTGTTGATGGCTTAAATTTAAAAGGCATAAACAAATTTTGTCTGGATCAGGGCCTGAAAAGGTGCTTAAGATGGGTAAAATTTAATAATATGAAATCTTATAATGTTAAACATAAATTATCTTTTTAATTTCAAATTAACTGTACAAATAGAGGATAAAGAACATTTGCCTAAGTAAGCATTTTTGTGACAGTTATCTGATTTGTTCAAAAAGTGGATTACAAACTCTAAACTAGTAAATCATGTGATATGAAAGCCACTTTATACAGAGAATTCTCAGGAATTCATTACCAAATGTGCAGACTAGTGGGTAGCTGGTGGCTCAGTGGATTGAGAGCCAGGCCTAGAGACAGGAGGTCTTGGACTCAAATCTAGCCTCAGATACTTCTAGCTGTGTGACCCTGGGCAAGTCACTTAACCCCCATTGCCTAGCCCTTACCACTCTTCTGCCTTTGAATTAATACATAGTATTGATTCCAAGATGGAAGGTAAGGGTTTAAAAAAAGTAGACTACAAAATGAAGCTATATGTATGTGCTATAATTTATGTAGATTTTTAGAATATAATATTCAGTTATGGTACCACATTTTAGGAACAGATTTAATAAGCTACAGAGGAGCAGCTAGGTGGCTCAGTGGTTAAAGATCCAGACCTGGAAATGGGAGGTCTTAGCTTCAAATCTGGCCTCAGACACTTCCTAGCTCTGTGACCATGGGCAAATCACTTAAGTCCATTTGCCTAGCCTATGGAACCAATACTTAGTATTGATTCTACCAGAGAAGATAAAGGTTTTAAAAAAAAGCAATAGAACATCCAGAAGAAAGCAAGTGAGATGATTAGAGATCTGTGGTTTACATGTTATGAAGTTTCAATAAAAAAAATCAGTGAATTTTTTAAATGGAAATGAGTGGGGTTGAGATTGGGAGACAATACTGGTCTTCTAATATTTGGAGGACTATCAAATGGAAGGGAAGAAGATTGATTTTACTAGAATTCAACAACAGGCATGAGAACAACAAATGGTATGGAAACCGGTTTTATTTTGATATAATTCTTGTTAGTGTTAAAAAGGAATGAAAGATGAAGATATATCTTTATATATCCCTCTATAGATCTTCCTTCTAGATAGTAGATGATGGATGGTATGTAGATCTCAGAGATAATATGAATGGAGGAGGGATCAGGTGCCCAAGGTCTAAGCTGACTATAGCTGGTGAGGGAGGAACCACACACTCCTCTCACAATAGCTATGGATGTAATCTATCCCTCTCCTCCCTGACAGGCTTCATTGGTTAAGCCTGTCAGTGGCTTCCTTCTAACAGTTGCCCAGGTTGGGATCCTTGAGAGATTAGGTAGATGGTTAACCTCACTAGGCCCAACCTGAGGTTGGATTCGTTGTTAATAGGCTATTGATTGGCTATTGGAAATGTTGTTATATGACTGTGTATTGATTCTCCCCTTCTCAAGGACTGTGGTAGAATAACTGCTCAGGAAAGGTACTTGTTGGTAAATCACTGTATTAACTATTAATGGGGAAAGGAAAACAAGGTAATAGGTTTGAGGATCTGGGAACCCTATTGCTATTGTCTGGCTACTAAACTAATCACTGATCAAGTCTGGAGATTGCTAGGCTGGTAGAAGCTGGAAGTCTTCACCCTCTCACTAACTCTGTCTGACCTGGCTATAGCCAAGCCAGAGATTAGCTAAGGCTATTGATGTTGATGTTGATAGATGATCTATATATTCTCTCAGTTCTACTATCAATGGTGTTGATTGATCACTAGCTCTCTCAGTCAGGTACAGGTTACAGGTTTCAGGCCTACACTTTTCTACCCTTCACCTCCCTCTGTCCCAGTTCTTGCTCCAAGAGAAGTTTGCTCAAGTCTTGGTTCTGAGTTCTGAGACTCCCATCTGTTGTTCCTAGGGGGTATTTATAGGTGGAGCCAACTGACCTTTGCACCTGGCTCATAGCACCTGGGAACATTCCAAATTCTCAACTGCCATCCCTGTCAGTCAAGGAGGCATCCATCTTATCCCAGATAATGATTTTAACATTAGTCCTAGTTATTGGACTTTCCAAAATTGGTATGAGTTTCCTTAATAGTGGGAGGATAACCAATCATTGAAGTTTATTGAATGGAGGCCAGATGACCATATTTTACACATTATTGCTATCCCTTTTTGAGTTGAGTTAGATGATCTCTGATATCTTTTCTCAAAGGACTCTTCCATTTTGTTTATTTCACTAACATCTGTCTAAATTCCTTGAATTTGGCAGATATTTATTAAATACTTTTTTAATTTCTTTGAATTCCTAAAATTGATTCTAGGCATCTGTCAAATATTAGTTATAGATTTGTGGGTAATCAAAAGTGTGTTAAAGAGACATTTATGTAGGGCATGCCGGTTAAACTTATCTATAACTAATGTCTTCTAGACCTAATTCAGTTCTATTTTTCTCTATAGAAAAATCCCATTTCGAGGTATACAATCCCTCTTTTAATTGACCTGAGAATGTGATCTTCTGTGCCAGCACATCCTCCCACCAATGTATGACTTATTTTTCAGAACACTCTAAACTTTTTTCAAACCCATACTCACCAAACAACAACATCAACTCTCCTATTAGTTGGTGTGTTTTTTTTTTGGTTACTTCCAAATTCCTGCTGGCAACTTATATGTATGCACCTTCCAATTAAAAAAGAATAAAAAAGAAATTAAAAGACAAAAATGTATTATTATTTACTGGCATAGGAGGCATCTAATAACCACTGACAACTACGTTATATGGCTGGTATAAATGACTGACCCAATACATGCCAAAAAAATGGTCCTACATAGGACACAATTTTCTAATTATCAAACAAAGGAGAAGAGGACTCCCCCAAATCCTTCACAAAGATGGAAAATCTGCAGATGTGGAAAATTGCAAATGATGTCAAGGTTTTTTTTTGTTTTGTTTTGTTTTGGTGTATTGGTCAGTTTTGCAAATTTTTTCTTCTTTCTCTTTTTCTTTTTAATTTTTTGTTTTAAGGGATATCTCTTAGAGAGTGTTTAGGGAGGGGAATCTAAAAGAAAAAAAAGATCAATATATTTTAATTGAATTCTTAAAGAGTTATTAACAGGTTCTTCATTTGAATTCAACCAGTTGTTTAATGGAATTAAGATTTATATCCATGACATCATATGAATAGCAATATAACATTCAGCTATGATATCTACCCTTATGACAAATTCTTTGATTAGTTCTTTACATATTAATAACTGACATTTATACTATAATATTTTAAAGTTCGTGAAGCAATTTGCACTTAACTTACCTGGGCCTTAGTTTTATCTTCTATAAAATGAGAGGGTTGGGCAAGAGGACTTCTAAGATTCCTTTCAGGTTGAAATCAAAATGCTAGGACATATATTATCCACATTTTTACAGATGAGGAAGCTGAGACTTATTAAATTAGATTCATTCCATCATAATTGTCAGCTCTGCTTTCCCTTAAGCTTTCTCATTCCTCATAACCTGCTTTGATGTTTCTATTTCCACATTAGTACATTACACCTGCAAATCTTAGGCTGATCATGATGGACCATTAAATTTAGAAATAATGGAAGGAAATGTAAAAGAAAGTTCCAGGCTACAATATTTTTTTCTTTCAGTAGTGGAGAATCTCTCCATTGTCACTTCATTGTTCTATTGTATCAGATATTTTCATCTGATTATGTTATCTGCCCTTATGGTTTTTGTGGATCTCCTGGATTCCTACTATAAATCTGGCCTTTGATTTTTTTTTCACCTTAATTGAGGATGAGCTATTTTTCTCTTGGCTTCTGAGTGTCTAGTAAATGACATAAAAATGTGAGTCATTATTATTCTACTTATCACTTTCTTAGACTAATAGCAGCTTAACTTTTTAACCACAGAATTCTGGGCACTTTGTCTGACCTTTCCCATTCACATGCAGGGCATTACAATCCCAATGCAGATAGGCCTGACATAAGTGTCTACCATCACTTAGTGGAAGTTGTTGCCATGAAGAACAATGAGGAAAGTGTCCAAGGAATTACAGAGAAGCTGACAGTAGAGCCGAATTCATAAGGATGAGAATAAAATCTCTCTTTATCTACAAAACATTTGATTGTGGCAAATTGTAAGATGTAATAATACTATCTCAACAGAAATGATGAGCAGATAATTTGAAAAGAATATGGACATGGAGAGATACACATGAAATTATGAAAAGTGAAAAGGATAGATCTAAGAGAACATTGTATGCATTTATAGAACTGATGTTTGAAGAATAAATTCTATATAAACTTATCTCCAAAGTAATAATTGATAAAGACTCTTAAGAAATAGTTTATATGTATCTATCTATCTATCTATCTATCTATCTATCTATCTATCCATCTATCTATCTATCTATATATATATATATATATTTCTACTTTGAACCAACACCTTCTCTGCAGTAGAGAGGAGGGGGAGAAAAGGAGATACTTGGGAATTTTCATGTAACTAACACACATATATATATATTTTCAATTGTGATAAATTTTATCAAATTTGATGCTTCATGTCATATGGAACACCTGTAGTCCTATCTGATCCTCACCCATGGTCCTTGGAGATTGTTGTCAACATGACTTTGAAATGACTTCCTCATCAGGCACTATTTGATGCCTCTATATTCTAACTTTATAATCCTTATATGAAGTCATTGGTCTTTATTTTTTCATACAAAGATTCTGTTGTCTCCTGCACAACAATTTCCTAAGACTACTTGGCTATATACATATACTGTAACAAGTTAGCAATTTTCTTTGTCTCCGTGGATCAATCTAGCCTGTTTGTTAAGAATGATACTGTTGAAGCAACTACTCATTTATGAAGTGTTCATTATTCTAGTCCATCTACTACAAAGGTACAGTTTGGGAGAAAAAAAACTCCACAAATCACAAATGTGTTCTAACATTTTAGAAAAATAACACTCTCCACAGTCACAAGTCACTGACTACTAGTAAATAACTAGAATATTCTCATTTTGTTGACTAAGATTTCCCAAAAGAGATTTGGAAAGGGATTCTACAGTTAGAGAAGATTTGTTTCCTCAAATTTGCAAAAAAGACCCACTAAGATTTTGAGTTAGTAACTATGTCATATCTAGAGACAACAATAGATACATTTAAATATGGATTCAAAACAATCGTTCATCTCCTTTCTGTGCCTCCTTTTATTTGAGAACTTTCTTAAATACTTAGTTATTTCCTTCTATTTTGTCTCTATTTTTTGCCATCTAATACAATGCATTTTCTTTCATTAAAGTGGGAAAATTTAATATTTAGAGGAAGTATGGAAAAAACATTGAATATAAATCTAGGAACAGTTTGAATTCCAATGCCAACAGTAGCTGTGTGAGCTTTGGCAAATCACTTCACTTCTCTGAAAATATATATTCATTTATCAAGTGGGAAGAAAATTCTCACCAACTCACAGGATTGCTTTTAGGGAAAGTTCCTTTAAAACTTAAAACTTACCTCCTAGCTGTGTGACCCTGGACAAGTGACTTAACCCCTATTGCCTAACTCTTACTGATTTTCTGTACTTGGAACCAATATAAATTATTGATTCTAAGACAGATGGAAAGTGTTTTTAAAAAAGGAGAAATTTAGATAGATTGATAGACAGACAGATAGATGATAGATGATAGATAGACATAAAATTATATTAAAATGTGTTATAAATGTAATATAAATGTATACTGTAAACTTGTATTGTTGTTCCTAGAGCCATTTGCATTATAAAAGAAGAGGAAGACAAAAGATAATGCTTATCCAATTAAATATATACACATATATATTTATAAACTTTAAAAATGTTATATCAAGAATTGGTATTTGGTAATTGGTTCAGGATAACTAAGCCTCACATTTGGTGCTACTTGCTTCCCCATACCTCCAACACTTGAGGTCAGTTTTGAATGAATGCCTTTGAGATTACAAAAGTTTATCTGATGCTCTCTCACTGAGTGGTTCTAAAGTGACTTCCATCTATTCTTGATGACTAGAGCTGGATACAGCATTATCATATGAGGTCATCAAGGAGCTGCTTACTACCAAATGGAGTACCTGTGAGTAATTAAGCTAATTTCCAAAGTAGTCCATCTTTAATATGAGTCAGACTTCCTAAAATGAATGACATTCAGGCACCCTAGCAATCAGACACACATTTTTCAATAAACTGAGGTACTTGATTTCTTATCCTGAACTTCAAAAGTTTGGGTAGATACTTTGCTAGTTTTCTAAATTATTTCAGTACAAAGAAATAACTCCCTGAAGTCATCTCAGGCATCACACATTGCAATAACTTTATAGAATCACAAAAGAAACTTTTATAAATCAAACTTTTTCAATTATCTATATTTTTAAAGTTCTGGAATAAAGCTCAGCTAGCTCCCTTTGCTTTTGTTCTGACTCTGGGGCAGGTCAGAAGATTTAAGAAAGAGAGACTTTTTTTTTTCTAATAGAAGATGAGCTGCAGGTTTCCATTAAGGCAGAAGCTGCAGTCTCTAAATCCATGTCAGGTATCTATGAATAACTATACCAGAAAAATCCAGAACTGATTTATAGCTGGATATTGTACTTTCACCCCAAGTTTAGATAGACTAAATCTATAATCATTTAAAATGCTTACCTGCATTCTTCTTGACACAAATTCTTAGATTCTTGTTTCTGCTATTGCTAAACTTACTAAATGCCAATATGCTGCCCTGCCCAGGCCAGATAAACATAGATTTAGATCGTTAGAAGATCTTAGAGATCACCTAGTCAGACATCTTCATTTTAAAGTAGAGAAAATTGATTTCTAGAAAAATTAATTAGTTTGAGGTCTTTTCACATAAGTAAAAAAGTAACAAAAAAGTAACATTCTCGACTTGAATCTGAGTCCTCTGACTATAATCCTAGTGCCATATACATTGATCTATATGAAAACATTCACATACTTATGTGTACATTCCTGTCTGTTGATGTAGGTAGGAGTATATATGTCTATATACACACTCTGTATACTTAAACAAATACTATCATGTGTATATTCTTATAAATGCATGCACTGTCTTACAGTTTCTTATCATTTCATTATATCTTTGTCTTAATATAACATAATGTTGTTGTTGTTTAACCCCTACCTTCCATCCTCAAATAAATACTTTGATATTTTCTATTGATATTTGATATTTGATACTAGTCACACAACTAGTAAGTATCTGAAGTCACGTTTGAACCCAGAACCTTCCATCTCTAGACATGGCTCTCAATCCCTTGAGCTACCTGCTTTCTCCCTATAACACAGTGTTTTATTTTTCTCCAGATAAAAAGCAAGACTCAGATGTCACTGTAACTTAATAGGAAGTGAGCTGGTCTCGAGAGTCAAAAAGACAAGAAACAAGTCTTGATTCTGAAACATATTGAATGTTTGGTGCTAGATTGATAACTCAGTGTTTTGATGCTCTCAATAAATCTCCAAGACTCCATATTATAGAAAAGATGCTTTCTTTCATTGCTTCAGGGAGTTTCATCATCTTGGAGTTTCCTGTATGAATGAAATCCCATGTCCTATTCCTGTCCCCTATCCTTTGAAGGCAAGAACTGTGCTTCGTATTTGAGGACAGATCTACAACATTCCATCATCTTCCTTAAAAATCACAAGTCTCTGACTGTTTCATCTGTGACCATGGAGTAGAGAAAAGCTTGACTAATATATATCAATAAATGACCTGAGCAGTTTTAGGCCAAAAGTCAATTCCAGAACATAATAGTTCCTAATATCACTTTTTTTTAAAGTAGTGCAAATCAATCTCTCACCACTCCATCAAATTATAGTCTTAAACAAGTGCCTGAAATACTCAAGGAAAATGACTTACCCAGGGTCACACAACCAAATAGGCATCAGGAATGAGTCTGGTACTACGAATTTCTTGTCAATGAAAGTACTTCTCTTTTCACTATTTTGTGCTGCCTTTTACAATATAATATCACAGAAAAAAATATATATATGAGTATGTATAGGACCACTGTAGTACAGATACTACTTACTGCCTGCCTAGGCAATAGCAGTAGCCTCCAAACAGGTTATTTTACCTCAATTCTCTTTCCCTTTCAAGATGATATGCCTATGATACCAAATTGTTATTGATGTTCTTTTCTAAATGCTTTTAAAAATCCATATATTTGGTCCTCTCATTCTTCTGCTCAAACATCTTCAGTGATTTCATTTCCATTTCCATTCCTTTCATATGATGAGTGAAGAACAGTCTCCTCTGTCTGATATTTGTATCCTTCATAATCTAGGAGAAGCTTTTTTTCCCAGCCTCATCCCAGATTATTCTTCTCCATATACTCAGTGTTTTAGCCCTACCAATCTACTCTATAGGGAATTCAAATATAGTATCTATTCTTCCTTGTAGTTTTTAAACTGTGAGTCCCTTTATTCATTTTTTCCTTATGCTTGGAATATTCTCTTTCTCCCTCTTTGCCTTTTATGTTTCTGTGCAACTTTCTTTTAAAAAAAAACAACAAACAAAAAACAATTTCCTTTTTCTGTCTTTGAATCAATGCTGTATATTGGTTCTAAGGCAGAAGAGTAGTACGTCTAGATAATGGGGGTTAAGTAACTTGCCCAGGGTCACACAGTTGGAAGTGTCTGAGGCTAGATTTGAACCTAGGACCTCTTGTTCACTGAGCCTCCTAGCTGCTACCTTCTTTGTGCAACTTTCAAAGTTGCTCATAAAGGTCAATATCTCCTTGAAATTCCCTCTTGTTTCCACCCTCACTTTCCTACCACCCAGAAGTGACAAATGTTCCTATGGGAGAGAAGATCATTCTGGCTATAAGGAATTGTGAAAACAAAACAAAGGAAGCAGCTTTTTTGCAGAATATATTCAGGGGATAGTGATATCTCCATTATATTCATCGCTGGTCAAATAAAAACTAGAATATCATGTTTCATTTTGGGTAACGTATTACTGAAAAGATATTAACAATCTGGAGAGTGAGTGTTCAGAGGCTATTTGATATAGGACTATTTGTCCCTAACTGTCCTCAATGATGTTCATAATTATGACTGAGTGATAATTATGAGTCATAGGATAATAAAAGGGTCATAACCTCATAGAATTTTGAGCTTCAATGGACCCGAGAGAGCATCAAGTCAAATCCATTCCTTTTGCCTATGAAGAAATTACGACCCAGAGACATGTCATGACTTTCCCAAAGTTAAAGAGCTAGTTGTGGGCCAGAATCAGAACTAAAATTCAAATTCTTTTGTGAGTAACACTGGAAGCCTGTTTTGGGTTCTCTAGGATCTCACTTATGCTTCCAAAGACATTTGCCGAAAAATCAATTGGAAATTGAAATCCTAGGACCCATGAATGTTTACTGCTTGCTTTGACCCTTCTTTAAATGTTATTGGCAGGCTAATTTGCATATTCTCTCTCTCTCTCTAGCAATGACAATGCAGTTTATCAGTCATCGGTTTCCTGATTATCATGATCCTACCATAGGTGAGTGAAAAAAAATCATTTTTGTACCTTTAGCACAATCAGAAAGATTTTTCTAGTGTAAGAGAATTGAAAATTTGTTTTGTTATATGGTTGCTACTATAATCTTTTAAGTACCATCAGAGCCTCATATGGCCACAGATTTATAAAGTTATAAGCACTGCTTAGAACTTAGAATTTTGAAGAATCTGAAGTCCAGAAAAAATTAAGTGACTTGTCCTCTCCTATGACTGGTAGAGCAAGGATTAGAACCCAGGATTTCTTGCTTCTAATTTTGTTTAGTTTCCCTTAAAATTCGTGCCAGAAGTACAAAATATTATTATTTGCTATGTTTAAATAATTATATGGACCCCTGCTTTGTGGCCCTGAATTCCAGTCCTCAGTAAAATTTATAGAATATTGGAGACTATTTTGGTGTCCACAAAGCATGTCAAATTGATTATAAAACAAAGTTGTTTTTGAGTCGATTAATGTTAAATAGAAGATTATATGGAAGTCTGACTTCCTGTTTCCTTAAGGGATTTTTTTCTAAGGTTGTTCGCATGGATCTCTTACTCAAATTTTTGTTCAGTGAAATTTATTAAAATAATGTTCTTAAATCTGGCCTCAGACACTTCCTAGCTGTGTGACCCTGGGCAAGTCACGTAACCCCATTGCCTAGTCCTTACTGCTTTTCTGCCTTGGAACCAATACTCAGTATTGATTCTAAGACCGAAGGTAAGGGTTAAAAAAAACAGTATCCTTTACCTTTTTGGTGTTATTGACCCTTTCAATAGTTGGTAGAAACCTATAGATATCTTCTTAAAATATACATATACATATATACACATACATATTAATACATGAAACAAAATACATCAAATTTTGAAGGAAATAATCCTTTTAAACTTTTTGCCATTTTCCTCATATTAACTTCATAAACCAAAAAGGGGGACTATATACACTTCAGTTTAAAAATATCCTCAGCGAAATGAATTTTCTAAGATCCTCCCTTAGACAATCTGATGTTAACCTAGTTAGAACCAGAAAACATTCATCTTTCAAAAATATTTAATATTTCAGATGTTTGTTTCAATCGTTCAGATTTGTTTCACCATGGAGTGGCAGTTTCCACATCTTGTGGATCAGAGTTGGAATATTTATTAGGATCTGGCATCTTAGCATCTCCCTTTCCAAACTTAGATATAGGCATGTTTTGAGGTTTATTGCCATAGGGAATAAGGAGCATGAACAAGATCGGGGGATTCTTCTAGAATGCCAGAGTCCCCAGGATGCAGATTTCATGTTCCTCCATTGTCCACCTTGTCATCATTTGTTAATGTGGGAGAGATCTTGCTTCCTTTCCAGAGTGGGAACATGGAGGGGAGGGATGTGGTACATTGGAGAATTACTAAAGGCAATTGATTTTTTCTAAGAACACAAAGCTAATGCCTAGTACAGAATGTTACATATCTAGTACACAGAGTGGATAATTGAACTCTCTATAGTTCATGCTTGATTAATGCTTAAACTACAGATTTTCTACTTGATGTTTAACCAATGCCAACAAGTGAGAAATGCATGATTTCAAAGTATGAAGATGCTGTTCCTATTACTGCCCCTTACTGCCCACTGGCAGCCCACATTAGAAGTAGTGGGTAATGGTGTTAATACTGAAACCCATACCTTCTAACTTCAAGTCAAACATTCCACTTCTTATGGGCAGCTATTTGATCACATTTTAGAAGTGATGAACAAACTCTTATTTGAAAAATCTGTGTCCCTTTTTCCCCAAATTTGTATTTCAGTGGTGGTACTTCACCTGACCTAAAGATAGAGGGCATTTGAAGTGGTAAGTTTTCTTTCAAATTAGGTTGTTTTCCAAAAATATGCAACCAGACAATATAATCATTTGGGATAACACAAATGCATTTTCTGTTTATGTCATTGTTTGCAAGTTTCAAAACTGTACTGGTGATTGGTTTAAACATATTGGTGATTCAGAAACCTGCCTCTCTTGATGCCCTATTAGTCTTAATAGCTTAAATAGGGTAGGAAACAGATATAAATCAAAAATAGCACCTTCAAGAGGAAGAAATGAGCACTAGATAGTGATGACTCCTTCAGATATCCACAGGGTACATCCATCATTCAATATTTATCTAACTGGACATTCTGTACTAACAGATAGCTGAAATCATACATTTATTTGGCTATAAATAAAATAGTCTCTGAGTTAAAAGTTTAGAAGGAGATGCACAGAGGGATTTATTATTCTCTATTCAATTTTCCAATCATTTCATTTTTTTTTCTTTTCTAACAGGGATATCAGTTAACAGTAATCCATTTGCTATGCTCTTCAGGGAAAGGGAAAGTCTCCAATAATTTACTTTTTACTAGATCAGATTGCAAAATTTACCTCTATTGCAGTTATTTAAAGGGCCCCAAAAGAGAAAGTCATGTTGGAATATTTGAAAAATTGTACAAATTAGAGACAAATAACAAAGATCAAGAAACCTTTTTCCATTCCTATGGGAAGAAACATAGCTACTTCACTCCTCCTTCCCTTTTTCCTCTGAACCTACTAATGGGGAACTGGACTCATTTGATTCAGAAATCTTTGAAAAATGCTTTCTGGCACTCTGTTTTTTTCCCTTTTTTATTCAGCCTTAAATTTTCCTTTTCTCAGTCCTGTTACATAATTTTGATACCTTAGATTCCATTTACTGCTAAGGGAGAATTATTATATCTATGATTTTCCTGGACAAATTTTCAGGGCAAGCAACCAATGAATACCTGGTTTGCAACTAGAAGAAGAGAGCTACAAATCTGCAATTGAATCTTATTGATTCTATGCCTATACAAGCAGGCTTCCAATGAATTACATTCCTAGAGAAGGGTCACTAAATTCAAAAATTAGAAGTCGGATTATATTTTTGAGAAAAATGGATAATCACTTTTATTACTGACAATTGTCTTTCTAAACAAGAGTCATGATGTTCAACTTTTCTTAGAAATGACTTCAGATAGAATATTAATTCAAATATTAATGGTGTACATGAAAATATGATGACAAAATATAATTTCCAAAAATGTAGATAAAAAAGTACAATATCATTACTAATGACATAAAAGTGTTACTAATATAATATGATCTTACAGTATCTTTCAGAAACATCTCATTTTGTGTAATATTTTAATTTTTACAATTAAAATTATCTTATATATTTTATGAATAATTTATACTTTTATTCTATTGATATCTAGAATTTTAACCTCACCTTTATTTCCAAATATTTCCATATAAAAGAGTTGTCCATTGTAACAGATATTTATTTTTTTTAACTATTTGGGCAAAAATCTACTGATTTATCAACCATGTCTTATGTATAGGATGTTCCAGATACCTGTTTCCCTACCTCTGAAAAGAACAGATGGAAACATTTCCATATATATGTGCATATATATATATTTACACACATATATTTTATAAAAACAAATTAAAACCTCAAGTAATGGTTTAATTGAGTAAAAAATTCCATAATAAATGGGAAGAATAAAAAGGAGTGCCTGAAAAACTAGTAATAGCTCATAAATATATAGCACTTTAAAACTCTTCTTGAAATAACCTAGCTAAGAAAGTAGTACAAGTATCATTTTAACAATTATAAAGATGAGAAAAGGATGCTCCAGGAAAGATCATTTACTTGCACTTGGTCCAAAGCTAGTGAGTGCCAGCACTTCACTTTGGGTCCACTGACTTGAAGTCATTTTTTCTTTCTTCAGAAACAGCATCTTAGATCTACTGTAAGGTTCAAAAGAGATGATGTTTGTAAAATACTTTGGAAAGAAAAGTGTTATAAAAATGCCAGCTGATGCTGTTTCCATTCCTTTGAGGATGTTGAACCTGATGATGTCTTTTTTTCTCACTATCATTTTTTTACTAATTTAAAAAATTAGAGATTAATGCTCTTCCATTATGTCATAATTTTCTGGTGATAGGTTTATATAATGAAAAAAATATATTCCATGAGTACATGGGGAAGACACTCATAATTGCAAAAATCTATTAGTTGAGGAATATCTATTGTTATTGTTTTCCATTTTATTTCTTTTATTTTCTTCTCTTTTTTATTTACCTGCCTTTTCTTACCTTTGGTTTACTGAAAGTGAGTGTTTTCATTGGAAAATACAAAAATGCTCATGAATTAAGTATATTTATCTCATATCCTACAACTTTCCTAAAGCTATTATTTCTTATAATTTTATTTAAATTTCCTACAGTTTTTTAAGTATACCAACAGTGAAAAGTGATCATTTTGTTTTCTCTTTCCCTATTTTTATTCTTTCCAGTTTTTTATTATTATTTTTGCTAAGATGAGCAATTAGCAAGTGCTAGCAATGTGTTTAAAAGTAGTCATGTTAATGTGCATCTTTCTCCATTAAATGTACTGTTTAAACTTGGCTTTTGATAAATATAACTCACTATATGACAGAAAAGTCCTATCATTTACTCCTATGATTTCTGGATTTAAGATGAAAATGAGCACTTGCTTTTTGCAAAAGCCTTCTCAGCATTTATTGATATAATTATGTAGTTTTGAAAATTATATAGATTGATATAGCATAGTAAATGTATAGTATTTCTTATTTGGAACAAAAATCTGCATTCCTGGCATAAAACCAAGATGGTTATAGTGTATAATTTTTATTAAGTACATTGAAGCCAAGTTGCAAATATTATATTTAAATTTTTATATTGGTGTTAATTAGAAATATCAGTCTGTAATTTTTTAACTCCTGTGTTTCTCCCTTATACATCAAGACAATATCCATATTGTTGAAATGATTATGTATGTGCCTTCTTTTTGTTGTTACAGATATTTTATATTTTACTTTTAAGTTCCCTTAACTTTTCATAGAATTCACTTTTAAATCCATCTACTCTATGGACGTTTTACCTCTCTCTGCCATATTTTCTTCTTAAAAGTTCATTTATGATTGTTAATTTTTTTGCTAACATGATTTTCAAAATCATCTTTTTCTTCTTTTGTTATTCTGGGTTTTTTTATTCCATATTTTTTGAGGCTGCTCATCAATTTCCTTTCAGTAATAGGATTATTAAACATATAATTAAAAAAGAAATTCTGATATTATTACTGATTTACAGAAGAGAAAATCAAGGTCAGAGAGGCAGAATAATACTATAAGTATCATTATTTCAATTTTCTGAAAAAATAAAATTATGCTTAAGGAAAATGAGTTGCTTATTTAGCCAGGGTCATATAGTTTGTAAATATCAAAGACAATATTTGAGATCTAAGTTCTCCTGGCTACATACTCAGAACTGTTCTGCTATACAAAGTTAAATAATTATTGCTTCATATTACTTTACTTTATGAATTCTGTATACCAGTCAAACTAGTCTCTACCAATCCCATTCTCATTCAGTCCTTTCCCATTTCTGTCCTTTCACCATCCCTGAAACAGACCCTTTCCCAATATCTCAAACATTTTAAATTTTTTCCTTCCTTAAGAGATTGACTCAAGAATCAGACAATCTTTTGACAGTCTCCTCAAAACATCTCTTCTCTCCCCCACAAAAAAAGTATTTTCTCTTTCAGATTTATGTCTCATTTCCCGTATCATTTCTTTGTATTTATCACAATACCATCTTGTTGATTTGTTTTGCTTCCCCCTTCTCCTAATTTATGGTGTCCATTTTTTAATATGGCATCATTTTTCTGAGTGAACAATGATTCTTTTTTTTTTCCTTTTTAACCCTTACCTTCTGTCTTAGTATCAATTCTGAGATAGAAGAGAGTCAAGGGCTGAACAATTGGGGTTAAGTGCCTTGCCCAAAGCTGCACAGTTAAAAAGAGTCTAAGGCCAGATTTGAACCCAGGTCTTCCTGCCAGGCGTCATGCTTTATTCTTGGTAATACCTATCTGCCCCCCAAAACACCTATTCTTAACTCATCTTTCAACATCCTATCATATCACAATTACTTTATTTTGTATAGATTTTTGTTCATTTTTAAAAGGTGTTTTTTATTTATGCTTTATATTTCTCATATTATAATAATTTTTTCCCAATTTCCTTCATCCCTCCTTCACTCAAAAACACATTCCATTAAGCAAATAATTTTTTTAATGTGTAGGGAGATTTGGCACAATTGACAAATACACTGATAAAGTCCAAAAACCTGGGTATTTATCAATATCTATGGACTAGCCACTACCATTTAGGGGTGAACTTGGAACTTCTTTTATCTATTCATTTGAGTCAATGCTTTTCTTTATACTTTTGTTTCATTCATTTTTAATCATTTGTTATGTACTTGTTTTCATTTATATTATCATAACTAGAATGTATATTGTTTTCTTGGCTTGGTTTATTTCACTCTGAATTAGTACACAAAGATCTTCCTGTTTTTCTTCATCATCAAACATATTATTTCTTATAAAATAGTAATTTTCCATTAAATGCATCTACCAAAATTTGTTTAATCATTCCTTTATTGCTGGGCATCTACTTTGTTTCTAATTCCTTGACATCATCAATAATGTTGTTATAAAATCTTATTGTATATGGGGACTTTCTTTTTGATGGTGTAGAAACACAGTAATGGAGTTTCTAGCTAATAGATTTTAGTTTTAGCCACTTTATTCCCATGTTTTCAAATTACTATTGAAAATGTATAAAATACCCCATAGATTTACAAACAATGTATTAGTGTTGTCTTACCAATGGACTTCGATGTCTCTGGAACTGAAAGTGAGGCTGATGACTTTGTGCAACCCTGCCTCAATTAAATGTAATTCATCAGCCAAGCAACTCAAGACATTATCTGTGAAGCCATTATTCTTTAAAATGGAAGACAAAGAATTAGTGTATCTATTATTGCACAACTCCTTCAATATTGACCATTGCCATTTTAAAAATTTTACAAATATGTATGAGATGGGAATGCAGAGTAGTTTTGACAGCATTATTTTATGTCATTATAAATACTTAGAATGTTTTCTTTTATTGGTTCAAATCAGGACGATTGATCTTTTGAGAAATGATCTTTAATTTTAAACATTTATCATTTTCATATAACTTGGATATCAAAACCTTATCAGAGAAATTTGGTTGGTATTTTCCATTTTAACCCTTTCCTTTTTATCCCAGGACTATTGATTTGTCTATGAAGAACATTTTCATATTATTGAAGTTACCTTTTAATTTTGGTAATTATCTCGACCTCTTATTTGGTTTAGAATACATTTCCTACTCATAACTTTGAGAGATATAAGATCTTCTTCTGTTTTATTTTTTAATAGTCTAAATTTTAATATTCATTTAGAAAAGATGATTGAATATAATTTAAAATCTAAGCCTAATTTCTGCCATACTGTTTTCCAGTTTTCTAAATGACTTTTAAGAAACAGTACTCCAAAACCCATCAGATAAAGTATGTTTGGGCATACTTTATGAAGTGAATGAGTGGGGAGAATGTTGGCCTGGAATCAGGAAGATTTATCTTCCTGAAGTCAAACCTTATCTCAAACACTTACTAGTTTTATGACCTTGAGCATGTTACTTACCCTGTTTGTCTCTGTTTCCTCATCTTTAAGATGAGAAAGAAATGGCAAAGCATGTCAGTATCTTTCCCAAGAAATCCCTGAATGAGGTCATGAAGAGTCAGATATCACCAAACACTGTTTTCTATGTTTTCCACAAAAAAAAAAATCAGATGCTATTGCATTACATTGTTTCTGATCTCCCTTATCTAGTCTGTTCTATTGTTCTTTCTATTTTTTAAAATGATTAATAGGTGGTTCTGGTGCCTACAGCTTAATATTTTTCAAGATCTAGAAGTGCTCTTCCTCTTTAGTCTCTATATCTTTTCATTATTTCCCTTAAGATTCTAAATACATGTCTTTTTTTTAAACCCTTAACTTCTGTCTATTGACTCGTAGGTGGAAGAGTGGTAAGGGTGGGCAATAGGAGTCAAGTGACTTGCCCAGGGTCACACAGCTGGAAAGTGTCTGAGACCGCATTTGAACCTAGGACCTCCCGTCTCTAGGCCTAGCTCTCAATCCACAGAGCTACTCAGCTGTCCCTAGAATATATGTTTTTTATAAATGAAGTTCATACTTATTTACCAAAATATATGAATAGCAATTTTTTTGGTATGGCATTAAAAATATAAATTGAGTTTGGTAGTATTGTCATTTTTATTATTTTGTCATGTCCTAGACATGAATACTTCATATTCTCTAGCTTATGTAACTGGAATCCATTTCTTTGAGGTATATTTTATAATTTAATTTATAAATATTTTATTTGATTTGGTAGGTCAATCTCCAAATATGTTCTGCATTTTGTAGTTATTTTGCAATTGGATTTCCCTTTCAATTTTGGTTTCTTGAATTTTGCTATTATATAGAAACTTTTAATTTTTCAGTTAATTTTGTAGATTGCAACTTTGTTGAAGTTATAAATTGTTGCAAATAATATCTTTTTTTATTCTCTAGACTTTTAGAAGTATGCCATTACGTCATTGACAAATACAGATAATTTTACCCTCTTTTCTTACTTACCATTATACCTTTAATTGCTATCCCTTGTCATATTGCTAATGCTGGCATTTCTAGATCAAAATCAAATAAAAGCAGAGTAGAGTAGGCATCTTTGCTTCACTAATAAATGTATTGGGGGTGGGGGGCAGCTGGGTAGCTCAGTGGATTGAGAGCCAGGCCTAGAGATGGGAGGTCCTAGGTTCAAATCTGGCCTCAGACACTTCCCAGTTGTGTGACCTTGGGCAAGTCACTTGACCCCCATTGCCTACCTTTACCACTCTTCCACCTATGAGACAATACACAGTATTGACTCCAAGATGGAAGGTAAGGGTTTAAAAAGTTTTTTTTTTTAAAAATGTGTTGGGAAATAGTTTGATGTATATAATGTAAGAATATATGATTCTTCCTTTTGGTTTTAAAGATACTTTTTTGTACTATTAAAAAATGTCTTAGTGTCTACATATGGTAAGGCTTTCAAAATAAATGTATTCTGTACTTTGTTAAAGGTCTTTTCTGAATCTTTTGGGGTTTCATATGATTTTAAATGTTTTAGTATTTAATATGATTAATTACATTGATTGTTTTCCTAATGTTGAATCATCTTTCTACCCACAGCATAATTCCCACTTGATCAAAATGAATGGATTTCTTAGATAAATCATTACAGTCTATTTGACAGGAATTTGTTTGAAATTTTTTAAATCAATATTCATTAATGATATTGGCCTAGTGTTCCTCTTGTGCTTTATCTTTTCCTGGTTTAGATATCAGGTTTAGATATTAGATATTATATTCATCTCAAAAAATGAATCACGTAGGATGCTTTCTCAGTTTTTGATAATACTATATGAAGTATTAGTATTAATTGTTCTTAAAAAGTTAGATATTATTCTCTTCTGTAATTTGGTGTTTTTTTATTGTAACTTACTTTTTTTTCTCTTCTGCCAATTTTTCTTTTTTTCTCCCTTTTTTTGAAAATGTTCCAAATAATCTATTATTATCTCATAGCTGCTTCTTATTTGGATGGGCTGTCTACCATTATCATGAATTCTATCTGTTTCACTCAATATTCTCTTTCTCTCTGTCTATCTGTCTGTCTGTCTGTCTCTCTCTCTCTCTCCCCCCGTGTGTGTGTATATCTATACACATACATAAAAATTTGTTCTAAATTTTATATTTAAGATTCTATTAGTGACCCCAAATCACTGCTTATTATTGAGAATTTTTCCAAACTTTTGAGCCATTTGGTATTTTCTGGTTATTATTTCATTATATCTATTGCATCTATAAAATCCTATCTTTAATCAGTCATGTTTGGTTGAGTTTATATTATAATATTTTGGGGATTATTTTGTACTTTTTCAATTTTTGTTTATCCGTCTGTGTGTGTGTTTGTTGATTTAGGGGTAGCTTAGGTGGTACTTTAGATATCATGCTGGACCTGAAGTCAGCAAGGCTAATAATTCTGAATTCAAATCTAGTCTCAGACACTTACAGGCCCTGTGACCCTGAGTAAGACCCTAGGCATGTATTGAGATCTTTTTGAATCCAAGTCCAACACTCTATCCACTTTACCATTTCATTCCTGGTTAGGCTAAACTTCTTGAGAGGAGGATGACAATATACCGATCTCTGTTATATTCCATACATTACCAAGTGACTTGTAGATAGTACAAATCTGAGGATCTGAGTAACTGAAGATTATAGGTTGAGAGTTGGAAGGATCCTTGTTCTCATCTTGTCTAATTCCCTCATGGGCTTTTTTGTTTGTTTGTTTTCTCCCACTAGACTATAGATCAATAAAAATATTCCCTTGACAATGACCAATTTAGAGGGTCTATTACAGTGATGGTGAACCTTTTAGAGAGATGAGTGTGGTGAGAAATGTCCTCAGGAGTGCTTGGAAAGGAGGAGGGGAGCAACCCAGCCCCATATCCCTCTGGCTTCCTAGTGATGAACTCTGGTGAACTCTGTATTGGGGTGACAGTGCACATACCCATAGAGAGGACTCTAAATGCCCACTCTGGCATGTGTGCCAGGGGTTCACCATCATGGGTCTCTTATTATATCAACCCCATTTATCCTTACATAACCTGATAAACTTTTATTCTTTAGGATTTGCTTCTGTTTCTTTCACATGACTCCCAAGAACAAAACAATTAGTCAATATTTACCACCACCCCTTCCCTCACTCCTTGTACCTCTTCTGTCTCTGGTCTCTTTTCTGTTTTCACATCTTAGATTTTCTCTGTACTGACTGGATGTAAAATGTCACTGCCATTTATCAGTTGTGTTCAACTCTTCATGAGTTGATCTCTGCCAAGAAAAAAACACCTCATTTGTTGTTTTATTGGAAGAGATGCTAGAGTGGTTTGTTATTTCCTCTTCCAGCTCATTTTTTAAAGATGATGAACTGAGGTTAGTGATTTCTCCAGGGACACCCAGCTAATAAATGTCTGAGATCAGTTATGATCTCATGAAGTTGAGTCCTTCTGACTTCAGTGTTACATCCACTATGTCACATAGATAGTATAGTGTATATATGCATATCAACTATATCAGAGGTGTGAATGATTTCTTGGCAATGCAGTAGAAGATTTTTTGTGTGTTGGTTCTGTTTTGAAGCTGAAAAAAGAACCATAAGTCTTTTCTAGGAACAATTTGACAAATAATTAATGACAAAAACTCTGAAATAGGTGGTAAAAGTATTGCTATCTTTATTTTACAAATAACCATTCTGATCCTTTAAAAAGTGTTATACTTGTATAAGACCACTAAAATAGTAAATTACATAGTTAGGATTCCAAATTAGTTTCTGACTAAATCTACAATATTTTTCTGCACTACCTCTGCTTAACAAGAACTATTAGTGAAGTATCTTTTTAATGTGCCAGGTAATCCTTTACTGAACAAAAATAAACATATATAAAAGTACTATGGTGAATATTATCCTTATTATTATTAATGCTTGTTAGTTCAACTTTTGTAATTGCTCCAGGAATTTTTGAAAATAACATATATTAGACCAAAATACAATCTTTTATGTTGTTCATTTGCCTTTTTTAAAATTAAGTTTGAATGTACTACATTTTAAAAATTGGTCGGGATAAGGCTAGTCTGAAGACCCTATTACAATTTTTCTGTGAGTTTGATTTTTCTTTAGAAAGAAATCCATTTTATCATGGCTTTAATGGCCAGATATGACAACTTCAGTGTCCCACTTGCCCATATAGTTCACTTCCTACAGTGGGCATAAAGCGACAGAATCAATGGGTTTCCAATTGTGCTAACAGATCTAGTTTTCATGGGACACAATTGTACATTTCCCTTTAATCTACTTTACTGAAAAGTGCTGCCTGTTTGAGAGCTTTGGCTCTCCACTTTCACTTACTCTCCATGAATACTGCATAATACAATACACTGAAAGATTTATGCTCTTACCGAGCAATTGGTAAGGACTGAAATAGCTCCTCAGGAAAGGGATGAAAAGGCAAGTACTGAGTCTTGGTGAAGGAGCTGGCAAAGGAGGAGGAGAAATACAAAATAAAAAACAAAAGAAACAATAATAAAAATCCAAGAACCCACACCAGTTAGTGATAAAGTACATACACCAGACATCTGATTTCATCACCATCAATTAGAGTTATCATTCTACAACCAAAGCTACTTGGAAAATATAAATGTGATTACAATAACCTTGAAATTCACAGATACCTTAGAAAAATATACCATATTAAGATAACATTTCACTCTTTCCAGTGTAGTATAGCATCACTAATCCATGGACTTAAAAGAAGTAGTTAATGCATGTACCTTATTAAGCTAAAATTCACAGCTTCAGTCATGACTTTCAATTTCTGGGAATTGTAGAGTGCCATAAAAATTAGGGATGGTAGGTAATAATAATAAAAGTTTTTAAACAGTTAAAAGTCTTTGGATACTTGTCATGTGACAAACAGAACCTTTCCAAAGTGATAAATAAATTGGATTTGGAATCAGATCTGAGTTTGAGTCCATGATCTATAAATTATTATCTGTGAGACCCTGGCCAAATCACTAAATACAACTGGTAAAATGAGAAAAAAGTGTACTTGTACTTGTTTTCTATGCCTTAGAGCATTGTTTAAAGGGGAAATATAGAGCCTATATAAAGTGCTTTGTAAACTGCAAAGCACTAAATAAACATCAGCTGTTGTTATTTGACTGAAAAGAGATATTAGAATAGCACAGAGAGAGAAACAGAGATATATTAAAAGAAAGGAGAAAAAAAACAGGAGGGATATGAATGTAGGGGCTGTGCTAAGTAAGGATACTATAAAGGTGATGAGCAGCTCTAGGAATAGGAAGAGAGGGATTAAAACTAGATAGTAAATAACTTTGAAAAAAAGGGATGAATTCTGACAAAAGTGATTTTATTTATATCAGACTTTACCCACCATCTGAATCCTTTTGAAGTAAAAGGCTTTACTGAAGTTCTCAGCTTGTCCCTGGGAATGGCAATCTTTAGATATTTGCAGGGGTTCTTCAGTGAAGCCTAATTTGTTTTCTGTGGCTACACAAACTTTTTGCATTGGTTCATAACTTACTTTGTGCCTTCTGACCCTGAGATTCTACAGAAAAACAGATAACATCATTGTAGTGTCATAGATTTAGAGCCAAGAAATGCTAGAGATTATCAATTCTAAACCCCTAATTTAAGATATAAGGAAATCGAGGCCTAAAGAAAAATGAAGCTACCCAGGGCACATACATCGTATTATGTACCTTTTTTTTTTAATTCTGTTTTTGCCTCCAAAGAGTTTAAATTTACAGTTCTGAAATTCTAGCTATCAGTCTAATCTCTACTATATTTCTGTATAGTTGTCCCTTGCTATATCACAATTCACTTATCACAGCTTCACTGTATCACGGGGTTTAAAAAATATAGATATGTCTAATTCTTTATCAAAGAGTTTTCATTATATCGCAGGATTTTGCAGATGAATACCTTACTGTACACAATGGAAATGCAGTGCCACTACCTCTTGCACAAGTTTGCCAACGTGATATTTTACACAGCACACTATTGGCTGAAAAGCAACCAACCACAGTACTGTGTTCTATATCCTGGGCATTGATTGGCTCAGAGTTTATAAGATTGTGGGAAAGGTTGAAAAGAGTGTGGAAAAGGTTTATAGAAGAGTTGTGAGGGGCAGCTGGGTAGCTCAGCAGAGTGAGAGTCCGGCCTAGAGATGGGAGGTCCTGGGTTCAAACCCGGCCTCAGCCACTTCCCAGCTGTGTGACCCTGGGCAAGTCACTTGACCCCCATTGCCCACCCTTACCACTCTTCCACCTATGAGACAATACACCGAAAGTTAAAGTTAAGGGTTTAAAAAAAAAAAAGAAAAAAGAGTTGCGAGGGTTTATAAAGCCTTAAATATATATATATAAAAGAAAATGAATAAAATGCCACTACTTCATGAATTTTCACCTGTCCCAGGGGTCTCTGGAATGTAACTCCCACAGAAGGTGAGGGATCACTGTATATCACAGAAAAAGATGGAGACTTTATGGCATATTCAGACATTTGTGCCATTTTTCCAATTTCTTGTCATAGTCTTTGAGAGAAACAGTGAATCTAAAAACAAATATTTATTAAACGCTTACTTCTTTCCAGTCATTATGCTCTGCGCTGTGGGTACAAAGACAATGGCAAAGTTGCTCCTCCCTTTCAGAAAGTTATATCCAATTATCAGAATGTTTTTGAGGAAAGAATACTCTAACAAGGAGCAGAAGACATGGCTGTTGGTTCTGGCTCCATTAAAGTACAGCTTTAGGACAAATAGAAAGGCTTCAATTGTCGTTAGAGGGCAGAATCAGGTAAGATAATAATCCCCAGCAGTCTTTTGGATGCACCAGTAGGTCAGATGGTAATTCTTGGATGTCCAATGGACAAAATGACACATCAGACAGCAATACCCTGTGATCTACCATCTTACTGAAAACATGGAGGTAGCTGATTATATGTGTATACAAAAATAACTATTACATATATGTAGTGTAAATGTATCTGTTTCTGTGTCTTTCTATAGCTCTATCTCTGTCCCTCTTTTTATGTTTCTTTGACTACACGTGTACACACATATATATTTGAACACATTAAAATCTATGAGAGACTAGCACTAAAGTGACTCAGTAGATAGAGAGCCAGGCATGAAGATTAGAGGACCTTGGTTCAAATCTAACCTCAGACACCTAACTCTTGCCACTCTTCTGCCTTGGAACCAATATGCAGTATTGATTCTAAGATGGAAGGTAAGGGTTTAAAAAAGAAAACTGCTAAGGAAAATACTTCCTTTCTATGGGTCCAGACATCTCATAATTTTAGAGAGCTGCCTTAAGTAACCCCAGATAACATAGCCAGTATGTATAAACTTAGGCCTTGTTAACTACAGCTTCAACTCTGTTCATTATGTTATGACTGCTTCTCAAAACATAATATAAAACAATAATTATCTAAGATATCATTAGATAACTCCTAGAAAGTCTTGTAGACCAGTGAAAATGAATAGCAAATGGAATTTGGATATCATAATTAAAATACAAAATCAGTATATGCATACATAGAGATAATTACCAAAATTATCTGGTAGTAAATAAAAATTTGTAAGTGCAACAGTGGAAGATATATTAAATATTCAAAGATTAGAAGAAAATGGGTCAAATAGTATATTATATAATTGAAAGAACACAAATTACTGGCAAAGGAACTCATTAATTGACTATGTTCCCTTGAATATGGGATGGCAAAATGACAGAAAGTAAATTTGAGCTGTGACTTAGAATATAAAGAAAGATAAATTACAAGTAAATGAATGATATCAATATACAAAGTAATAACATTAAAATTTTTAAACAATTAAATAGAGGAAAGAGAAAAGATCATAACTATGATATTTGTTCATAGTGGAAAAAATAAAAATATATTAAATTTCTTAATGTATTTTTAGCAGCTAAGACCTTAGCAGTTTATTATAAACAGCATAACTTGGAGAAGAGACATTCTTATATAACTTTTAAAATTAAAAAAATTAAAAAATAATAAATTAGAAAAGGAATTCTTAACTTTATGTGTGTGTGTGTGTGTGTGTATTGGATACTTTTTGGAGTCTTTTGATACCTACAGATATTTTCTAAAAATAATGTGTATAAAATGCATAGGATTAAAGAATAAAATAATTATGTAGGAATACAGCTATTTTTTTTTAATTTCACTGACTAAAGGTAATAATTTTATATGTGTTATTCCTTTGGTAGCTATGTAGTGCAATGGATAAAGTGTCAGGCCTGGAGTCAGGAAGACTTATCTTCTTGAGATCAAATCTGACCTGAGATATTTACCCACTGTTTGATCCTGAGAAAGACACTAAATACTGTTTGTCTCAGTTTCCTCATCTATAAAATGAGCTAGAGAAGGAAACAGCAAACCACTCCAGTATTTTTGCCAAGAAAAACCCAAAAGGAGTCACAAAGAGTTAAACATGACTGGAAAACAACTTGATAACAAAAGCAAATTCTCTGGGTAATGTGCTAAGTATGAGACTCTACATAATAAAGAGAATGCTCAAGAAATAACTTCCATCATGTTTTTATAACTAAATAGTAATATCTAATGGTTACCCCATTGATTGTACATAAGGAAACTAGCCACCTCATCATGAAATATAGAGTTGCGTCCCTTCAAGGAATGTATAGTCTTTATGTGGACCTTTCTACTTACTTAGGCTACTGACTGAAGCTATTATTAGAGATTTAACATTTAAATTAAATTTTCTAAACCTTATATTGATAAAATACACTTGTTTTTTTCTTTCTTTCTTTGTGAGGCTATTTATTGGGTGTTATGATGTACTAAGGAAATCCTTGGTTTTTTGGTTTTTTTTTTTTGCTCCCCTGAAAACAATTAAATATCAGGGGAAATTTTTAAAAAGTATTACTTAGAGACTCTTTGCCTATGGTTTAGTGGACACTGTTGCTGAAATCCTCAATATCGTTAGCTTTTATTCATTAAAAGTTAAATACTTCAATAATATATTCACTTCTTTAGGGTTCGCCTGAAGTAAGGAAAATTTTCCTCATAGAAGGGAGACTTTTGGGATAAACTAAACAAAAAGCTTCAAAGCAGCAACTAGCTTAGGTTTCTTAGAGGAATAAGAGACATTAGATCCGACTGGCTGCTTATCCTGATGGCTTTTTTTTTTTTGGTCCTCCACATAACCTTGAGATTATTTCTTATTAACAGTCCTGCCTGGCTTTGTGGAAGGTCTTTTTTTTATGTTATTGTATAATATTTACCTTTCAGGCTTTAAGAAAGAGCACTGGTGAATTTGATCAAAAAAAGACTACCAAACTGGAGCTCATGGGTCAGTGGATGCCCTCTGGGGTTAGACTTATTCAATCAAATAACTCGAATCAATCAAGTTAACCAGATTGTCACCAAAGCATCCTTTCCCTTTATGCTGTACATTCACAGCCACACTGAATATCCAAAGGGCCACCTGGATGTGTCAAATTCTACACTGACCCATGTTCTCTCATTGGACTATCTCTTTTAATCAAATTCCTTGGAATACTCATTCTTATAATCAGAAAGAAAAATATTGCACTAGAATGTGAAAAGTCATTTACAAAGTTAGTCACATATAGATAATATTTATGAATCTTCAAGAAAAGTAAAATCCCAGAGCATTTTAACATCACATATAAATATATACACAATATTATATAATTCTTTGAGTGTATAATTACATATACACATACACACATACATGTTGAGTGTATATATGCATTTGCTTTTATGTGTGTGTGTGTGTACAGTGTGTATGTGTGTGTGTGTGTGTGTGTGTGTGTGTGTATACCTAGCTAGCTAGCTAAATAGATTAGGCATTGTGCTCTAATAGAAAGGAAATGCGTCTCAGATTTGGAAAGACTCGATTCTAGTCTCAGCTGTGCCATTAGATGGTTGTGTGACCTCAAGTGTGTCACTTAACCATTTGATCTATAGTTTCCTCATCTGTAAAATGAGGTCATTGGCCTATCTGACTCTTAAGGCCCCTATCAAATGAGATAACACATGAAAACTGCTTTACAAAGTTTAAAGTGCTAAATACATGCTAGCTATCAGCTCTAGGATTCTGTAACTATAATTATAAATGTCATTTGCAGGTCCTGTTTTTTTTCCTTTTTAGCAGGATGGTGTAATAGAAGAAATACTAGATAAGAAATGAGAGACATGAAAGCTGAACTTGAACACTGACTAAGTGTATGACATAAGGAAAATAATTTAACCCCTTAAAACTAATTTAATCTACTTTTATAACAGACAAAACACCTAACTAGTCTACTTTTCAGAGCTGTTTTATTTTGAAGATAAAATGGGTTACTATCACAAATAACAGAATTTAGAATTAAAATGACCTCAGAGATCATCCATTTCAATCCATACTTATTTTTGATGCATTTCACATTTTAAATTTATTATATATCTTTAACTTTCTTTTTTTTCCACTTAGAATTCTAAATTCTCTCCCTCCATCTCCTCCATACATGAAGAAATCAAGCAATATAACAAGTATACATTTGAAATAATGCAAAACATATAACCATATTAGGTATATTCTCCCAAAATGAAAGAAAAATAAAATGACCTGCCTGGTATCACACAGCTAGTAAATGTTTGAGGTCAGATTTGAATTCTGGTCTTTCTGACTCCAAGCTGAATATACTATCTCCTGTGCCACCTTTCAAGCTTCTTATATTTTCTTAACTATACTTTATGTTTCAGCCAGAGGAGGCTATTAACCTCCAAATAGCCTTGTCTTCTTTCAAAACTCAGCTCATATCAAACTTTTCAGGAAACTTTTTCTTATTCCCACAGATTCTAGAGACTTCCTGTCTAATATTATTTTGCATCTATTCCATCTGTATCTTTCATGTGCCTAGTTATTTCCATGCTGTCTTTTCTAGGTGAATGTAGGTTTTTCTTTCTTTTTTTGAATCCTCAGTTCTAATATATATATATATGCATATATTATATGTACATATATACACATACTATATGTACATATATATGAAAATGCATACATACATATTATATGTACATATATACATATGTATATTTGTATACATAAATATAAAAAAATTAAAAAATAATAAAAGCCTGACACATAATGAGTGATGTAATAAATGCTTGATGATAGATATCTTGATTGATTAATATAGAAGAATGATAAGATAATTCATCTTTGTTGCTGTTTTGGGGCTTTATGAGAAGATAAAGTGTTTTTGAACATTAATATCTGGGATAGGTGATGCAGAGTGGTTTGGGTGTAGGAAGAATTAACTAAAAAGTCTGTAGTACTTAATTTAAGTTTTTTAAAACTCATATTAGAAAGCCTAGAGTTGAAATAAAAGTACCTATATCTAGCACAGTGAAGAATTGGATTTGGACTCAAAGCTATAGGTTTGAATTTTCTCTGCTAATTTTTATGTATGGAAAATGGCCGACACTTAACCTCCATGGCCCTCAATTTCCTTGTCTTTAAAATGAGGATACTGTGCTAGATAACTTCTGATATTCCTTCCAGATCTAGAACTATGAATTTGTGTTGGACCTTAAAATAGTGGAGTTTATCTAAATTCAAAAATCTAAGTATTTAGTGCAAAATGAGTATTGTGGAATGGTTATGTCATTGGGTACTGACCAAATAAGGCAGAAGTCATGCACAACAAACTTTAGAGAACAATAAAAAAAGACATTTCATGGGGCATAAAGGATGATGATGTTCCTGTGGTCACTGGGTAATTGCTTCTTTGAAAAAAGCCCAAACATTTGGGAAATTGCTTTGTATTCAATATGCAGCATAAAAGCATGTCTGAAATAATGACAAAGAAATAGAGTTACTGTTCCTGGTAACAAAACAAAACCACTTATTAGTGTTTTTATCTTAGAGGGGGAAGAAAAATTATCCCAGAAGGCAGTGTTTCACATTTGGAGATAATGGCTTTCAAAATGTAATTGTGGCATATTGGTGACATGATAAAGTTTGTATTTCCATTATACTTCTTACCTTCTAAGGTCACTCCATGTGTAACCCTCCTTGTTGCACATACCACTGTCTGTGTACATCTTTTCTGGTTGAGTCCTCTGCCAATCCACAGATCATCATGGCATTCACCTTAAACATCACTCTCCTACAAAGCTGTAAGGATTAGACAACCATGTCACCTCATGGAACTACTCCTAGAAGTCAGTCTGTCTTCTATATCTTTTTCTTCACCCTATTAACAGATTTTGCCTTCAGTGAAAACACTTCCAGTTGCCTTTAAAATGAGGATACTGTACTAGATAACTTCTGCTATCCCTTCCAGATCTAGAACACAAAATTGTGTGGACCGTAAACAGAATCTATTTAAACCCCATGGCCTAAGCATTTAGAGCAAAATGAAAAGTGAGTATTGGGAATGGTTATATCATTGAGTACTGACCAAGGAAGGCAGTCAGCATAGTCATAGCCCTATAAAGGAAACATTTGTTTATATCTTTGCCAAATAAATACTCTTTTTCCCATGAGAATATGATCTATAATATTTATTTAGCAACCCTTTATATATCACCCAGTGTCCTCTCTTGGTCTGTCTTCCAATGTGACTTGCTATTTATTTTCTGATCAGGAACACACTCCATGATATCAAACACAATATCTAAATACCTTTGAGCCCAAAGTAATGCTTTGCCTGATAAACACTATTGATAAATCCTTGTTCTTACTCATGTTGTTCTTTTAAAGTATCCATCAAACCACTATAGCATGAGAATAGCCTAAAATAGTGGTTAGGTTATCTTCTTTCTTCTTGTTTTGTTGGCATTTTAAAAAATAATAGAAACCTCTTTAATTTCACTGTCTCCTTGGATCTACATCCCTGAATATGAAATGTTGAGGGGAAAGGGGCAGAATTATTGAATCCTTTTTATTTGATAGTGGCCTGGAGTTCACAGTCTCAGTTTTGGTCCTTTTGGATGCTATTTATAATGCAGGGACAGGATGGGGTTGTGATTGAAGCAACTATCCTCTATTCTCTATCCGCAACAGTGATTCTGCTAAAGTGAAACAATTAAGCAACACCTACTTGATGCTATTTAGAAGTTCACATTGGATATTTATTAATTCAGTATTCAATAAATCAAAATTTAATCCATAAAGATTAACTAGGTTATGAGCCAGGTGCTGTGTTAATTTTGATGAATAGAAATATCCATAGCTTTTTAATTTTATTGAACTTTTTTTAAAAATTGGTAATTGTACATTATAAAAGTTTAGAATCTATATGGGGACAGTAACACATAGATCTCTGTACATAAGCTTGCATGTATATAAATATGGATACTTCTATGTAGTATATGTATATGTATATAAACACAATACTCCATCTCCTAGATTCATACTTTTTTCATTGTCCATGCCCTTTTCCTTGTATTCATTCTATATACACATTTTCCTCATTGAATTCTTTTTTTCCTTTCAGTTAAAGTTCAAGTACCACCTTCAAGAAGAAGCATTCCCTAAACTGCTAAAATTCTCATGCCTTCCCCATTGGTCAATTTCATAAGTCTTATGCAATTATATTAATATATATCCACATGAGTACATACACATATATGTTTCCACATGTATTCCTGGGTGTATACTCACATAGTATATATGCATATATGTAAACATGAATGTAAATATGTAAGTGTACATATGTATGGATATAAATATGAATACATATGTATATGTTAACATATTGATCATAAAGAGATGTGTGTATATAGATCCATGTGTGTACATATATTGTGTGTGCACATCTATATATCAACATATATGTGGAAGTACTGTATACATATAAAACATAATAATTTGTTTCTATAAGTTAATATGTGAAAACAATGTGAATGTTCACAAGAATACATGAAAAATCAGACAGTTGGATCTGCATTTTATCCTAGATGAAATAAGGATTTTATTGCAGTTTATTTAATAGAAAGAAGGGAGACATGGTCATCTGCTTTAAAGGGGGGAAATGGTAGCTTTCTAAAAGATGAACTCAACTGGTTAGATACTTGAGGTAGGAAGATCATTTTTTAGAAGGCCAAAATGGTATTGCCTAATGAGGCAATTTTTTGCCTAATAATTCATTCTTTGCTTTCTTTCTTAACTTCCTCATTCACTCATCTCCATTGTTGAAGATGAATGATATTGATATATATCTATATATCTATCTATCTATATCTATCTATCTATATATATACATATATATATATGTTAGAGAGAGAGAGAGAGAGAGATGTGTTCTTAAAGTTAAATTTAGTTGAAAAAACTATAGCATAAGGATAATATATTAGAATATGTCATTGCTGGATGCTCAAGAATCAAAAACATAGTATGTGTCCATTGATTGGTGAATTGTAAGACCAAGTGTTATATACAAACACAATCAGAATTGACAAATATTATGAATTCAAAGAAATTTGGTAAGACTTAATCATATGAACTAGTGAAGAATGAATTAAGTTGAATCTGAGTTTTATCAAGTAAAGCAATTTTGAAAGACTTCAGAAATCTGGAAAAAAGAAGGGAAGGAATAAAAATAAATGTAGTGCCTAATATAGTCCAGGCACTGTGCCAAGTGATTTTAAAATATCATATTAATAATGATTAATTAATAGCTCTAATCAATAAAGTGACCAAACATGACTTCAGAAGAGTTATAATAAAATAAGGTTCCTGACACACTGTAGAATTCGTAGATTAGAGGATGAGAATGAAACATCCATTCTTTTTCTTACATGACTATTGTCTTCATTTGTTTTGTTTCACTATAAATGTTTGTTATGAGGGAGGCCTTGTTATGGCTGTGATGGGTTGTTGGGAAGTTGTAATATTTTTTAAAAGAAAATTACACAAATAACATGAAAGAAGAAAAAAGAATCTGCACTTTGATTCTAGCCTTAACTTTTAATGTTACATGTCATCGTAAATTAATCATTCTGAGCTTCATTTTTTTCATCTATAAAATGGAGGTGATAACTTGTCTTGCAGTTGTTGTAAAAGTGAAATTTGGGAGATGCCATCTAAAAGTATATATATTTTCTATGGACACGTGGGAACTATCAAACTATATTTCCCGTGGTCCAACGGGTTTCCGTTTCCTGTTCTTTGGGCATGGGGACACCTACGTCACCACGCAGAGGTCAGTTTAAATTCTTTTGAGAATAATTTCAGGATAAGGATCTTGCCAGCTCCCCAGAATCCAGATGACAAACCTGTTTGGTGAAGACACCATGAAGATGTCTGAAAAGACTTCACTGTACCATGAAGACCAAAATTGAACTTTGGGGTGCAGTTGATTGAACTATGGGGAGTGGAAATTGAGTTATATATATTGTTTTAATTGTACACTGCTATACTAATAGGGGACTGCCCCCAAATTGGTTTTTTGTCAATGCAACTAATTTTATCCATTCGTTCATCTATTTCTTTTATCCCCAAATTCTTAAATTTTAGAAGTTGTCTATTTTTACAGGTCCAGCGAAGAAAAAGGGCTAACCTTTTTTTTGCCGGACCTCAGGGGGAATTGTAAAAGTGAAATTTGGGAGATGCCATCTAAAAGTATATATATTTTCTATGGACATGTGGGAACTATCAAACTACATTTCCCGTGGTCCAACGGGTTTCCATTTCCTGTTCTTTGGGCGTGGGAACGCCTACATCACCACACAGAGGTCAGTTTAAATCTCCTGGGTTAGGAGGAAGTCGCCCTCTTGGCCAGCAGACTCAGGAAGAGACAGGAGGTAACAATAATGGCTGGGGCAGCAGTTTTGAATTCTTATAAGCGCTTGGTCTAATGACTTTATCAGCATGGCTTTAATTAAAATACTAATTTATATTATTATAGCAGCCTTTATTATTTTTAATCGTAACATTGTATTGAAGATCAAATAATATATCTTTGCAAAAGTACTTTGAGGATTATTATGCTTCAGAAAAATAGGAAGTTTATTTAGAAACATTCCCCTTTCCTGCCATTCTTGCCCTAAATTTGAAATGGTAGTGATCAATACCCAAAGCTAAGGACAAGTTATTACCCTAAGTTAGACAGGCCACACACTGAGCAGCTGCTTAGACGTTTACTGTTTGGAATTATACCCTAAACAAACACATTTTATGCATGTCCATGCTCAGTTAGCTGCCAGACCTAATGCCCATCTGTTAGTATGCAAGCATTTGAATTGACACAGGATAGAAAATCCTTGCCTTATTCAGGTTTTGGTGCTGGGTCCTGGATTAATTTAAGTGATTCAGTTAAGTAGAAGACTCCTTATATTCTTTTGTTTGTTTGTTGTAACACACATTGAAAACAAAGGCATACATCATCTCAAAAAGGTAAATACTGAGATTATGCATTCCCTCCCAAAAAATTGCAATTTCCCTTAGATGTTCTTACATTATAACATACCCATTTGAAAATCCTTTACCTTCCCCATCACTAGTGTCTTTTCACACCCACACATACACATACACACATTTGGTCCTTTTAAACCTTAGCTATCAAAAAATATGTAATTAGCTATGTTTATTAAACTCCTTTAGGAAGTCGAAGAAATGAGTTCTTGCCTCTTACAAAGATTCTTACCAAGGAATGAAAGAAAACATTCTTTACTTAAACCACTGATTATAAATAGATCTAATTCAACAGAACCATTTAAAATTTTAAAAAACAACAACTGTGCATTGACTCAGTAAATGTTACTGGTTTGAAGAGGTAGCCACTAAATCAGTTTGATGAATTCCTCCAATAAACATTAGATTAGAGAAAATGGAAATTTTAATGAAAATCTTACTTGCATTTCAAAGGTTATGGGAAGTTCTATGATTAGTCACTTTTGAGTGGGGCTGCTTGCTCCATGATTGACTTCTAAATTTCAACTGGGATAAACCTTTATAGGAAGAGCTGTTGTTTTATTGTTGTTGTTGTTTGTTTTTTTGTTTTCCCATGTCTGGAAAAGTGATTTCATGGCTAAGCCATTTTACATTTACTTTTCTGTCTTTCCCATGTATTTGTAGACTTCAGTAAAGTTAGAAGGAGATAGTGCTTCCTCTATACCCAATATCTGGACCAGAAAATATGTTTAGGTATTATCTTGAGTTTCTTGGACAATGCAAGTCTGAGGGAAAGGGGTAACATTTGTTCAGTATCTTCCAGTATATCTTTGCCATCTAGGATTTTTTTTTGGTTATATGACTATCACTTCATTATGGATCTGAATAAAGAAAATTAAGAATAAAAAGAAATAGAATATATATAGAAAAAATAGAATAAAGATGAATTATAATAAAAATCACTAAGAATGTATAAAATGCTTAGGAATCTGCATTCTAAGAAAAACACAACTATGTAAATACAAAAACCACCAACCATTTATAAAACTAATAACAATATAACCTATGTTAGATTATTTATTCATATCATAATAAACTGCCATATATACCTTTGTAGAAGTAGAAAAAAAAGCAATAACAATATTCTGATGGAGGAAAAATATCAAAACTGTCAAGAAAATAATGAAAAGAAATGTGAATGAAGGGGTCTTAACAGTGCCAAATATCACACTATTCCCACAAAGGAATAACTAATAAAGTTTTATATTATGTAGAAAAAAAAGATTGATTTTTCAGAACAAATTAGGCATATGACATACAGAGGTAAATATGTTTTAAACGCCAGTATTCAATAATCAAAAAGGCCTTAGCTACTAGGATAAGGACTCACTACTTAAAGGAAATTTCTTGGAAATTTGAACAACAGTGCAAAAAAAAATTTAGACCACCATCTAACAACCCTTACAATAAAAAGCTACAAATGGACATATCACCTAAATATAAAAAGAAAAAATACTGGAAACAATGAAGAGAAGCATAGAAAAAGTAACTATTACACTATGGATGGAAGAGAAATTCATATTAAACAGTAATAGAAAGAAGCAAGAACAGAAAATATTATGATCAGTTTTGATTACATAAAATTAATTTTACTTAATTAGGTGAAAATTGGATGAAAAGGAAAAATCAAGTGGGGAAAATTGTAGAACATTTCTCTCATAAAAAATATCATGTTCAAGATACACAATTAACTGGTTCAAGAATTTAAAAATGGATAAATGATGAACTGGCAATTCCTAATGGAAGATATCCAAGCTATCTTTGACCATATTTTTTAAAAATTAAAATAAAAAACTAACAACTCCATTTCACTATTAATTAAGGAAATTCAAATTAAAGCAACTCTAAGATTTCAAGTCATACCCATTAGAGTGGCAAAAATAACAAGAAAAATTATAAATTACAAAGGGAATGTGGAAAACAGACCTATTGATTCAGTGTATAGAGATGCACATATCCATTCTGCAAAGCAATTTGGAATTATATACAAAATTTGCTAAATAATTTGTGCCAGCTACGTAAATGCTAAGCCTATATCGAAAAGAGATAAAAGAGTCAGGAAAAATTCTTTATGTACAAAAATACTCATAGGAACTTTTTTTGGGGGTGTAGTTTAAAAAAACCTGAACACTTAGAGATGTCTACCATTTAAGGAATGATCAAAAAGTTTAAAATATATGTTTGTGATTGAACACTATTATAATATAGAAAAGAGATGATTTTGAAAAGATAAGAAAAATAATATAATCTGATACAGAGTGAAGCAAACAAAATAAGAAGAGTAATTTATAGCATAATATCAATATTAGAAAAACAAACAATTTTGAAGACTTAAAACATGATAAAGAATAAAAATAGCAGAAAATGGAAAACTATATAGTAAGAAGATTGTAAAAAGAAATTTGGAAACATTAAAAATTATGATATAACCAAGGAAAATTCGTCAGTTCAGGGGACTGACAAGGAAACATGCTACCAATTGCAAACAATTTATGTTTCTAAGGTAAATAATAATAAATTATGTATGTATGTATCGATGTCTGTCTATTTACCTATCTATTAAACTATATCTACACGGATAATTTTAGATAGCCATAGAAGGAATTTATTTTGCTTAACTCTGCATATTTGCTATACTTTGTTTTCTAATGGCTGAATGTAGGTAGGAGGGGAAAGTATTTCCTAATATTAAAAAAATAAAAATATAGGTGTTGGTACAAATGTAAAGCAATGCATCCATTTTTAGATAAGGTATATAATAATATATTATTAATTTACCTTCAGAGTTTGAATTTGGTACAAGTGTCCTTGAACAAACTGATAGTAAAATATACTTATATTTTAAGATGTCAATATATATTTTTAATTAATTTTAAAAATCATTAAAAAATTTTAGGCTGCAAAATAAACGATAGTCATGTTTCTTCTTTGCCTATTTTTATACCTCAAATTTATTTTATGACTTTATTGCTATGAACATTTTGAATGCAATTTTGAATAATAGTGGTGATAATGAACATTCTTGCTTTACCCTTGGTCTTACTGGGAAGGCTTCTAGTATATTGCCATGACAGAAAAAGCTTTTCTTTGTTTTATAATGGCCCCATTTATATCTATGCTTTCCTGTATTTTTCATTAGAATGACATTGCATTTAATCAAAAGCTTTTTCTGCATCTATTTATAAAAGCATATGATTTGTTGTTTTTGATGTTGATATATTCAATTAAATGGATAATCTTCCTAATACAGGCCTATTTTATTTGAAATAATTTTCCCCATTTTTCTTTTCCCCCCCCTTTCACTCATACATTGATATTTCTCACTTATTCATGCTTACTGTAGATCATACAAACAAATTAAATCACTCGTATTCTTTCTTTTTTTTTTTTAAACCCTTACATTCCATCTTTGAATCAATATTCTGCATTGGTTCCAAGGCAGTAGAGTGGTAAGAGCTAGACAATGGGGGTCAAGTGACTTTCTCAGGGTCATAGCTGGGAAGTGTCTAAGGCTAGATTGAAACCTAGGCCCTCCAGTCTCTAGGCCTAGCTCTCAATCCACTGAACTACACAGCTGCCCCCTCATATTCTTTCTTAATTTAGTCCTTCTAACTGCCTTAATAATGATAATATTCTTTGGAGTTACATGTATTTTCTTTCTATCTGGGAAAATAAAAAGTTTAACATTTTTTAAGATCCCTTATATCTTTCATGTTTTCTTCCTTAGGCTTCTTCAACATCTTGTATTTTAAAGTCAAATTTTCTTTTAAGCTCTGTCTTTTTGTCAGTGTAAGAATTTAAATTTAAGTTTTTATGTTAATATGAAAGTTCTAAAGTAATATTGTGGTTGCCAATTAAAAAATATTACAGCTTAAGTCAAAATTACTTTTAGCAGCTTTATTTACAAAGAGGTGGAAAGAATCAAAGTGGAAAAATGTAGATAAAGAGATGGAGTCTAAAAAAACCTACCAGCCCTTCTCCTGAGAATCCAGGCTCAGCCCCAGTGGGGCTTCCCTAAGACTTTGTCTCCACATGGATTTTCCCAATAATCTTCAGCCAGGGTTCCACCAATGCAGCCTCCTCCAAAGCCAAGACAAGAATCTCCTGAACTAATCTCTCCAAAAGCTAGGAAAGGAAGGCCAGCTACTCACTCAGCAAGCCAACACAAGATCCAGGGAAAGAGTCTCCCCCTTCAGTCCACCTCACCATCTCAGAGTCTCCAAAGATGAACTCCAAAGGAGAAGAAGTTCAAAGGAGAAGTTCCCTTGGACAGGAAGTTCAGGACTTTTTATAGTCCTTTTGCCATGTCACTTCCTGTCTCTTCCCTACTTTACAGAAACCAATCATAGTTTTTCAATTTGTCTAGCACTGCCCAGGGGTAGGACAAAGGCCTCTGGATTTGTCACCCTCTCTAGGCAAATGACTTGTGACCTCTCATACTTAGTGACTGGTAAGGTACTAAGTAGAGGTATTTAAGTTTTTGATTAACTTAAAATTTGCTGATTGATAGACAAAGAGAGTTTGATTCACTTTTCACATCAGAAATGCTTGAAAGACCTCTATTTCATTAAATATCCTTTTTCCCCTGAAATATTAAACCCAGTATTGTTGCATCGATTATTCTTGGTTACATTCTAAGCTCCTTTGCCTTTTGGAGAATTATATTACAAACTCTGTGTGCCTTTAACATGGTAGTTGCTAAATCATGTCTCATCCTGATTATGACTCGATGAAATATGTATGATTTCTTTCTATCTGCTTGAGGTATTTTCTCTTTGACCTAGAAGCTCTGGAATTTGGCTATAATATCCCCAGGGATTTTCATTTTGGAATTTCAGGAGTTGATTTTCAATTTCTATTTTAATCTCTGGTTTTAGGATATTAGATCTGTTTGCTGCTATAATTTCTAGGCTCTTTCTTTGGTCATGGCTTTGCAAAAGTTTACTAATTTTTTAAATTATCTGTTCTCAATCTATGTTCTAGATTAGTTGGTTTTTTTTTCTAATTAGATATTTGACATTTTCTTCAATTTTTAAAAATTATCTTGACTATTTTCTATTGGTTCTTCTTTTCTCATGGAGTCATCAAGGTCTACCTATGCAATTTTAATTTTTATGGATTTATTTTTTTTTCAGTGAGCTGCTGTTAACTCATTTTCCATTTGACCACCTCTTCTTTAAGTATTTATTCCAGTCAGTGAAATTAATTCCATTTGGCCAATACAGTTTTTTTAATGTCTTATCTTCTTCAATATTTTTATTCCTCCCTTTATTTTTCTAATTTTCTTTTATCATTCTTGTGATTTGAGTTCATCTTGATTTTCTCTATTATCATAGCAGCTCTTTAAAGTCAAGTTCTAGGTTTTTTTGTGATTTGCTTCTTTTTCCATCCTTATTAACTTGGAACTTAAAGTTGACCTCTTTTCTTAAGGTGGTGTGATAAATGGTAAAGTATGACCAGTGCTCCCTTGCAAATGTAGATGAAACTGCTCCTTACTTGTTAAGGCTTTATTCCTTCCTGAATACAGTGAAAGCTCCTTTCTGCCCTGGCATTATAGTACTATAATAATGAAGTGGTTATAAGGAGAAAAGTTGCCAAAGAATACTCTGTCTTATACCTATGTAAACAGGACTAGTGCATGTGTTCCCTATAATCTCTTTATGACTAGTTGACCAATAAGGGTTTTTGAAGCTGCTGCTATTGGTGTTGTCATCTCTAAGCCTCATATCTGGTGTTATCATTATGTGTATTCTTGGCTACCCAAGTGTCACAGACCTACCTTCTAACCTCCTAAGTTACCTTGAGCAGGAAAAAATGTCTCACGCCAACTTTTTGTTAGCTTCACTGCTCTAGAACACAGTTTGAGACATTATTTTAAAGTTGCCTGGAGAATGTTAGGAGACCTTGGCTAGTTATTCTAATCTACCAATTCCACAATTAAAACTTAAAGTTAAAATATTCATCATCCTCCCAGTTTTGTACTATCCACAAACTTAAAAGTATCCAATTTTCCTTTTTTCAAGTCCCATTAAGAAGATGTTGTAATATAGAAAATAAACGATATGTCTAAATTAGAGTAGTGACTATATCATTAAGGTTGATAGATAAAAGAAATATTGACATAAATCAGCACATAATTGATGAACATTAGGGCTTTGATAATCGTGTCCCATCTTCAGGTCTAGAGAACATATTTTTTCCCAGTTTTCCTAAAATCACTGAAAGTGGCCTTAAGTTCTCTTCATACATTGTGATAGATTTGCTGTATATGCTGTGTCTTAAATGCATCATCCCTTGTCTTCTTCTTCACTATCTTGAGTTTAAATTCCTAGTTAATTATATTTATTCTAGACTTTATAGTGTGACAATTGTTGCCCTTTATAAAGAAAATAGAAACAAAGTAAATTATTATGTCCTTTTTCAAACAATGGATTCCATTATGCTATCCTCCTTGAACAATTGCCTTGTTCATTCTTTAATTTTCATTTCCTCCCCAATTTTCCTTTTACAAAGGCCTGGTTGTTTCTCTTGGCATTCATTGCAAATTTCAAATTACTCCAAGATTTGGCATCTCTAACATCATTTTTGATTTCTCTTTTCTAATCATATTCAGGTATTTATATTCCCTCTCATTATTTGTATGTATCTTTCAAAAGTATGTGTTAGAGGCAGCTGGGTAGCTCAGTGGATTGAGAGTCAGGCCTAGAGACAGGAGGTCCTAGGTTCAAAGCTGGCCTCAGACACTTCCCAGCTGTGTGACCCTGGGAAAGTCACTTGACCCCCATTGCCCACCCTTACCACTCTTCCACCTATGAGCCAATGCACAGAAGGGTTTTAAAAAAAAGTATATGTTAGTCAGATGTTTACTGCACTACTATATTAGTGATTTCCTTGTAATACCTATTTGTATTTCTACCAAGGATGGATTTCAGAAATATACTAATACAGGAGATGGTGCATAATGTAAGAAAATATGTGAGGTAATGGGATCACCAGGGATATTATAATAAACTAAGTGGTTTGTGGGAACACACTTTGAGATTTAAGAGAGACTGGACCAGGGTGAAGAGACCAGAGTTTACTGGATTTCCACAGGAATGGCAGTTGATCTTAACTGTCACCCAGCTTCCACTAGACCAAAGAATAGTAACAGGCTAACAAGGTAAAAGGGACTTAACAGCTTTAATTATGTTAGACTAAAAGGTGGGAAAAGATTTCTATACTTAAAATCTAAAGGATAAAACCACAAGGCAATGGGAAGACTTAGTCTACTCTTATCTAAGTGATCTAAACTAACAGGGTCCAAGGAGCTATAAATGTAGTCTCTGGGTTTCTGCCTCAAACCTGGAACCTGCCAGGCTTGAGTACAGCTAGGGCTTTGTGGCTTTGGGATTCTCACTGCAATCCACTGGTGATCTCTGGATGCCTGGAGTTAAAGTTGTCTCAGGAACCAAGTAGCAAGGGTTTTGCTTGAAGCACTGTCCTCCAGTTCTCAAACTTCTCCTCCTCTCTTGGCTCTGTAGATCTTGTCCTTTTGCTAGATGACACACCACACAGGATCCCAGGGGAAAACAGGAAGCAGGGTGTCCTTTGCTCTGAGGTCTCCCAGGCTGGCAACAGTTTTGCCCACCATTCATGGAGTCCACACTCAGGGCACAGACAGACTTCCTCCTCCTTTATTTCAACCTGGAATTCCCAGCTCCAGCTCCTTCTTGCTAGGTACTTCCTAATCAATGCATAATAAATACCTAATCTAATCTTCCTCACAACAATAAGGTTGGGGAGACAACTAGCCATCCAATAACATAGGGAGCTAATGTAAAATTAAGCAAGAACTATAGATTAGAACAAGAGTTTAGAGGATCTTATATGCCAAGATAAATAGATTGAGGTTCTTTTTTTGGGGGATGGTATTAGGAAGTCATGGAAAGTTTTTCAGCAAAGAAGTAAGAAATTCAAACACTAGCTCATGTTGGAACATGAACATGAACTGAAAAATTAAGAGACTGGAGTTGTAAGTAATAGGACTTTTATCATAAGGTTCCTGGAAAGAAACTATGAAGGCCTTAAGTAAAATGAGTGATATTAATGAAAGAGAAGAAAAGGAGTCATATATGAGAGAAATAATAGGGTCAAAATATAACTTGACAACTCAGTACAGAATCACAAAATTTTAGAGATGGAAGTGTATCAGAGATTTCATTTTAATCATATATGTAACATTCAATGATGAAAATCAGTTATGATATTTAGAAATGAAAGGCCAGAAAAATCATTTAGTTCAGTGGTTCTCAAATAATGTGGTCCATAGACTACTGATAGTGCACAGAATGCACTTTCTGGGCATTTGAGAAGTCAAAAGTATTTTCATAATAGTAGTAATGAATGTTATTTATATATTGAAATATCCCTCCCTTTTCTAACCAAAGAACTGTATGGAACTAGATTTGTCTTAATACTTTTCCAAAACAACAACAGTCTATAGAAATTTTATTATATTCTATGAAACACAATATTAAAAAATTTGCAAACAATAAGCATATTAAAAATAACATTTTCTTAATATTTTTGTTTTTGAAACATAGCTATTTGTATCAAAATGTCCTAATTAACATGTAATGGTTTTATCATTACAATTTTAAGTAAATTAACACATAGAAATTTTAAATATATCTATTTTAATTTCAAATATAGTATATGTACATATAAATGAAATTTTGGGGTCCTCAATAATTTTAAGAATGTAAAAAGAATCCTCTGTACAAAGTTTAAGAACTACTAGTATGACCACCTTATTTTTCAGGTAACATCTGAACCCCATAGATGCCAGTGCCAAACAGGAAAACAGTAACATGTGGGCGAATCCAAATCTGCAGATCTTTTTTCTATACAAAGCTGCCTTAAGTTAAAAAAAATCATTTTCATTGACAATATTTGAAAATCAGATTCTGATAAAAGAAAAAGAAGGATATAATTCTTCCACACAAGATGTACGATCATGTCCTAGCCCTGCCTTATTAATATAGAAGTTAGTGAGTTCTCAGAACTCTTAATCATGAGACACCTGACAGGCTTATTCTCCTTCGTAGCAGGGTTTATGGGCACATATCATCTTTTCTGGCCATTACTATTGTTTCTTGAAGAATTTTTATTTATTTAATAGATCATTTAAAAAAGAAAATGTAACTTTTCTCCTATTGATAAATCCCAGTATACTGATTAAAACCTCATTCTATCTTCTTTAAGTCATAGACACTTTCATTAAAATAGAGTTCAATGTTTTATCACATTTCCCAACCAGAAATAGTACTTTCTATTTTTTTTATATTATCCCAGGTAGCTAGGATGGCATAAGACATCTTCCATTTCCTTTTTCTCAAGAAATCAGTTTCTCCTTTACATTTTAGAGAAAATTTTGACTAATTCAGACTCTGTTTTTCTATTGTCCCAGTGGTAACTTTGGTTTTTAATCCTCCCTTAAATTATTCTGATTCTGACTCTTATCTAGGAGTAGATAATGATTTATTCATTTAATATAGCACACTAACTTTTAAAGATTCTATACCTTTTTAATATATAGATATAGATAGAGAGACAGATAAATGGATTGATGAATAGATGGAGATGATGATGACAACAATAACCACTGTCTAAAATATTTATTTTAAAGTGGATAATCAAATGTTCTTTTCTTAAAAATGTTATTAAGCCATTATCATTACATTAAAATAGATTAGTCATATTGGAAAGCAATAAGCATCTAATGTGTACTTAATGGTACTGACCTCAGGTACATAGGGGCCACTCTTCTGATTAGAGGTCATGTTATACACCTGCTGGCTTTCCATTCAGGATACTAAGTCATTCAAAAGGAAAATTTGCCTTTAACTAGGCTTCCCAGTAATTTTTGCCCAGCACAAATAACCCAACCTGCTTTAATGTTAGTTCACTTTAGAGATAATAAAATCAAAACAGAAGAAGTTGGATGGATTCCATTCTGCTTCGTGTATAAGCAGAAAAATTGTCAATTAAATTGTGATTGCCGAACCTTTATTGCAGGCAATGATGTGAAAGGCAGAAAAACACAGCTTGATTTTAATAGCCTGACTGAAAATTCAAGGGCTAAATATGAGCAAAGTTCTTCTGACTTATGAGGGGAAAGAAAAGCTTATTCTCACAGGGAAAACAGTAACTTCCCTCTTTACTGCTCTATTATAAAGTAATTTTTATCTACCTACACTTGTACTAGAAAATTGCTGCCTGATTCAAGTTTGATGATACCATCCAGTTATAAGAATTTCCTTCAAAATTGTAGTATTTTTATTTTTCAAAAAATATGGGAACGTATGTTTGTTATATGTGGCAGTGTTTCTGAGTGTTGTGTTTGTTTTGGACTGTGATAAATGCTGAATAAAAACACAGTTTAAGAGGTTTGCTTGTCAGGAAAGGGAAACACTTGCTGTTACACATTTAATATTTAATTATACTGAACAATGAAAATAATTTCCACATGGCAGTGGACACAATTGTTTCCCGGAACAAATGGATAAGTACAATTTACACAATGTGCAACTGCTTGGCAATGGCTTGGAGAGTTAATCGAGTTGAATGGGGGGAATAAGAAGGGCATGATGAAGTGCAGAAATCTGGACACTCTCCAGAAAGCTCATTAACCATGTGACTAAGCTGAAAATGAATGCATAATGTAAATTAGAGGTGAGCATGGCTTCCTGGTTTGGAGAGATATCAGTGCATGAGATTGAGTGCTGCTGGAATAACACACCATGCAGGGGCCATTAGGAACATGTCAATGTCACGCTTTAATTGCAACAGGGTAGTGGGTGGAATAGGTTTCAGCATTAAACACAAATTTCCATAAGATTTACTTAGGTTAATATGGCATCCAGTGATGCTGAAAAACATTTCTGAAATTGTCGTTAGTAAGACTGTGGAAATGCTTGGGCTGCCCTGGAAAGAATTATGGAGATGGTTCCAGTTATTTCCAACCAAATACTTATGTCTAAATAGTTACAATGAGGTAATTAGACTTTGTACTTCAACCAAACTAGCCTTCTTACAGCTGCTCATAAAGGACATTCCGTCTTCTCCCTCCAAGCCCTAATATAGGTAACCCTCCACAGATGAATTACATTCCTTTCCAATTTCTGCTTCTTGGAATTTTCAGGTTCCATCAAGAATCAGCTCAAGTATTATTTTGAGTAGTACTCCCCAGGATAAGAACTACTTAGCTTTTGTCTTTTCTATCTCTAACAGCCAGAAGAATGCCTATGTAAAAATATATATTTTTTGAAGAAAGTCAGAATTGATACCTGAAAGATATTTGTTTAGTTTAGCCCCTTCCCAAAAGAAATATATTAGAGTATATCACCTATTTGTTTGTAAGTATGGGAGAATATTGTTGTGGACTATTTCATATTAGATCAGCATTTTTCACCATATTGCTAAATATTGCTAAAACCCTATGATTTTTTTTTAATTCCTTCACTTTAAAAAATTATAGCTTTTGAGGAGGGGGAGGAGGAACAGAATGGATACATAAGCAAACACAGGAGATGCAAAATAAATGGTATCAATAAAATTGTTCAAAAGCACTGGCTTAGTGGATAAAGAGCAAGGCCTAAAGATAAGAGGTCCTAGATTCAAATCTGACCTCAGACACTTCCTATCTACATGTCCCTGGGCAAGTCACTTAATCCCAATCAGCTAGCCTTTATCATTCTTCTGCCTTAGAACTGATACTTAGTATAGCTTCTAAAAGAAGGAAAAGGTTAAAAAACACTTATTGAATTGAATGACCAACCTTTTTCTGAGTAAAATTTATTTTATTTTACTTCATTCTGTTTCAGAATGAGAGTATGTTATTTCTATAAAGATGCCTAATTCTTTAAAATTTAATATATCTTTATTTTCAGGTCCAAATTATCTTCTCCTTCCTCTCTTCCTTAACTCATTTAGAAGGCTAGCAGAATAAGAGCCATTAATATATATGTGCATATATATATATATATATTCATAGAAAATAGATTTCTATATTAGAAATGCAGAAAAGCCAGGAAGGAAGGAAGAAAAAAGAAACTGAGAGAAAGAGAGAGGCAGAGGAGAGGGACAGAAGGAGAAGGAAGGAAGGAAGAAAAAAAGGATGGAAGGAGAGGGAAGGGAAGAAAAACATGTTTTAACCTGTACTCCACTTGCAATATTTTTGTTTGCCATGGAAACTGGATTTTGACTATAAGGTTTCTGGGAGCTTTTATTTTTTTAAGTCTTTATTAGAGGTGACTGGTAGATTTTTCCCCCCTGTTTCTAATTTGGCCACTCATTCTAACATATTGCCAGGGATTTTTTTTTTTTGTCTTCTTGAAATAGGATATCCAGGTTCTCTCTATCTCTGTCTCTGTCTGTCTTTCTTTCTCTCTCTTTTAATTAGTACAATAATTCTTAATGATTCCCCCATGATCTGTTTTCTAAATTAGTTATTTTTTCTCGTGAGATTTTTTTTTTAATTTTCTTTCTTTTTGATTTTGCTTTTGGCTACATTTTATTACTTCTTGATGTCTAATGGAGTCATTAGCTTTTATTTGGACAATTTTAATTTTCAAGAATTTTCTTTTTACAAACCCCATTGTTCTGACCTCTACAAATTCTTGATGTAGCTCCAATGTATTTCTGAGGCTTATTTCTGCCCACAGTGTATAGTTAAGTTCTATTACATTGAACTACTCTCTGCCCTGGTTCTGTGACACAGAATTGAGGTTGTGGCCACAATGCTACTAGATATCATTATTTTCTTTACCCAGAACTAGTTAGGATGTCTACTTGGATTTCTTTATGTTCAAGTTTTCCCTGCTCAGGTGCCCTTTCTACCCCCCTTTTCAGTCCCTGAAATTTAGGGTGCTCTAAGCTGTGTTCACTCCTGAATAGATTCCATCTTCAATCACCTCAAACTTCTCTGTCTCTCTTAGCTGCCCTGTTTTGGAAAACATATTCAAAATCAATTTTTCTGGGCTTTCCTATTCAGGTTATTGTGTTTTTAGTTTTTGGTGAATGAGTTTTAGTGGGGATATAGGTTCTTTTCACTCTGCAGTCTCTACTCTTCGTACCCCTACCCCTCAGGAAACCAATTCATCTTGTCTAACTCTTCTAAGAGGGCTTGTAATATGAAAAGAAAGTGAATAACCACACCTATATTCTAGTGGGATCATTTTGAATGAATTTTCATATTAATTCAGTAAAACTGTTGGTAAATTCACTAAAAAATAAAACTTTTCTAGCAATGATTTTATCATAAAGACAAAACCAACCATTTAAAGGAAATGAGTATTTGTGCAATGGAAAGAACACCAAACTAATGGGCCCTAGTGCCATCTAGTACTGATTCTTATACTAACTTTAGGGAAGTTTGCCTCTCTGGTCACAGTAAAATATGGGTATTGGTTTATGTAATTTCTTTCTTTTTTTTAGGTATTATCAGTTGGAATTTTTTAAATTTAAATATTTTATTATTTTAGAAAATTTTTCCATGGTTACATGATTCTTGTTTTTACTTACCCCTTCATCACCACCCCCATATCCAATGCACATTACCACTGGTTTTAACGTGTGATCAATCAAGACATATTTACATATAATTGATGGTTGCATTGGTGTGGTTGTTTCGGGTCTACATCCGGAACCATGTCTGCATCAACCCATGTGTTCAAGCAGTTGCTTTTCTTCTGTGTTTTGTGTAAATAGAATTAGCTCGAACCCATTAATAGTCAAAAAATCTACTCAACCTAGGCGTGCTAATGATGTCACTCTCACCTCCCTTAGTGGGGAGGGGAGACGAGTTACCCACACGTGACAATAAGTAACAAATCAAGAATAAGGGACTGCCCTTTGGGCAGTCCAAATCAATGTAGAAACTGCCATCTGTCCATTTGAATTAGAGGTGGACCACAGGAAGTGATGAAAGACACGATCTCTTTAAGTAAGTTAGTGAACTTCCTGTGGGGGCAGTTGCCGTCTCCAACTGGAAGAAGCATCTCCTGAGACCACAGAACGCTTATGCTCTAAATTGTCACGTGGGTAAGTTAGGCTGACTTCCTTGGCCTAGCTGGGCCAATTCTAAACTCTGCCTATCTGGCTGTTGGGCCTTGTGGCTTACAGCTTCATTTATTAAGCTTTATAACCTTCTTCTCTCTCAGTCCAGGCCTTTGGCCTGGACTAGCCTCTCTCCTTTTCTCTTTATTCCTACTTTTTACCTACCAGACTGTAAATAAACTCTTCAACCTGATGCTGACTTGGGTCTGATTTAATTACGGAATCAACCTAAATTGTTGATTCCTGGCGGCCACACATTTTAATATATATCTATATATCTATAATTACCAAAATTTTCCTTTTTACAATTTGGCTGACCACTTAGGTCTCGAACTTCCTCAATCTTTCTGAATTTTCTTGAATTCTTCTCTACTTTATACCTATCCTTAAGTCAGCCTTCTCACAGCACGCCTTGGAACTTCGGTCGATATAAAGCTGCTAGACTGGTGAGATCGAAAAACCTGGGGCCCCTGAAAATTAAGCTAGGCTGTTTCTTTGTCTTAAGGAAAGAAATAAGCCTATTAGCTGGCCTTGGCCACACCTGGGAAGGACTGCTCAGTCCTCCTAGCCAGGCTAGGAGCACACCTGAATAAGATTTAAAAGCAGCCAAATAGAAGCAGGAGGCACTAGACTTATTTAGTAGAATTAGGGAGAGTAATTTTTTTTAGGCTACAAATAGGCTTTAACTCTATTCTATTTCAAACCGTATTTTTAGTTTTAAACTCTTTAAAAATAGCAAAAGCCTGGTGGGGCCAGCTAGAATTTAAAAAAACGCTGTTTTTTTTCCCCCCACAGTAGAAGGCACATTACTTATTCAGTGCCATACATATCAAACTATCCCAAAACTTTTTTATACAATTAGAAAAAAATGTAATAAAGTTTATCTGGAAGAACAGAAGATCAAGAATATCAAGGCAACTAATGAAAAAAAAGTGAAAGATGGGGCTCTAGCAGTACAGGATCTTAAACTACACTACAAACAGTGATCATCAAAACAATCTCTTACTGGCTAAGAGATAGATGGGTGGATCAGTAGAATAGATTAGGGATAAATGACCTCAGTAAGCTAGTATTTGATAAATTGAAAGATCCCAGCTTTTAAAACAAGAACTCACTCTTTGACAAAAACTGCTAAGAAAATTGGAAAATAGTATGAGAAAAACTAGGTTTAGATCAACATCTTACACTCTATACCAAGATAAATTCCAAATGGATAAATGACTTAAATATAAAGATTAAAATCATAAATAAATTAGGGGAACATAGAATAGTATACCTGTCAGATCTAGGAGAAAGGAAGGAATTTAAAACCAAGGAAGAGATAGAGAGCATTACAAAATGTAAAATGAATAATTTTGATTATATTAAACTAAAAAGTTTTTGTACAAACAAAACCAATGCAACCAAATTTAGAAGGGATGCAATAAACTAGGAAAAAATTTATAACAAAATTCTCAGTCAAAGGTCTAAATTCCTAAATATATAAGGAACTAAGTCAAATGTATAAGAAATCAAGCCATTCCCCAATTGACATGATCAAAGGATATAAATAGGCAGTTTTCATATGAAGAAATCAAAACTATCAATAATCATATAAAAAAGTGTTCTAAATCCCTCCTAGTTAGAGAAATGCAAATCAAAACAACTCTGAGGTACTACCTCACATCTTGCAGATTGGCCAAGACGAAGGTAAAGGAAAATAATAAATGTTGGAAGGGATGTGGCAAAATTGGGGCACTAATGCATTGCTGGTGCAGTTGTGAACTGATCCAAATATTCTGGAAGGCAATTTGGAATTATACCCAAAGGTCTTTAAAAGAATGCATACCTTTTGATCCAGCAATACCACTACTAGGTTTGAGCCTCAAAGAGATAATAATTAAAAATATTTGTACAAAAATATTCATAACTGGGCTTTTTGTGGTGGCAAAAAAAATTAGAAAATGAGGTGGTGTCCCTTGATTGCGAATGACTGAACAAATTGTGGTATGTTGCTGGTGGTGGTGGATGGTGTTGGAAAACTACTGTGTAATAAGGAACGATAAACAGTTTGATTTCCATATGACCTGAAAAGACCTCCAAAAACTGATGCAGAGTGAAATGAGCAGAACCAGAACATTGTATACAGAGTCCAAAACATTGTGGGATGATAATATGTAATTAACTTTGCTACTGATAACAATGCAATGATCCAAGACAATCTTGAGACTTATAAGAAAGAATGCTATCCATATCAAGAAAAAGAACTGTAGGAGTAGAAATACAGAAGGAAAACATTTGATTTTTCACTTGTTTATATGGGCATTTGAAGTGGGTTTTTTGTCTTTAAAAGATTATTTAAAAATGAATAATATAGAAATAGGTATTGAGTGATAATACATGTATAGCTCAGGGGAATTTCTTGTTAGCTCTGTGAGGGAAGAAGGGAAAAGGAAGGGAAAGAACATAAATCATATAACTGTGGAAAAATACTTAAATAAGAAGTTTTTAAATAAAATAAAAATTAAAGTATTTCAGGTATTATATAGACTCAATTAAAGTTAATTCTTGGAAGGACTAGTGTAGGAGAGTGGAAAATATGTACACCAGAATTCATAACTGGAAAATAAATTAAACTATAGACAAACCATTAAGACAAATTTTACAAATTTACTATTGATGACAGAAATTTTATCTTTTATGGAAATGTTTTAAATAATTTAAAAGTGGGGGTATAACTATAACTAAATTATAGGAACATAGAATAGTTTACTTATCATATCTATGAAAAAAAGAAGAATTTGTGATTAAACAAGTGATAGAATACATTTTAGAAAGTAAAATGGATAAATTTGATTATATAAAACTAAGATGTTTTTGCAAAAACAAATCCAATGCAACCAAGATTACAAGAAAAGGAGAAAGTTTTGGGGGAAATTACAGCAAGGATGTCTTATAAAAACCTTATTTCTTAAATATATAGAGAACTGATTCAAATTAATAAGAATTCAAATCATTCCCAATTGATAATTGGTCTAATGATATGAATAACCATCCAGATGAAGAAATCAAGGCTATATATAGTCACACAAAAACATGATCTAAATCCCTCTTGATTAGAAAAATGAAAATTAAAACAATCCTAAGGTACTACCTCAACTCTACTAGATTGGCTAATATGACAGAAAATGAAAATAATAAATGTGGGAAAGAATGAGGCAAAATTAGAAACCTAATGCACTGCTGGTGGGGCTGTGAACTAATCCAACTATTCTGCAGAGCTATTTGGACCTATGTTCAAAGAGCTTTAAAACTGTGCATACCCATTGAATCAACAATTCATTTCTGTATTACAGAGTTTTTTAAAAGGTGGAAAGGACTTGTTTGTGTAAAAATATTTATAGCAGCCCCCTTTTTTGTGGTGGAAAAGAACTGGAAACTGATGAGATGGGATGTCCATCAATTGGGGAATGGCTGAACAAGTTGTGGTATATGATTATAATGTAATACTTCTATGCTATAACAAATTCTATGAATGATAATTTAAGAAATACCTATATGTACTGATGCAAAGTGAAGCGAACAGAACCAGGAAGACATTGTATGCAGTAACAGCAGTACTATATGTGATGAACATTTATGAATGATTTAGCTATTCCTAACAATACAGTGATCAAAGAAAATCCTCAAGGACTCATGAATAAAAATGCCATTAACCTCCAGAGAAAGAATTGATAGTGTCTGAATTCATTTTTCTTTCATTTGTTCAATTTCTCTTTCACAAAAGGACTAATATGGAAAGATGGTTTACACATCACACATGTAAAATCTTTTTGATTGTTTGCCATCTCAGGGAGGAGAGGAAGGGAAGGAGGGTGAGAATTTGACTCAAAATTAAATAAAATGAAGGTTAATTTCTTCATGTAATTGAGTTAAAGATAGAATATCAGAAAAATTTTTAAAATAATTTAAATGTTACTACTTTTCAGCATTGAATAATTTTGTAGGTGGTATTATTTTTTACCAAGTCTTTCCATCTATTTATTTTGGAATTGTACTTAGTTCTATGCATTATATCTGTTCCTATTAAAATCTGAACTCCATCAGGGCAGGAATCATTTCCTATTTAAAATGTATATCTCTGAGTGTTTAACAAGATTTGTTGAATTTAAACTAAATTATAACAATAGTTACTCAAATATGTACGTAGTTACTTGATTTTTAAAAATCACTTTCAAATTTATTATCCCATTTAATTCTTTATACTCTAAAGAATGACATTCATTAAACCTATATTATATATGAGTAAAAACACAGAAATATGAAGTAATTTTCTTAAAGGTTATAAAAAACTTGTGAATAGCAGAGTTAAAAATAAAACTCAGATTTTTTTCTCTTGTGACTTGTGAGAAAAACAATATGTGTACATGTGTGGTATGTATTGGTATATGGGTGTTTATATATATATATGTCTGTGTATGTGTATATAGATAAATACCTCTTTACATATCTCTGAAATATATAACTTTGCTTTTTTTTTTAAACCCTTGTACTTCAGTGTATTGTCTCATAGGTGGAAGATTGGTAAGGGTGGGCAATGGGGGTCAAGTGACTTGCCCAGGGTCACACAGCTGGGAAGTGGCTGAGGCCGGGTTTGAACCTAGGACCTCCTGTCTCTAGGCCTGACTCTCACTCCACTGAGCTTCCCAGCTGCCCCTATAACTTTGCTTTTAACGGAGTATGTTTTCCTTTACTTTTGGAGAAAACACTATAGACCTATTTGCAACAGGTCATAAAGCTGTAGTTCCTTTTTTTAAGAGGAGAGAAAGGATACATTTGCTTTGATTAGTTCAAACCATTCTCTTTGTTGTTCAAAACTATACATAAAGAGACAATAGATTTAGGGATGGAAAACTCTTCAGAAGTAATCTTGTCAAACTTACTATAATGAGGATATGTCTAGACCTTCTCAGATGATATCTCTCCAGAGAGGCTGAGAGCTATTTCAGTAAGATAGGTGCTAATATTATTTCCATTTTACTAATAAAGAACCTGAAATTAATAAAGTTTAAGTTGATTGTCTCTTATCACATAAATAGTAAAGGTCTAAAGCAGTACATGAACTCAGATCTTCCTGACTTTAGATCTAACAATATATCAGTGGTGCTCTTCAGTCAAATAATATTGCATCCCTATAACCTTCCAAGTTTAGTGTATTCCTTTTTCTTCTTCTAATCTAGCTCTGGTAGCCTACATCAAGTGAACCAACCTTTGTAAAAAAGATCTAGGCATCCATCCCTGCCACAACCAGCATCAAACACCAACTAACTGCCATTGAAAATAATGGAAACCCCCCAGACCACAAGATATAGATCAACCTCTTCTCTGTATGTACAGACCACTAGAGGTGAAGGAAATTCATGCTTCCACAACTACTAGACTTATATATCGTTTTTTTTTTCTTGTAGTATTATCATATGGATTTTCCATGAATGCAACATCTCTACTAGACAGGTCACTCAACTGGTCTACCTGGACTTGCTCTTTTCTGTTCAATTACTATATCCTCAACTATTTACTTAATCTTTCGCCAAAAAAATTTCTGAGTCTCTTTTAAAGTTACTATAAGTTATATGCCTCAGAACTTCCACTACAGTTTTACTCTGATCCTTTTTGGCTACTGGGAGTACTCCTGGGCAAGTAGCTCTTTGGTTAGATGATATGGTTAATGTTGGTAAGGGGGCAGAAAAATTCACTCTCCCTCAAAAGGTAAAGAATAACGCCCTAGTCCAAGATGTGGTCTTTTACAGCTAGTCCTCCTTTGTCTTTCCAAGAGTCCTAATCCTTAGGGCTGCTTCCTCTTTCAACTGATAACCCAGCTGACAGGCTAGCTTTTTAAAGAGAGTCCAGAGAATTAACAATTTTCATGAAGCCAATGGGAGAATGCCCTTGTAACTGAATGAAAAATTTTTATATATCATAAAGGGGTAAGAAAATGAAAACCTATTTTGTGTATAGAGGTGTATGTTGACCATGTAGTTTACGAGTATCCACATGAATCTATTCAAAATTGGTTCACAGGGAGGCATGAAAAGATTTCTCTTTTCTGCCAAGAGTTTCCTTCACCTACTCCTCTCCTTGAGAAAATTTGATTCCTTCAAGGAAGATAAGCAAGAAATTTCCACATTGGCAACAGTTTTAAGCTGAGCTCCTGATCTCTATCCCTTAAAGAGAAAGGAATGCCCCAAGCTATATATCCAGATCTTGATAGCTTTCTCACCAAATTCCAGTTATACAAAGACCACATGTAGTGAATAATAAGCAAATATTTTTACCAAAGTGATAGCAAATAGAAATTAGAGAATTTATGCAGAGGAGAATATGCCAGATTCTCTCCCATTTCATATATATATATGAAGAGGGAGAGGGAGAGGGAGAGGGAGAGGGAGAGGGAGAGAGGGAGAGAGAGAGAGAGCTTTCCCACTGGGAAAAACTATTATATCTTAACCAGGAGAAAAAGTTTCATATCTTACCCAGGCAAAAATTCCTAAAGTATCTTTTGTGGAAAACTGAGAACAGAGAAATGATCAAAGTACTGAATCCTTTAAATACATGTCAACTTTACCATCTTTCCCTCCTTTAAAGGACCATTCTTTAAAGAAAATCTGGAACCAAGTTGTCCCCTTTCTCAAATCTGGAAATCAAAAGAACAGGCACTCGCTTCTTCCAAATTCTTAGCAACATTACTTCTCACAGTGGTACAAGAAGCATTGAGTAATAAATCTTCACCAAAGCAAATGGGATTTAACCCCAGATACATATACTCTAAAACATTTGGTGACATTTGTTTTTCTTACTTGCCCTTTATTTTCAGAGATAATATTCCTGGGCCAGGAGATATATAATCAATTCATCATGTATGTGCAAGACAACTGTCTTCCTCCTTAACTACATTAAAAAATAGAAAATGATTTAAGGAAGGAAAATCTTAACATTTGGTAAAATCCAGAAGTACTCATGAAGGAATTAGAATTTAGGCTGAACTTCGAATCAACTTGGATGAATGTCTATTAAGTTTTTTTTACTGTAAAGAAAGTGGTTTGCACATTGCATCATCTTAAAATGAGGATAAAAACTTCATTATATCCTACTAGTGCAGATGTCACTAGAATAATCAATTAAAGCAATAAAATTTAATACTCTTAGGCTGCTATCATAAACAATTTACACCTTCAAATGTTAATAGAGTCTAGATTCCTCTTTTCTTCACTCCTTCAATTCCCCATTCTCTAAAGTCTTCAGTGCATTTCTACAATGGGTAGCCATGGTTTTATTCAATTATGATACTTCTCTAGGTCTATAGTATAGATTGTAACCTGCCCATGCATTCTTATCCTTTACAGCTTTGAATCCTTCACAGTGAATCTATCCATAATACCTGTTGTCTTCCGCTAGATATTTTGATGTGTTGTAGATCCTAGAGCAATATATACATTAATTGATCCCAAATTTCTATAATTTTTTCCTTGTCTTTATAAGATATGAAAATGATAATATACTAAGGACTAGAAAGGATATCAGATAAAAATTTCAAGATTCCTCATTTAAAAGATATGGAACTGCATTCAAGGAGTGACTTGCCCAAGGTCATATAGGTAGTTACTGTCAAAGTCACATTTGAAATCTAGTGGTTTTTTTTTTTAATCTAGTATTCTTTTCATTACCATCATATCTATTTCAGTGAATTTTTAAACTGATTTTAGTTTTAAAATGCTGACTCATGCATATCCCACTACCTAAATACAGAAGTACATGAAAGATTCTATCCAGGATTATAAGGACGATATTAGAAAATAAGTATTGTTTTATTAATTTAAAGATAAGAAATAGAGAAGCTGGCTTAAGAAAGAATTGGAGGGGGAAGCTGCGTAGCTTAGTGGATTGAGAGGCAGGCCTAGAGATGGGAGGTCCTCAGTTCAAATCTGGACTCAGACACTTCCCAGCTGTGTGACCCTGGGCAAGTCACTTGACCCCCCATTGCCCACCCTTACCACTCTTCCACCTACGAGCCAATACACAGAAGTTAAGGGTTTAAAAAAAATCTAAAAAAAAAAAAAGAAAGAATTGGAGTTTCAAATAGAGCTGAGAGAAAGGGTTAATTTCAACTGTTGGCAGTTATCACCATTATTCTGTGACAGTTACACTGGCTGGGTGTGGCATTCCAGGAAGGGCTTTTGGCAGTAGACAGAGCCACACACAGCTTCTTTTCACTCTCAGGGCTAGAGAAGGTAATATCTTTGCCTTTCTCTATCTTGGTCTGAGGGAAAGACTTGAAGGAGTAGAGTGTTTTCTTTTCCAACTTGGGAAACACTATTCATTTATCTGTTACTGTTTATAGATTGGTTAAACTCTGAAAATACCAAACAAAACCTGATCTTTGGTTTGGACTCTGAATCTGTTAAGGCTCAGAGTCCTAACTTAATTCTTGTGGAGATTCAACCAGCTAGCCTTGGTTATCTTTATAACTTAGAGGCGAATTTAAGAGTTAAAGTGGTTAGGTTTATTTAGAATAGTATAAATTTGTTTAGTTAGATCAGGGAGGATTAGCATAGCCTGTGAACCACAGGAGAAGTGGTTCCTTGTGGGACCTGGGAGTTTATTTGGGTGAAGTTAAAATCCCTTAGAATTAGAAATCCTTTCCCCCTTATATATATTTAAATAAATAGTTTATTTTTCATAAATAAGAGTCTCTTTAGCATTCCCTGTGCCTGGCCCTGAAGCAAAGTTCATCTTTGAGCTTCACTTACCACTGAAGATACTTTGATAACATATATCAAAAGTCTCAAGAAATAATTTTGAACCTTTATTTTTCTAGTTCTTCATCCTTATTTGTTTGCCTGCCTATTTTATTTTTACAGGATCCTCTTATCTTCCCTTTATAATCTCTCAGTAGCCTTATTAATTCATCTGAGGTTATGACATAGCTACTCTCCTGAGCTCCAGCTTTAGCATCAGAAATTTCATATTAGACAATTCAGAAAGGATTTCCTATAGGCATTTCAAGGTCAATATGCCTGAATATCATAAATTTTTACCTTTTCTGCAAATCTTTCTACTTCTTGAAACATCTCTATATATGTGGATGCCATCAATCTTCTTCTGGTAATCCAAGTTGGTCATCAAAGCGATCATGCTTGATTCTACATTTTCACTCACTTCTTAACTGAAAAATGTGCTATTTCAACTATCACCATATATATCTTAAATTGGGTCCCTTTCACTCTATTCGTATATAGTTTCTCTTTCTATTTCTCTCTCTCTCTCTCAGACACACACACACAAACACACATAATTACACACTCTATCACCATATCTAATAGAATTTATGCCATAATATGTATATATTGCTAATGTACATGCATATTTCTCATCCTTCTTTATAATGTATCAGTTTTTTCATTTTTCTGAATTCTAAGAGATATTTTCCAACATATTTTAGCTCTCCTTTCTTCTGACCACTTCTGTATCCAATATTAATTTAATTTTAAAGTCTTTTCCTATTCCTCATAATATTGTAATACTTCATCATCATCTGCAACATAGGCTTTGTATGTAACTACAATTAACAAATGACTTCAGTTATCTTCACAGTACTCCTTGTACACTACTTATCAAGATTCTAAGATGATCTCAGTGTTATAAAATGATATTTCTTGCTGCTTTTGAAAGAATGGGATAAGTAATTCAATTAACTCCTTTATTTGCCATCAGGATAGTCTGTGAGCAACTCTTCCATTGAGCTGAAGTTTTTTTTTCTTCTGGTATTGTTTATAGCAAGAATGGCAGTATTCATGTATTTCAATTTTTTGAGTAGTATGCTTGGTCATTTTTCATAATTAGATAACAAACAGATATATCAATATTTCTAAATAGTCTGACAAGATTTCTAGAAAAAATTTTCTATCAGTTTTGCCATTGTCACCTGATTGAATTTAGAGACATTTCATAATTTTCTTTGGATTTACTGGTTGGGTTAGACAGAATGTTCATCATCTTTTCCCTAAACTCCTGATGATGAGGTTATTAATTCTTGCCTAAGTTGGCTCTTGGATATCCAACTCTTTCTATTACCAAAACCATTATAAAAATCCATATATTTTAATTTTCAGAAATCCTTTTAGCATGAAAAACAAAATAAAACCAATCGCAACAACAAATGAAAAACTTCAAGAATTTGTTTTATAATGGCATAGAAACTTCAGGTCCCCAATGTGACTTTTACATAATGATTAAGCATCAGTTCATAATTTTAGTGATTCCCCCTAACTCCCAAAAATATAGTCCATGTTTTACTCCTTGAATTCATATGAACTACTGAGTTCAAAGCAGGTCATGTGTTATGTAGATATTGCAGCATGGAATCCCTGCAAAATACAGGGTCAGACTCACCCAGAATTCCAGGGGACCCCCCCTGGAGAACTTTGGGTGAGGGGACAGTTGAGAAGGGTTTGGACAGTTGCTTTCTGGGGGTTGAGGTGAGCAGATGACTGCTTACTGCTTCTGACTTGGGGGGTTCACCTGAGAGGGCCATTGTGGCTAAGCCATCATGGTTTCTATTCAGGAATTAGTCTGCTTATTAGGGTTGGTCCTTACCAATACAACCAATACAACAATTATTTAGTGATTTAGTGATCAGAAATATTCACTATCAATGAGAGAGCCAGTTTAGTCAAGTGCCCTTCACCCCCTTCTGTGGGGGGGAAGGGCAGCTTCAACCTAACAGATCAGAGTTACCCTTTCCTTATTTAAAACCTAATTATCCCCTCTAGTTTTTCCTTTTCCTTCTTAATATAAGCTTTACCTACAATATTTGTGCCTGGGAATTATTTGGGGATATTCACAGCTCATAGTTACCATCCTAGCTTGAATCCTTTCAGCTGCCAATTTTAAAAAGATCAGATCCATCTCAGTCCTCAACATATAGAAAACTTGCTTCTACTTATTCCTCTATCAGACCTGTGAGGAATATAAATTACAGAAAAGGGGAACATCATTAGAGTTCAGCCTCAAAAGACCTTGCTAGAAGTACCTCAGATTGTCTCTATTTTCCAACTGAAACCTCAACTGCTTGGGGGGAGGGGTTTGAGAGCCAGGAGTGTCTAACCCCTCCTTTCTCACTGAAGCCTGTCAGTCAGTGTCTGTGAGAAGTAGTGACTTGAAGGTTACTGATCCTGGCATAATCATCAGCTTCTCCAAAATATCTGTTATTAGCAACATAACACATGTTGTGATAGTAAGTATTAGTTAAGTGAACTTATATTAGATTTGGTTGAACCCTTAAAAATTATCACAACTGAGTTTTTGGAAGACTGACATAGTATATATGAAACATGGATTTTATAAATAAAAATTTTGAGATTAAAACAATTAGTAAAGTAAAACAATCCCTTACTCACCCCCACCCCACCCCCACACACCTTTCTGGTTAATAGGATTTCTTATCCAACCAAAGTATTGGTATGTTTGTGTATGAAACTATCCTGAGCCTCAGTGAGTCTCTGGCTCTGTTTCTGCCATGGTCATACATTTAGTACTTTTCAGAGGCAAAACTTCTTTTGTGTCCCTTGTTTTTCTTGGGTCCTAGTCCACACCTCTACCATTCTATATCAATCTGCTTCTAATCACTAGTATCTGATATAAATTTTTCTCCCCAGTCAATTTATTTTTCTTTATTAATGCTGAAATAATTATTGTTGTTTTATTTTTAATTTTATGTAATGAATAGATAGAGTCCTGGAGCAAATTGCTGTTCTACTGCTATTCTGTTACTTTTAATATCTTGTAGACGATTAAAGATGTGGACAAAATAAATAGTTTAATAATTGAATAAAAATGTTGTCATGTGTTGTGAGGAAGATCATTTAGTATTAGTTACATATAGTTTATATGGACCTAGCAGGAAGGACTGGAGGATTCCAAGATGGAATGAAGGAGCAGGAAGCAGGACTGGTGCTCTGAGAGAGACTCCATTAGTGGTTGGCGCAAACTGTTGCTAGCTCTGGGAGATCTCAGAGTTAAGGAAACCCTGCATCAAGAATTCCTGGGATCCTGAGTGGTGGTGGCTTTCAGCAAGTGGACAAGACCTACAGAGATGCACCAAGTGGAGGAGGGGTTTGGGATCTGGTGGACAGCATCTCAAGCACACTCTCTCTACTTGGATACCTTGGACCACCCTGGCTTTTGGCATCCTGTGATCATCTTTGGATTACGGTGAGAACCCTCAAAGCCACCTGCAGGCCCTTTAGCTGTGCTGGTCAAACCTGGCTGGAACCAAGTTTGAAGCAGCTTCCCAGTGACTCCAGTACTGCTCCTTTGAGCCCTGCCTGGCCTACATCAATTAGAATTAGAGTAGACAAGTCCTCCCCTTGTCCCTGTGATTTGCCCTTTAGGATTTTGAGTGCAGAATCCTCTATCCCACCTTTATTTAGTTAATCATAATTAAACTGTTTAAAACTTTTACCTTGCCTGCTGGTTCCATAGACTCTGGCCTAGTGGTGAGCTGGGTGACCATTAGCTTAACTGCCATTCTGATAGTTAACAGCAGCTTGGCAGTGAACCCTGGTCTCCCTATCCTGGTTGGTCCTGTCTCTCCTTCAACCCAGTGTGGGTACCCACAAACCATTTAGGTTATATTTTAACATCCCTGGTGCCCCATCTTTTTACACATGTAATGAATTTTCTCATTTTAATGGAATGGATTTTATTATTTTAATCAATTATATTGCTTAAGTTTTAAAAAGAATCCTACCATGAGGGAAACTGAGACACTATTAAACTTGGTGAAACTGTGAATTGATACAACCATTCTAGAGAGAAATCTGGAACCATGCCAACTGCCATAAAAACTATTCATACCCTTTGACCCAGCAAAATCATTACTGGACCTATAAAGCAAAGTGATCAGAGATAAGGGAAAAGGATCTACTTGTACAATAATATTTTTAACTTTCTTTGTAGTGGCAAATGACTAGAATCCCAGGAGGTGTCCACTAATTGGGGAATGGATGAACAAGTTCTGGTATATGGTGGTAATGGAATATTATTGATCCAAAAGAAATGATGAAAAGAGTGACTTCAGCAAAACCTGGAATGACTTATATGAACTGATGCAAATTGAAGTGAGCAGAAAAAGGAGAAAGTGTATATAGTGACAGAAATATTGTATGATGATTAATTGTGAAGGAATAAAATATTGTTAACATATCAAGGTCCTAAGACAACTCCAAGGGCATCATGATAAAAAAAAATGTTGTCCACCATCAAAGAAGGAACTGCTGGAATCTAATTGTAAATCAAAGCATGTCGTCTTCCACTTTATTTCCTTCATGAGGATTTATTGTATGTGTGATATGTGGCTTCTGTCACATCATGTAGAATATGGAAATATATACTGCATGAAAGCACTGGTATAAGCTATAACAGACCATTTACCACCTTGCCAAGGTGGGTGAGTTAGGAAGGCAGAAAATTGTGGGTTGGGTGATACAGTTGGGTTCACCTTGATTACATTCAACAATCATTATATAAGGCATTGTTATAGGTGCAAAGGAGACAAAGATAAATAATAATTATTATTTCTGCCCTCAAAGAGTTTATTTGATATTAGATTTGTTTGAACTTGTAGGGAGGAAAATAATCAATATTTTTTTTTAAATTTCTACTTGATAGAAATATTAAAATGACTAAATTTTGGAATGAGAGGCACAGTGATTGAAGAAAAGTTCACAACACCAACAGCTTTCATAAAAGGAAATAACATTTCAGTTCTCTAGCCTGAATTCAAGTTCATGGCAGAGAATAGGAAGAAAACACCTAGCCCTATTCAGGATTGTGAAATAAGGAAATGTCTTCCATTTTATTCCACTATTAGTCTGTAAGTCTGTTGAAATGATCTTCTTACTCTAGTTTTCCATAAGTTGTGTACCTATAGTCAAATAATCATATACCCCACTCTAGAATATCAACGTCCCCTAAACCATCAGTAAATGGTCATTCAGCCTACTATTCCTTCATCCACATAAATGATAAAAAAGTTGAGCAACCATCATATTATGTGTACCTCTGTCTTTATTCTTAATATAACTATTATATTTTTCTACTCGTAATATATATTTAGTAAATTTTTTTTAAATTTAATGAAAATTATTCTATTCAATCTGGATTGCCTGGTACTGATTATTTACCCTGGTAATACTAAGAGCTTCCCAGTTAATAAATATAAGAGAGGAGCAAAACAAATAATAGGATCCTAGAATCACATATGATTTTATGTTGAAAGAGACTTCAGAGATCAACTATTTTAACTCCCCCATTTAATAGATGAAGAATTGAGAACCAGATATATTAAATCAGTTGACCAGGTTCAAATACAGAACCAGAATTTGGACTTACTTGTTATGAATCAAGAGGTAGCATTCTTTCTATTCTTGAGGTTTTAGGATTCCATCCTTGTTTATAAACTGTGATTCTCTAGAGTTTCTGTCTGAACACAGAGTATTCCTTGAAACTATGTTTTCTAAGGGGCCACCATTACCTGGTAGGTTCCTACTTGTTAGTCCATATAGAATGTAAGTAAGCCAGGAACATGATCAGGCCCTTTCAGATCACTGAAAGGCCCAGATGGCTATTCAGTTCAAACATCTATTAAACAAGAAATTCTAGTTAATGGAGATGCAGTCATGATATATACTGTATACAAAGAGCTTAAAAATTCTTCTGATTACAGTCTATAAGCTTGCCTTGCTGCACTTGCATGATGTCATAAGATCACAGAAAATAGATATGGGAATATGTAGAATATCTAGAATATAGGTTCTCTACCTACAGTCAATGGGCATCTAAGAGGTCTGTTCATGAATTGCAGAGAGTTTATTAACATAAATAGAACAATTACATCTTCATTTCACTAACCACTAGCAAATTTGTAATTTATTTCAATTACTGAGGTAGCAACAAATGCTATTCCAAGAAGGGATTCAAAGGTTTCTTCTGACTGTCAAAGGCAGTCATTAAAAAAAATTTAAGAGGGGGCAGCTGGGTAGCTCAGTGGATTGAGAGCCAGGCCTAGAGACAGGACGTCATAGGTTCAAATCCGGCCTCAGACACTTCCCAGCTGTGTGACCCTGGGCAAGTCACTTGACCCCCATTGCCTACCCTTACCACTCTTCCACCTATAAGTCAATACACAGAAGTTAAGGGTTTAAAATTAAAAAAAAAATTTAAGAGGCCCTGATTTTTGCAATTCCTTCTATTTATATATGAGAAAACTTATGCCAAAAGAGTTGATGACAGCCCAAAGTTGTACTGAGATTTCCCTCTTATAACACAGAAGAAAATGTAAGAAAGGAGGCAGTTAATGGTATTAGAGTTCAAGGAAAATGGAGAACAGTACAAGATTAAATGGTGAAGAAAGGTTTGATAAAGAAGATAAGACTTAGACTAGACTTTGAAGTTTAGAAATGATTCCTTTGTGTGAAGAGGGAAGACATTCTCAATAGAGTGACAAGAGTAGGAGAAAAGATAAATAAATATTCCTAGGGGCTTAGCGGCAAATCAATCTAAATCAGCAGACTTGATCTATGGTTTGCAATTTAAAATATAGATATATAGAGAGAGATAGAGAGAGAGAGCTAGAGATAGATGCATTTCATTATAATTGTCTTTGTAACACTGTGTATTTTATTTTATGCATTTAAAACATTCAAAGTAAATGTTCCTTGGTTTTAACAGGCTGCCAGAGACCCATGATACAAAAAAAATCAAAGGACCCATAACTTATGTACTATTTTAAGTCTTTCATTTCATAAACTATATCCAATTTAAAATAATTTTAAGAAGAAAGATCTCATCTAAGAGAGCAGCATAATGGGCATATGTTGAAATAAGGACATGCAATTGGTTCACCTTCATTATAGGGGAAAGAGAATGAGTGAAGATCAGAATGTTACAGGATTAATTTAGTTCTGTGGGCCCCACTATATCTGGCAAAGATAGCTTCTTCTCCCCACCAGCTACTTCCCTTCTTCAGTGCCCATCTGCCAACAGCAGTGGTGGAAGGGAGAAAGGATGGGACCCTGGGGTAATCTCCCTGATTCTTTTTTCTAACTTGATAGGTGGCATATAGAAAGGATAGTCAGGAGACCAACATGATTGGAGAAGAGAAATCTTGTTATAGGAAAAATGGGTATAATCCTGTGCTATTTGACCTTTCAGACAGGTAATAAATAAGTTCAGGGTTGATTGCCCAATCTTGCCAACCACCATGTGCCAGATGCTATTTTCCAAGAGCATGTCATGAGATAAAAAGCAAATGGTAAGGGAATATGGAGGAATGAGGATACACAGCTATAAATATCTCTTGTAAGCATTGTGTCAAATTACAGGGGAAGTGTGCCAAGTTAACCACCTTCAAACTTGGAAGACATCAACTAAATCTGGAATTTCAGAAGGGAGAAAATTTTGAGGAGTAAGTTACAAACTCTAAAAATCAGTCAGGCTTTATCAGCAGCTGTGTGTTCTAAGTCCTGGACTCACTTCCATGCAAAGATAGATTGGCAGTGTTAGCCAGCTCTCACCCAGAGGGAGGAAGGTAATTGGAGAACAGATGTTTAAAGAGCAATCATAGTGCTATAAATGAGGAGGACAGTGGACAGGAATATAGAAAATACCACCTGGAGATTTGTGGAACAAGTCTCTCAGAAGAGGTTAGACTTTGAGATCAATCACATAGATACTTCTCCATGCTAAAGGGGGAAACCAAGTGGCTTGGGTAGGAAGGTGTTTCAGTAACACCAGCACCAAGAATTGGGAGAAACAACTTTTTGAAGATTCTCATGTTTATCTTTGGGATACTCAATTTCCTTACTATCCATTCCATAAACCTATTCTCAAGAAAGACTGTGATATTAAGTCATTGACACCCAGCATGCACATAAATGTTATTTCTCCCCAGGGTGCCTGGGTATTTCTTCTCCTCATTCATTGTGAAATGCAAGGCTTTCCTCCATGCTAAATAATTTCCTGGAATTAGAATAAACATAGTATGTTTTGGAGATAGGGAGGAAACTTAGGGCCTCTTACAGAACTCTAGAAATTGCAAAATGCAATCAATTTACCTCATCTATCCATAAGGCTGGGCATAGACAAATGGAGCAAAGACACTGAAAGAACCTATCAAAAAGCAAATATATTGTATAAATGAGCTGGATACTTCCTTAAATCTGCATGACATATTAATGACTTGAATGGATTTATCAAATAACCTAAGCTTTAAGATATAGAATATTTAAATATTAATGAAGACATTTGGGAAAAGCGGGCTCAAGTATGGGGTGTCCCAGACAATGTTATAAAGAATTAGGTAATCTATACAGGTCTCAGGCAATTTGGGTAGTGAGGAGGGATAAAAGGGATATAGGTGATTTGGAAGGGGAATGAAGGGGATAGCTTAGTATAGAGAAGGGATGAATGAGGTGGTATACAGGAAGGTAAGGGAATGACAGGGAGTACTCAGGAAGGCAGCTTAAACAGACTTATTCACCAAGGCTAGAGACAGAGGATATTGGGGGAGATAGCTGGGATCTTCAGGCAGGGAAGATATCTCTGAGATACAAAAGGAGTTGGGCCAGTCAGAAATATTTTAAATCGGGCTGGAGGGCTTCTCTTGTTAATTTCTAAAATCCCTTGAGGGAGGAGTCAAAGGGCTCCTCCCTGCCAATGAAACTGATGGCTGCAGGAAGTCTTGGATAGGTACTTCCTGCCAAGATGGATGCCTGCAGTTCCCTCAAGAAATAAAAGAAAATAATTTCTTCCTTCTTTAGCCCTTGCCTTAATTTTCGATACAATGATTCACCAGAGGCTTTGAGTAGGTAACAAAGGGGATTTATTACTGTCAGGGATAATCAGAAGGAGAGAGGGGTTTAGGGTTTTGTAACAGCCTCTAGGTAGAAAGCTAATGGTGGGGGAAGGGTCATAGGAAGGGGTTAGACTGAGAGAGCCTGCTCTCCCAGTCAGGAAGATGTGACTGCCTTAAAGTAAAGTATTTACTAGATTAATAAAATAAAAGATAACTTGATTTAAAGATGTCCTACTTGCCTACAGAAAACTAAACCCACGATATCTAATCACCAAAGCCCACTCTTCCTCTCAGAGCCCAAAGGGAAATTCAGGGAAAATAGCAGGAATGTAATATGGAGAGATCAGGGAGAGGTCCAGAGAAAGCAGCTAGGTCCAAATGCCCAAAAAGACAGAAATCCAGGCCAAGGCAGAGCCAAAAGCAGAGCCAACAGGCAAAACCAAAGCCAGAAGGCAAAAGCCCCATCAGTTGGACTTCAACCCTATTTATAGCCTCAGGATCCAACTGACTTTCTGAAGATTCTAAGACCTCCAACTGCCTTTCTGTGACAGTTTGAAATTGCAGAAGCAAAAAGGCTTCTGCTAGCAATCTTGCATTACAATCTGCTCATTTGTCTTTTGGAAATTTGCACCTTGCAACATTTCCTGGTTGCTAAGATTTAAAGAGATTTTACTACTCTTACTCTAAGCTAAATTATAACTGTGCTCTTATCCCTATCTAAGTTTTGTAAAATAATAAAAAGGGTTACTAACTCCTAAACTTATGCTAAAACTAATCTAAGCTAAAACCAAGACAGGTTATGGGAAAGGCATAGGAAAGAAATGGGGATTTGACTTTTGCAAAAAATTTTTGAACAGAAAGGAAAAGCAGATTAAATGCAAACATTCACAGTCTTAAAGCAACCTTTGTTAACTTAAACAAAATAATAAATTCTATCTATGTACTTATCTAATTTTATGAACTAACAATTAAAGTATCAATTTAAGAAAAATTTCTGCAATCTAAGTTTCTAAATTCTAATTCATCTTCCTAAAGTTAGTATATGAATATGTTAGTACACTTATGCCTATGTTAGAAATATTAGTAAGAATAAGTAAGCTTAATATTATTTGTAAGTATTTTGATTAAGCTATAGACTTAAGCTATGTACAATATTTACAAAGAAAGTTTAAGAAAATTCCATCCATGTTCTAAATTATCAGACTAACTAACTGTCCCTGTGTGTTAGTAAAACTTATCGTTAAGGATTAGTAAGCAAAATTTACATATTTACATTTTTTACAAGAAATGTCAGGTGATTTGAGTAGAAGGTATCTGAACCAAAGTAAAAGGAAAATTCTATGCTAAGGCAGACAAATTCTTCTCCCTTAAGTGTAAGTTTAGTGTTTCACATGTAGATGTGAAGTCAGAAAATGTTCTATGTGTTGTCTAGTATGACCTACCCATGTGATGAAGTGTTACATATTTACTCCACCAGAATTCTTCTGCAAATTGTATGCAGTGAGAATTCTGTTGGGTTTAAGTTATGTTCTTCAAATGCTTGGGTCCAACACTGATCCAATGCTCCTCTTCACAGTGTGATTGTTGTCTCATACACCAATTGTGTATTTGGTCACAGATATCTTTTGTAGTCCTCGGGTTTGCTATCCTTGTGATGATCTGCGAAGTCAGCAACACTTCACTTGTGTCATTTGATGCTACCCGTGCTTGTCAACTTGCACTGGAACTGATGTTTTGGTGTGTTGACTTGTGTCAGGAACAAAGTTCAAATGTCCATGAAACATAATTAAACTTTTCTTCTTTCCTTTTCTTTGCGGTTTAATAAAGATGATTACAGGTAACAAGAGTTCGTGATAAAGTCTTTTGTGCTTTCATTTATTCATCGATGTTAGTGTCTAGGTCTTGGACTGATTGTAAATCAAATGTTGTGTCTTCTGCTGTTGATTGTTTTTCATTGTCATGATTGTTTATGGATGTTTTTTCTAAGTTGTAATTGGGTTCGGGATAATCATTTGGGTAGAAAATTTGGTGTAATATCTGGCTGTTCACTGGTTCTTGGTCTAATTGTGATTCTGATTCATGCTCTGATTGTTGTTCTAATTGCTGCTCTGGTTCTGTGGTCTCATGTATAGGCTGTGGACAGTCTAAGGACTTATTTGACTGACTGGTTGGTGCTAATTGATCTTTGTGCTATATAATAACTGGATCTTGTGGTTGTTGTTTGGACATGTCTTTCGCTGACTTGACACGAGTGATATGGAACCAAGGATTCCTCCCTTTAACTTTGATTGCACTAGGAATTGTTAAAATTTTATGAGATGGGCCATGCCACTTAGGTTCTAACACAGACTTCCTAGTGAAGTTTCTGATGTAAACATAATCTCCAGGTTGGAAGTTGTGCAGACGAAAATCAAAGGGTACTCTGATGTATTAAACCTATTTTATGAAGTTGATTTAAGCACTGCTTGAGTAATTTAATGTACTCATACAGCTTGCATTCCATACCCAGGTGTGATTTGAGGTGACTTGCCATGGAAAGGTGGATGGCCATACAGCATTTCGAATGGTGATAAGTGTGTAATGCTGTTGGGTTGACATCTGAGGTGGAATAGTGCCAACTAAAGCATCAGGCCATTTCATATGAGATTCTGCACAGATTTTGGCTAATAGAGACTTCAAAGATCTATTCACTCATTCAATCTGTCCATTGGATTGGGGTCTGTATATTGAGTGAAGATGTTGTTTGACTCCTAAGGTCTCATATACTGTAGCTAATATCTTATTAGTGAAGTGGGACCCAGAATCTGAAGCAATGTGAAGTGGAATAGAGAATCTAGGTATTAATTCTCTTAGTAAGACTTTCACAACAAACACTGAAGTGTTACATTTGGCTGGGAAAGCTTCTGGCCACTTAGTTAAATCTATCCACTATCACTAAAGCATATCTGTAACCTTGACATCTTGGTACAGTGATGTAATCAATTCGTAAGCATTCAAATGGTGTATAGGTTAGTGGTTTGCCTCCCAGACTCTGGACTTTGGTAATTGTCTGGTTGAATTGCATACAAATTCTGTACCTCTGTGAAACTCTCATAGCAACTTCATATATGCCCCTTGCATTCCAATACCTATTTATAGAATCTGCCATTCCCAGACTTCCATAATGCCCTTTTTGGTGTAATGCATTGCAAAAGGTGAAATATAGGGATCTAGGCAACATAGGTTTTCCATTTGCCCCCAGCCAAACTCCATTAGCTAAGTATGCACCATGATGTTTCTTCCAATTATTCACTTCCTTTGGGGAGTATGCATATTTGAGATCATCTTCCTCCACCAAAGATAAGTTTAGAATTGTACTTGGTCCATACCTTGCCACTAATTTGGCTGTGATATCTGCACGTTTGTTCCCTGATTCCACTGGCCCTTGGATCTTGGAATGAGCCTTGCAATGAATGACTGACACTCGGGCTAGTAATTGGATTGCATCCAACAACTGATTAATTAAATTCCCATATGCTATCTGTTTGCTATTGGATGGAATGAAGCCTCAATTTTTAAGAGTTCACCAGAATGATGCAGAACTCCAAAAGCATAACAAGAATCGGTAAAAACGTTGGCTTTGAGATTTTCAGCAAGCTTCAGAGCATGTATCAATCTGACTAGTTCTGCCCCTTGAGCACTCATAGTAGGTGGCAATGATGAGTACCAAAGGGTCTCAGGGGCTGTCACTACGGCTGCTCCAGTATGTCTCTGATTGTCTATTATGTATGACGATCCATCTGTGAATAATGTCAAATCAAGGTTTTCCATGGACTTGTCAGATAAATCTGCCCTTGTTTCATGCATGATGTTAAGTGCATCCTCACAGATGTGTAGACTTTCTCCCTCCAGAGGTAAATCTGGGATCAGTGTCTCAGGATTTAAGTTTCTGCACCAGTGAAAAGTTATGTTTTCATTAGCCAACAAGATTGCTTGGTATTGTGATAGTCTTTGGGAGGTGAAAGCTTGTAGTATGGTGTTTCTTAAAGTAGATTCCACTTGGTGTGAGGAAAATACTTTCAGTTCACCCCCTAATACCAAGGAAGATACTTTTCTAATCATGATGGCTACAGCAACAATATCTCTTAAACCGCTTGGCATTCCACAGATTACTGAATTTAGTTTCAAGTTATAATAGGCAACTGGTCTTAGGGTATTCCCGAATGATAGAAGCTATCCCTTTGTCCTCATGGACATAAAGGAGGAATGGTTTATCATGATCAGAGATACCTAGGGCTGGTCCTGATATAGTGAGTGATTTTAGTTTCTCTATATCATGGACATGGTCTTTTGATAATTTGAACGGTTCTGGAACTTCCTTCCTGGTTAGCTCTATCAGAGGTTTAGTGATGAGAGCATAACCTGGAATCCAGTTTCTACAGAAGCTAGTTACTCCTATAATTGCCCTGAGCTGCCTCTTGGTCTTAGGCAAACTCAGATTCTGCATATCTTGTGTTCTCTTTTGGGAAATCTTTCTGGAGCCTTTTTCTAGGATGAATCCTAAATAATTTACTTTTTCCTCACAAATTGAAGTTTTGTTTTGGAAATTTTACGGCCCCTTTTGCCTAGCTCTTTAATTAAGTGCACGCTGTCTGTATAACAGACTTTAGCAGATGGTGACATTAGCAGGATGTCATCACATAATGTACCATTTTGCTGTCTTGGAAAGTGATTGACTCAAGGTCTCTCTGCAGGATTTGACAGAAGACCAAAGCTGAATCTGAAAAACCCTGGAGCAAATGGGTCCATTGGATGGATTTGCCTTCCCATGTGAAAGTGAACAGCTTCTGGCTGTCTTTGTGCAGGGGAACAGAGAAGTACCCAGAGCTCAGGTCCAGAACAGTAAAACAAGCAGCTTTGGATGGTTTGGCTGCTACGATTTGTGATGGACTTGGTACCACAGCATAGGTATTTTGCACATGGTCATTAATTGCCCTGAGATCTTGTACTAAACACCATTGAGTCTTCCCATCTGGAGATAGTTTGGCTTTCTTTACAGGCATGATTGGGGTGTTTTATTGTGAGAAGCCATATCTTAACATACACTGCTGAAATAAGCTCTCTATGATGGGTTTCACTCCCTCTATCACCTCTTGGCTAAGTCTGAACTGAGGAATTCTTGGAGGTAAACCTTCTTTTACTTCTATTTTTACTGGTTCCACAGACAAAATCCTGCCCACCTCATTAAAATGTTTAGCCCACACGTAATCAGGAATATCTTCAGGAACCTCATAGATGTTGTTGTTTGATTGGTAAGATGGCTCCTCACTACATGGATCTAAAAATAAAATGGGATAGTGTTTCAGAGATCTCTTGGGTAGGTGGAGATAGATCTGCCCATCTGGTTGGCATTGGATGGTTGTAACCAATTTACATAAGAGATCTCATCCCATGAGGTTTGAAGGACACAATTTCATCAATAAAAAGGTGTGTTCAAGAGTTAGAAGGCTGAATTTTACCATTTTAACTTTTAGCTTTGGGACTTGTTGGGCTATCCCAGAAGCTCCTCTTACTCTCAAACTACCCTGATATTGGCATCCTTCGGGTGCCTCATGAAAAAAGGAACATGTTGCACCAATGTCCAATAGTCCTTCGTGTTGTACCCCGCCCCCCCCAATTTCTAAGGTAACTAATGGTTCTCCACTTTTATTGGACTTCACTGGTAATAGGGGTAATAAAGAATCCTCACTTTTGTGTGTGCACTTATTATTGATCCAGTATCGCATATGGTCTTTTGTATCTAAACTAGAACTTCCTATAGCACCATCAGGCAAGTTAAGTTTAGAATCATCAGCAGAGCAGAAAGCAGGCTTAGAGAGCAACCTCTCACTCTCATTGAGAGCTGGAGAGTCATTATCAGTTGTTATTAAGCTGTGCTGTGCAGAGAACACAGAATGTTTAGGTAGGCATTTGCAATGGGCTGCAGAAGTGGAGGTTTGGTTTAATTTATCATCCACTCTGATATTTAAAGAACTGTCAAGCCCCAAATCAGAAGTTTTCCCATTGGTTGTATCCGGGAATGTATGGTAGTTAGTTTGTGTTCCCTTCAACACCTCTGGTACAATTGCTGACTCAGAAGCTGACTGAAGTTCCCTATCTTGCCCTGAAGTTTGTGTGGCTGAAGTCAGATGGTTTGTGTCTTCAATCACTGAACAAACTTCATTGATGTTGTTACTAATCACACTGGTTACTGGAGATGACAACTGCTCCCTCTCCCCCAAGCTTCTGGTTGGAATTCTTCAGCTAAGGGGTTGAGAAAGGTGGGTGTAGAATTTTCTAAGCAGCTGTCAGCACCCTGCAACTCAGTGGGTTGCACTTTTAAAGTTGTCTTTGCCAACATTCTGATTTGATTGCTCTCTAACCTCAATCTGTGACATTGTGTCTGAAGCAAGGGAGTGGTATTGAACTAACTCCTCCCAAGTTACCAATGATTCTCCTTTCTGAATACATTGTAAATCCTTGCCATAATGTTCTTTATCCAAGCTGCCCCATTGTTTTAGACTTGGAATAAAGAGAGGAGTTTGAGGTTTTGATGACTTTGAACAAGATTGCAAAGTTTTTTGATGCAAGCTGTTGCAAATGCTTGTATGGTCCTTATGCTTCTCATCCAATGTTTTTGTGATGGAATGAGAAAGCTGACCCCTTATGTAGTCATCCTCACTATTCCCATATATTTCTCTGTGCATCTGCATTATGTCCTCCCATTGCTGATCATCTGCCACAGACATATCTTTATATTCTGTGCAGCTTGCTTGAGACATCTGTTCTGTAGTGCCCAGTTTTTGAATATTATTTTCCCCACTCAGAGTACATATCCTCACACCCAAATTGTAATCATTAGACTTTTTAAAATTAGGGACAGTGATTCATAACGACTTTGGCTGTGTTCCCATCTGTATGTATCTCTCCATTTCTTCGAGAGATGGGGATTGGCTAAATTTTTTGCATGAATGGCTATAGCACGGACCATCATACTTGTTTTCCTCACTCCTCTTTGCCTCATTATTTTTGGACCACTTTGTGTTGTAATAGGTCCTTCTAGTTCCTCTGTGTCAATGGTCGGCAGGCAACCTTTTTGGCCGTGAGAGCCATAAACACCTGTGGAAGGAGGAGGATGGAGGCAGAAGGTGCTGGAATATTGCACAGGGGCTGAAGGGCCCCCTGAGGCACATCCTGGAGCTCTGCCCAGCCTGGCTGGTTGGGAGGTGGAGCCAGATATGGCTCAAGAGCCATACGCTGCCAACCCCTGCTCTGTCTCTTTGGCTATAATTGTCATTTTTGTTAAAGTCAATTTGTTGTCTAAATCTACACAATTTGAGAATATGACCTGGACGTCCACAAAGAAAACAGCGAGGGGAAAAGGTTTTTGGTCTTGGGGTGTTAACTGTAGGTTGCCTGGATTGACTATGGCTCCTACTCGCTTGAAGGGAAAAAATTTTTGCTTCTTCTAATTCTTTTACTCTTTTTATCTATTTTAACTGTTTTCTTAAGTCTGCTATCAGGTTGTCCTTTTCTGAGTCTGTCTGTCTTACTACCCTTGCTTCCTTCTGCTTTGAATCATGGATGTAGGAAGCATGTTATCTTACATCCTCCAGTTATAATTATTATTGGGAGTCTCTTGATATGTTTGAGATTGTAAATTGATGTATAGAGAGAATAAGATGACCCTTCTCCTTTATAACAGTTGCCCAGGCAGGATCCTTTCAGGTTTAAGATGTATATCCCTTCAGGACCCACCTGGGGTTAGTTGATATATTGATTTGAGCTCTTTAGCTAGGATAACGCCTTGTATTCTGACTGCAATTTCTCCCTTCCCAAAACAAGTTTGACACTGCTTTAGGAAAGTATTTTATATTAACAAGAAGGATAGGGTAAAGGACTGTGGTATAGGAGACCCTACTCTACTGGTTGCTAATGAAATCTCAACTGCTGGCAAATGAAGAATCAATGTAGCTTCCCTCTGGTTCAGCCTGGCCAGGACTAAACCAGAGTAGGTAAACTGCTGGGATATTTTGACTTCTTCTTCAATAGATCTTCAGCCTTACAGTTGAGTTATTTCCACCCTTTTCCACCCTCTTCTTCGTCTCCTGCCCACTTCCCGGATCCCTCCCGGGCCCTGGGAAACCTAGATATCTAGATGATGTAATTCCTAATATCTAGGGGCAGTAGACACCAAGGTGGTGATCAGGTACAGGTTGGCACGGTATCTCAAGTACCAGAAGAGATTTGCAGAGAGAGATGTTTGCACCTCTCACTCCAAGACCAGGATCCACCGATCTCCAGCCTCAGCACAGGTCAAAGACCCAGAACCCTTTCAGGATTCTTAACTGCCCCTCCTCCTGCCTCTTGCATGACTCCCTGGGAACATTCCATCCAACTGACTTATTTGTCAATCAAAAGTGATCTTCAAGCTCCCAGAGGTTCAATATAACACTTACTACCCTTGCTTCCTTCTGCTTTGAATCATGGATGTAGGAAGCATGTTATCTTACATCCTCCAGTGGCAGTGATTCCCACTGTGGACAGTTTTGTCTAAAATAATTTTGGATTGATGCTCCCTTTACAAATTGCCTGCAGATATGATCTATGGTCTCTTGGGCAAGTGTGTGTCACGAAATCCTAGGATAGTCTCTACTGCCTCTATTACTCTATTGCATTACAACAGCCAGAGAGAAATAGAAATTTATTTTGTGGAATAAGAATGAATAAGGAAGTCCTAGTAATAGCCAAGAACCTAAAGAGATGCCAGAAATAAATTTCATCTATTTGTTAGCTTTATCTTAAACTCTTTGGATTTAATTGTTTAAGGGAAAAAGAATATAGATAAGATAAGATTTAAGAGAAGTAGAAGGCTGTCTTTAAGGCACATACTAGGAACTCAAGGGAAAGGATTTTACCAGGCAGAAGGCAGAGGAGGAACAGTTTGGAATTGACAACTGATAGAGTCAGTGACTTCCTGGAGGAGGTTGGGCTCTTCTTGTCCAGAAGGGAGGAGGAAAGGTGGATTATTGAAGCTTAGCTACCTCTAACTGACTGTGGAGAAGGAGAAACCCCTAAATCATCTTTGGAAGTATTCTGTTTGACTGGGAATATATAGAAAAGAATATGACCATGTGTCCTGTTCTTTCTAGAAGGGTTTTATCTAAAAATCCTGTCAGTTTGGTTTTGAGGTTTTATCTCAGGGGTCATACCCCTTTGGGTGGACCTAACCATTTGAGAGAAATCATAATGGGTTTTGGAGACAGCATTTGAACTCAAAGTACTGAGAGTCATAGATAGGTAGCTTATTCAGCTTTTGGGGAACACCTTGATAGAAATAGAGAGCTGATAAGTTAGCCAGAAGACCTAAAGGGTCCCTCTTGCAAGGGATGTAGAAGGTTGTTGGGTAAATAGCTAGATCCCTTAGAGTTAGGGACCCCTTGTTCTAATCCTCAGTGTTAATCCCCTCTTATAATGAAAGATACTGATTTTACATATCAATTGTCTCCAAGGCATTTGTTCAACTGGCCCAGTGGAGGTTAGAATACCCGGGGATCATGGCTGGGTATTCAGAGGAATCCCAAAGTGGATCAAATACTATCTCATCAGAGTCCCTCTCTCCACCTTAACTCTTTCTTTAATTGACAGAAAAAAACAACATCAGAGGAAGAAGACAAGGTAGAATGTGAGTTCATAATAGAAAGCAAAGGAAGGGAAAGTGAATATTAATAAACATCAAATGTCATTATTATGAGTTAAATTAAGAAGTAGTTATAGATATGTTATTATATATGCATCAACTCAACCAATTAAAATGTTGTGGGAGGTATAGCAAGTTAAAGAACAGTAGGGGAATATTTTGTTTGGTAGGTTGATATTTTTCCCTAAGAATATTCCACTTTTACAAAAAGATTAAACAAAACTGAGAACAAAATGAGCATAAGACTGCAAAGTAGGCTAGTACTCTCCAAGTAAGGATACATATAAAAGAAGGAGGTATTAAAGCACATCCTCTGCTGAGATGCATGAAAAAATATTGCCACCAACCCTAATCCTAAATACACTGAATCAGGAAGTAGAATATGAAAGAGTTTTATAATGGTCATTAATATTGGGAAAGAGCATATTCCCTGCTAGCCATCTTAAATTTGCTAGGGCTATGCCTACCCACTACCCTCAGGTAAGGGATCTTATAAATCTGTGTACCAAAGTATCTCCAACAAGAAATACTAAGTATATGAACATATGTATCACTACAAATGCAAGAATCACAATTAGCCTATCTGAAAATAAATAAATAAATCTTGATGTAAACTCAAGAAAAGGAAGTGAGTGACAAATCTGTTGGCTCTTCAGTGTAGTATGTGACACTGGACAAATCACTTAGCTCTTTGAGGCCTCAATAAAATGAATGCTTTTACTAATTAATTTCTAGGGTTTTGTTCAGTTGTAATTTTATGATCACATCAGTTGAATTATAATTCCTACATTATCATGAACATCATTAATATTTTTCCATAATATGATTTCCTATATTGCAAAAGATAGCAAGATACTAATTGGATAGTTGTCAAAGTTTATCAAGGATCTAAGGGAAAATATTTTCCATTATATAATGTCCAGAAATCTCAAAAGGAGTGAGAAGGTTGAAAAAAATGACAGAAATTTAGAAATTACCAAGTACTTGAGGAGAAAAATATCAATTTAACACATGAAATGCAATCATATTTTTCAACAGAGAAGATATTAAAAGAGAAGAGGAAATGATCATCAAGATATAGAAATGAATTCAATTTTTCTAGAATAAATATCACAAAACAAAGGAAACTGAACCAGAACCAAATCATAAGAGGTCAAGGATCCTATGGAAGCCTAAGGAAATTTGAAACTACAGCAGGGTTTTTCTGAATCATTCAAGAAAGATATTAGAATTTTAAGAACATAATTCATATCTAGTAGAGAAAAAATCATCAAAAATAGAGAAAAACTTGAATCCACAGTGCTATGTCTTGACAGTCTCACCACATTGGTTAGAGAGGACAAAGAAAACAACTAATAGAAAATGCAAAAATACCAAAGTGAAGGACAACCTAAAAGAAAAAAAGTAAAAAGCAATAATGTTAAAAAAGAAAACATGGTCTCTATAAAGACACAACATATTGATTTCAAAGGCAGGATTCAAAGAGATAACTTAAAATCTCACCAAGAAATAAGATTAAGTAAATATATATATACGAATGTCAAATGGAAGAAATAATACAAGAAAATTAGTAAGAATTTCTTAATATAGAAAAAGGACGTGCTAATTCAAGTAATCCAAAAATATTCTCTAACATAAAAAAAATAAACTGCTACAAACTGCAAGAAATTCACTGGTTAAATTTAACAATTTCAATAATAACCAACACATTCCATAAGCAGCTATGAAAAAGGTCCACCAGAAACTACAGAATAAGATAAAGTGTTCTGGGAAATGAAAAGTACAATATGCAATCAAGTGTCATCTTGTAAATATGAATCATCATCATCAAATTTTGAATTCACATTTCTATAGCATTTTGGTTGTAAAAATATAATTATTATCTTTTTGCTCCTAAAGGATCCAAGCTTCAGAGAAGTTTATTGACCTACAAAATACCAGAGCTGCTACTCAAATTACATTCCTGATTCCCAGTTTAGTGTATTATCTACAATAAAACATTGTATCTTATACTGCAATGTCTTATACAGTCATGTGTTTATACAACCAGCGTGTTCTCTTCTATGAACTTGGCACTTGCCAATTCTTACAAGATAGCTTTTTTAGGGAAAAGTATTTTCCTATTTCAGGAGGATGGTGGCTCAGTGAAAAGATCACTAAACTAAGATTTGGTAAATCTAAGTTCTAGACATAATTATGTTAACTAGCAGTGTGACCTTGGCTATCTCACTTTCTTTCTCTTGTCTTTAAAAAGGCAAGGACTCATTTGATGAACTCAAAAATCCCTTACAGCTCTTACATTCCATTCAAAATCAAAGACTGTAATTCAATCTAGTGAAAACCTCTCTGAATACACAGAGCAAAAATAAGCCTGTATTTCTTTCATTTATCACTCTCTGTTTGAAAATAGGATGCAATTCTATTTCCTTACAGCCTTTAATCATGGAATATTAGTAATTTATTTAAAAAAAAACTTATGGTTGAAGAGCAATAAACTAATAATTATCTTGGTCCTGTCACTAAAAATTTGTGTGACCTGGGGAGTCACAACCTTATTAGGCCTCACTTTTCTCTCAAAAGATCCCAGTATTAATTAGCTCTCAGGTCTTTCATTTTTATTTCTGTGTTCGGTTAGGAGCACTGTTCTTTTTAATCACTTCCAGCCACAAAATCTAACTGGGATATGAGTTTCAGATAAATGTGATTTCAGAATTTCAAAACCAATACTACATCTGTGTAAACTTAGAAATGAATCCAGTACAATAATATTTCTTTCCATGGAAAAAAGATGAGGAAAATGACATAGACCATCAAGATGGCAAATATGGATTTAAAATTATTGGAAATTAATAGAAGCATTCAGAAATGTGTATTTTTTGAAGGAAGTGTGGTTTAAAACACCTCAGACATTTGAACAATGAATCATGAATCATGAAAGGAAGAAGAAAAGGACTCTGATACAAGCATGATACTTAAGACACATGATGTATTCTGGATATGGCATTTTTGGAGGGATGTTGGCATGGTGGAGCACTTAAAGAGGAAAATTATCTAGTCGGTATAGGGACTTTTCATCATGCTATATTTGGATTACTTGAAGGAGTTAGAGATTTTTAGTATAGAGAAGATTTAGAATATCCTAAAGGGGATTCTCATGAGAAAAAAAAAAAAGACTACATTTATGCTTGCCTGCTAACAGCAAGATAATGGTTGGATTTTTCAGAGGCATATTTCAGCTCAACAGAAGGAACACTTCATAATAAAGCTAATAGGAGGTCATGGGATAAAAATCATTTACTCATTAATATTTATCTCTAAACAGAAACTATGGATGTCATTGAGTAGATTTGAGTTTTGAGGGATAGTTACTCTAGATTACTTAGGAGATCTTTATTCATCTAAAATTCCATGTTCTCCATGTAATAGCTATCAGTGACATGTATATGTCTTTCACATTTTACTGCCATCATTAGCCTCATTCTATACTTATTCTAGTTTTTATGATTTTTTTGGGGGGGTAGTAGATTTATGAGAGAATGATCTCAATTCTTGGAAGCCATATGTAAAAGTAGAATCTTTTAGGGTTATGTAGGAGGAAATGGTAGCTCTATTAAGGTAGCTCCCTTTCAAGGTAGGAAATGCATGTGGTTTGATTTTTTTTAAATAGACAGAACAAGGTGAATCCATCAATATATTAGAAATTTGTTTTAATATTGTCCAAGAAGGATTTAATATAATGAATAACACCTCAAGTTTGGATAGTGCTTTTAAATTCTAGAAGCATTAATCACATCCTTTATCTTTCTTCTACTTTATAACATCCCATTGTAAGGGGAGACAAAAATTATTACATTCATTTAACTAGTAAAAAAACAAATTCACATTGATTAAATTATGAGCCTAAGGTCACATAGCACATTAAAGGTGGACTAGGTTATAGTCTTTGCCTCTACATCAAGTTAAAAGGAAAGGCAGTACTATTATATCTTCCCAGGATAGCAACCTCCAATGAGTCTGACATAGAAAAAAATGTTGCTTGTTAATTTCAGTGCTTGGGAAGATAAATAAATTCCCTTGGGTTTTAGGTATATAGAAAATTAAAATAAAAAGAGGATCTGAATAGATTTAATGATGTATTAGCATATAGCCTAAAGTGTCTCACTTTTGGGGCAACATTCTAGGGAGGCTATGAATAGAAAGTGAATGAAAGGATTATTTGTTGAAAGGGAATGAAGTGGATTAGTTACTATGGACATTAAATCATTGCCTTGTATTTCCAAAATTGGAATGTGTTTTTTGATGGTGATGAAAAACCCTGATACAAACTCACTTTTTGTCTCTAGAAAATTTACATTAAGTATGTGAAAGATTTGTTTAATCCCAACAGAAACATTTCTTTGATTTATATATTGATATGTGTTTATATATATATACATATATATATATATATCATCAATTATAATTAACTTAGACCCAATAGAATTGAGAGAAGTTCTATTCTGGATTAATCAGAACGTTATTATCCTCAGACGGTCATCCTTTGGTTCCAATATGCAATACTCACAAATGAATATTAAGTTCATGGAGTAAGTCTCATGATAACTGTGCTTTCAGTAGAAATTCATGCCAAGGTCTCATCTGGGTCACCAAAGGAACTCAGACCAATTGGAGTAAGATTACTTAATACTGAATAACTGCTATGTGAACAGAGGAGGAACTATGGCATAGAAAATGAATATGGTGACCATATGTAGCCCTAATGTGGAACTAAACCCCCATTTTTTTCCTAATCTTTATCTTTTCCTGAGCTAGCTCAGTCTTGTTCTTTTCCCTTTTCCTTTGTTATGATGAGATTTTATCACAAGCTGGTCAACAATGATGATAAGAACTCAAGTTTTCTTTGAGAGTTCTATGTTTAAACTTTATGTGATACTCAATCACTGTAGCTCCTTAGGGTCCAATGTTTTTCCACTTAACAAAAAAATCAATCAAAATAATCATTCACTAAAACAAGAAACATTCTATACTAGTGATGGGCAAACTTTTTAAAGAGGGAGCCAAAGGAAAGGAAATGCTCATCTGTCAGTCTGTTTCTAAGGCAACTCTTTCGAAGTTTCATTGTATTGTATCCTACTCATTGTATTCATCAGATTAAGAGTAATGTCCCACAGCAGAATAGAGCATTACAGGGTAGCCCCCACCCCACATCTGGCCCACATGCCGTAGTTTGCCCATCACTGTTCTATACAATTCTTTTGCATTTTCTAAAATTAATCAAAATTAATGTGAGGGAATGCTAAGGGGTCCTGAGAAACATTCAGGGGTCCCAAAGGGGTGAGGAGAATGAGATGTGGTGAGAAGGATGACACATCAGGAAGGCCACTGAAGCTGGTAGCAATCAGAGGTGAGGTTTATTGATCACAGCTAGTATTTTATAGAGAAAGTCACATAGGCTAAGGTAAGCTTTTTATTTGGACAATGATTAGAAATGATTTACAGTCTTAGTACAATGACTTATTATCTCACTGAAGTTTAGACAAAAGTTTTTTAGAGGATAAGAAATCAGAAGTAAATATGTAACCATTCTCAGGGAAATTTTGCTTCAGTGGGTTTATCAAAAACAGCCAGTTATTATCGAGTACAGCAGAGAGGGGGGAAAGGGGTTTAAGGGGGTCTCATGTGAAGAGTGATTTTGACCAGACCATGGCTTTAATTTCTTGGGGTTCATTCTCACTTACTGGGGGCTATATATGCTCCTTTTTTAATATAAATTTAACAAATGAAAGCAAAATAAATGGGTATATGATTTGTATGAATTGTGTAAGGCTAGAAAGCTAAATTCTACTTTGCTACAATTCTATTTGCTTGGAAAAATGGAACTCTAAACTTGTATATTTTATCAGGGCTTTTCTCAGAGTATGCTGTTCCTGCTGACCATAGTGATTTGTCACAGGCATTTCTCCATGGCTTTAGCATAAGAGCTGAGATGACTTTTACCCAGGGAATTTTGGGCCTCAAATCAGGTGGTCCAATCCCAGGGTTACTAAGACTGCCTCCCTGACAAGACTTTTCCTCTGAGCTTTTTGCATAACATTAGTTGGATTGTTAGGTTTGCTATGGCTTTCCTGGAGACTCAAGGACCTTTTGCCTTTATTACAAGCATCATACCACAGCCAAGAGAGCTACTCTTATTAGAGTGTATTTCAGGATTATTTATGCAATAGAAAACAAAGATAGGAATAAAGGAACAGAGTCTGTATGATCGATTTATCATCTGCTGGGTGAGGAAGGGGAATTCTACAATTTACTCCTATTCAACTATTCTTATCTCTTCTTTTAGATGATGACATTTCCCTACTACTGTTGTTCTGATGGAGCCTAGACGAACTCTTTTAGCATATATTTCTCCTTATCAGGAAGTTGAGAAAGTGTTATGTACTTTCAGTGATAATTGCTTCACATTAGTCAGAAAACTGCCAAAGTTTATATATACTCAGATCTATACATTAAGGCTCCAAAGTGCTTCTCTTATTCATAATGTAGATTAGAGAAGGACCATGTAAACTTTCCCCAGGTAGATCTGTGATATAACAGAAAAATTAGTTTTATCCAGTCTTTAAGAAAAGCCATCACTCTTCTCACTCCAAAGTATATGCAAAGCTATTTCCTTTTTCTCTTCTTTTAAAACCAGGGAGGAGGGAGGAGTTAAAAGGACAACTACATGCAACCTTCTAAGGGTTTCTTTTATGTCTGGCACTAGACAAAATCTCTGCCTTTCTTCAATCAATCAGGTTCAAGTAAAGCAATCCCTATCTTCTATTCAGTGGGACTCCCAATCAAAACAGCTAAGGATTCTTCTTATCTGGTTTGACCATGTCCTGTTAGTTTCTATATCCTGTCTTATATAAGCAGCAAATATTATCACCTACCCCAAATCACCCCATATTTTTCATCTTGGAATCAATGCTGTGTATTGGTTCTAAGACAGAAGAGCAGTACGGGCTAGGCAATGGGAGTTAAGTGACTTGCCCAGGATCACACAGCTAAGAGGTGTCTGGGGCCAGATTTGAAACTAGGACCTCCTGTCTCCCATTTTTGGTCTTTGCAAGTGGATCCCCTACTACTTTATTTCATGTGTCTAAATTTAGAAACTCTCATTATTAGTGACCCATCTCTGATTTATGGCATTAAATTCAAAATTCTATCTTCATTTCATGTAAAATCCCAACCTTTCTTAATAGTCTTCACATAGTCTTCAAACAAATTATTTGATTTATAATTTACAAAATTATTATAAAGTATGGACATATATTTAATACCCAAGTACATATGTATGTTTGCTTCTTTCAGTGTATAAAACTGATGGAATGAAATATTCTTTAATTATCTTTTCCTCTGAAATCTTTGGTTTTCAAGTATATCCTTTCAGTTACTTCTCTGAGGACATTTTCCTCTCAACTCCTCCACACCGTGTGTCTCTCCTCAAACATTTTTATCTGAGGACTGTTTCTTATCAAGTTGATTTTAACAATTTGGGAGAAACAGTTTTGGAAGTGGTCATTTTGTTAAATTCTTTTCAAGGTAGGGAATGAATAGAAGTTGTGATTTTTGTTTGGGTATGATTTCTTCATAAAAATATTTATTCTGCCCACTTTAGTATGCAATATAGCCACATGAAAAGAGCAATACGTTCAATATGAATTTAGAGTGTGTGGAAATTCACTATTATTTACAGAAATACAGTACGATTAAGAAGGCTAGACTTTCAACTTGGTCAAATCCCAATAGCACATCAGTGAAATAAGGGGTTATAAGAGAAAACCTCTAACCATTGAAAAATGTGAATCACAAACCAAAAGCCCTAAGGACCTGATATGGAACCTGGGCACTCAAGTGCTGGGAGCTTGGCCCCACCCCTGAATACAGGAGGAGGAGCATTCTAGCTTCCCTCTGCCATCCCAGTGGCTGAGTGCAGGCCGCCCCTCCAGCACCGCCCAGAAGCTGGGAGGCCAGTGCCACCCCGCCTTTCTGGACCCTGAGGTGCAAAGAGTACAGTGACTCCCCACTGCGCCCCACCCCCACCTCTCCTGGCCCTGAGAAGCCACGTGGTGAGCAATGTGTCCTCTGGTGCAGCCAGTGAAGTGCTGCCTTGTCCCCCCTCCAGCCCTGAGTAGCAAGGCTGGCCCTGAGGGGCACAGCGGCTTGGCCCAAGGCTGGTAGCCTGGTCCTACCCCCTAAAACCAAGAGGAGGGTATGGGGCAGTGGAGCTCATCCTTATCGCCGAACACAAAGACAGGAGTGGGTGAGGCACTATACCACAGTTAGAGGGACAGGCACACAGTTGGAAGCGGGGCATGGCACGCAATGGGGGGCAGGCATGGGCAGTAGGTCTGGAGGTGTGGGGGTAGCAGGGCAGGGCACTCCATCTCTAAAAGGGTTCACTATCATTGCCCTAAGGGCTATACTTAACTCAATGAGAGAAACTGTTAGGACATCACTTAAAATGTATTTGCTTTTACTTTCTACAGAATTTTAAGAAGAGCTCTTATCTGGTTTCTCAATAGAAAAACTATGAACAAGAAAATAAAAACTTCCAGAAAGAAAAGAGAGCCAATTCTTCTAATTAACAGGAGCCCAAAGTGACAGCTAACAGTATAAAACTGATATAGGAGACAAGAAAGTTATACAAATAAATGAAAGGAAAAAGGCTTTAAAAATTATAACATTGGGGTGGACATGATTGGGGATGTAGACTCGAAACTACCACACCAATGCAACTATCAACAATTTGGAAATAGGTTTTGATCAAGGACACATGACAAAACCAGTGGAAATGTGTGTCGGCCATGGGTGGGGGGATTGAATGGGGTGAAGGGGAAAGTAGGAGCATGAATCATGTAACCGTGTTAAAAATGAATATTAATAAATGTTTAAATTTTAAAAATTATAACAATTTAATATAGAGAAAAGCAGACTTAAATTCTTTAAAAGGCCAGAGGGCATCACTAGTATTTTCCTTGTCGAGGGTCGCTGGCTAGTTAAGGTGAAAATGATACATAGTTGTGGTACTGACTCCTTCCTCTGGCTCCCACACTTGAAATTTGGGGAAGACTTGCTATATATAGTTATTATCTTTCTCCTCCTACCTTTCAAAATCTGTTTTCTAGTTTCAATCTCTGACTTCACTCCTACTGAAAGTTTTACTTATGCCTGCCTATAGAGAGAATGGAAAAACAATGGAGAACTAGGAATGATCCAACAACTTATCCTTTACCAGTAAAAAAAAAAGAAATATATATATATGTGTATATATATATGTGTATGTATATATACACATATATATTAAATTGTATTCACCAAAGTACTAAAGACCTGTATTCTAACTTAATATGCTTTGAGATTCTTATTAGGTTGAATATATCAAGATATTTTTCTGTCATATTATTCCCATCTGTAATCAGATTTACTAAGGATGCATTTTACTAAGGATTTGAGAGATTCCAGATTAAAATCTGTTTATTTATATACACGTATGTGTAAGTTCACATTCATGGATGAATGTCATCACAATGTATGTACACACATATATATGTACATATTCATATAGCATATCTATGTGTGTATACACATAGACAAAAACATACACCCACTCTTCATCATATAAGCCAGTATGGGTCACACTTTCTGTAGAAGACATAAACAAAATAATAGAGCCTTTCTTGAAGGAGAATGTAATTGTGGTAAATATCATATCAATGGTTAAACCCTAATGTTGTTTGAGTAGAGAAGAAGCGATACTATCTAATATCTATTTTATTTACTTATTAGGGAAATATTTAATTATTAGTTTTATGGGATAGGAGAGGTAAAGTTTAAACAAGAGAACATGGGAAGCTTAGGTTCAAATCCTGACACTGAAAATTCTCAGTTGTATGCTCACGAGTAGATCTTTCAGGTTCTCTCAGACTTAATTTTCTGAGATAGTAAATGTGTAAAATGTTTATCATACATAGTTACTGTGAAGATCAAATGAGATCATGACAAAATTTATTTTATAGGCCTTAGTGTTCTGTATAAATGTCTGTTATTATAGCACTTATAATTTTTAATGTTGGTCCTTTAGGCCAGTGCTTCTCAGTTTTTTTGTATCTTGGATACCTTTGGCAGGTTTTTGTTATTCAGCAGTTTAGTGCTGCATGACTCATTGAGACCCCATGGACCATAGTATAATGCTGCCTGTGCAGTTTTGTTGCATAGATACTAGAGTGGTTTTCCATTTCCCTCTCCAGTTATTAAGACAAAAATAAGTTAAGTGCCCATGTCTCATAGTGTCTAAAACTAAATTTGAACTCAAGTCTTCATAATTCCAAGCCCGGCACTCTATCTACTGAGCTGTCTCATTGCAGGATTTTATCCATCATACAGTCTAATACTATTTGAAATGCTATATGTTAATTAGATGTTAGCAAAAATAAAGATGACTTTTTTTCATCCAAATTCACATTTAAATTGAAATCTATCTATGGATATATGGATGCCAGTTTAAAAAACTTTAGTCAGAGAGAAGAGTCTAGAAAAGAGCCTGGAAGTGAAAATATCATATGGATCCTGAAAATGGGAAATAATCCAAAATGGCTGAATTAAATGTGGGAACAAGAGTTATGTGAGATAAGGCAAAATGATATCAGACCATAGAGACCCTTACATCTCAATTTAAATCATTCAAAATTTATTCTGTTCACAAACCAGAATGTTTCTGAGCAGGACTTATAGTCAGACTTTAATCTAGCACTATGTTTAGCTCAGGGTGGATTATTAGAAGGAAAGCAACTAAATTTTCTTTAAATACTCCAAAGTTAGATTGTGTTGTTTTTTTTAATTCTGCATTAAAATAATAACAATAGTAGTTAACTGTTTTAGGAAGTAGGAAATTTTTGAGAACGAGTACTTTTTTTAAAAAGTTCTTTCTTGAGGATATTCTGTGTTAATCCAGAAAAATGCTTTGTTTGATATTTGTTGCTTTTGAAAATCAATTTAGAGGAAGCCATACAGAGGACTTCCATTTTTTGAGAAATTTTTAAAACGTTTTTATTTATAAGAATAAACTTAAGTGAAAGGATGCATGAAAGAATAGACACTGGCAATTTCTCTCCAATTGTCTGTCTTCTCTCCTCAATACTTTCCCTGTTGTATACCCCAAACTAATAACGTTTAATTTCAGGAGAGAAAACGGTCTGGGTTAAGACAAAAGGCCCCCTCCTCTCACAAAGTGATGAGAATCACACTTATTTTTAGCACTAATCTTTGTGTTTCTTTCTATAGCTGTTCCAACATGGATAGACTACCTCTGACTCTGAGACTGTGCTGATTAAGGGTCTCTTTCTCTGAGGGCTTGGAAGCACTTGACTTTACCTCATGCCTCACTTCACAAAAGTCAGATGTTGCATTAATCAACCAGAGAACATTGTCTGCTGTGTTGTTGTTTAATTAAAAAAAAAACAAACCTCACCATTCACCTCTAATTCTATGTCCAGTCTAAATATCGTCCATTTCTCATGCCCCATTTGAGCCAAATATGAGAAATAAATGAGGCAACTACATGAAATATAAACAAGAGAGAAGACTGCACGAATATTAATTGTCCATTTCTTATTGCATTTTGCCAAATCATGAATGAATAGCTTGTCTTAAGGACCAGCTGTCCAGTTGTAGATATCACAATAATTTATTAAATTGAATCAATTGGGATTTTGGAGCCTGAGTATTACAACATTAGTTAATGTAGACAGTTACTTCAAGAATTCTTTACAAGTATAACATTCAATGTGAATAATCTGAAGTGAATGATATAGGCATATCTTTTAAGTAATTCTTATTACATGTTGATGTTACATTGTGTCTTTCAGAAGATGCTTATAAGACCCAGGTTCGGATTGATGATGAGCCCGCATATCTGGATATTCTGGATACTGCTGGACAGGTAAATAATATCTTGGATTGATCTTCTCCTCAACCTCTCTCCACCACCTCCAAATACAAGGATAAAAACAAACTTTAGCCTCAAATACACAGTTGATAGAGGAGGAAATGAGCTTAATTACTCATAGAAAGCATCTCTGAAAAATATTTCTGGCTTCTTTTTCCCTTTGACAAAGACTACATTTTACCCATAAAATTCCTGGGAGTTTTTATTTATGTTTTCTTTCAAAAGGTGATTAATATATTTTTTCTATTTCACTTTACCCTATTGTTATAAGAGCTTTGTACAGTTTTCTTTTAAGATTTCAAGAAATATGATGCCTCGATTTTGTTTTTCATCATGGCTTTTAAGTAAAAAAAAAAACAAACAACAAAAAACTTCAATTGTTTCTCTTTAATCTTTTGTCCAGTTTAGTTGATTTTTGCTCTGAGACACCTTCCACTTCTCTTTTCCAATATTTTTACTTTAACTTAATAGTTCTTGTTTCATCTATATCCATTTGGTCCATTTATTTTCAGGGAGCCTGATGTTTCTGTAATGTTTGTGCCTTTTATACCTTGACCAAAGACATGGCTTCTTGCAAATCCTTGCAAAACTTAACTTACACCTGAAATATACAGTCTTTGATGATTTCCTAGTCCACTGAGAGTTTCAGTATCTTGCTGAAGTCAGGCATCTAGCTAGTACATGTCAGAGGTGGGATTTGAACCAGTTCTTTCTGATTCCATGATCAACACTCTTCTCTCATTTTAAATTCATTGTATACACTTTGTCTTTTAAATGGGAAATACTGAAAACAATTTGTTTTTCATCACTTAAAATTGCTATTATTTTCAATGTCCAACTCTGTGCCTGCTTTTTAGCTATTCTTTTCCCTCACAATTTTTGGAGGTGTCATTACAATTACTTTCCTTCTGGTTTACTACTTCTACTTTTCTCTAGTATGTAAAATCAAATAACCAAGTTTATAGAGAACTATGTGTTAGACCAAGTTAATGTGGTCTGAATGATGGCATGAGAAATAAAGGACATGGATTTGCTTCAGAGTTTTTATGGTGGATATTCTGGGAATGCTGACCATTCATTTGCATAGTGGGGCTTTCTTCTATATAGTTAATACTATTTTATGTATCAATGGCTATATATATGCATATATATGTGTTTCACAGCATTAACACATTCATACATAAATGTGTACAAGTATCAAGACATTATTTTTCTAGTGGTTCACTATATAATTATTTCAACTTCACTGAATTTAGTCAAAAACCAGTGGGAAAAAAGCATGAGGGATATGGGAGAAACCACAAAATTATATGATGTACTACACATATGCTTTCCTGGTAGGATAAAGGTAAGGAAGGAAACCATTCAGTCTATTTACCCTTATTATATGGGTAGTTAGTGACATAGTGTTTAGAGCCCCAGACCTGAAGTCAGAAAGACCTGAGTTCAAATCAAACCTCAGGTGCATATTTGCACACATATGTGACAATGGGATGGTCACACAACTCTGTTAGTATTAGTTTCCTCATCTGTAAAATGAGCTGGAGAAGGAAGCAGCAAGCCACTACAGTATATTTTGCTAAGAAAACCCCAAATGTGGCCATGGAGAGCAGGACATTACTGAAATAACTAAATAGCAAGACTGCTATTTTATTCATAATTCTTATGAGAGTTTCTCAGATTAGATATATCAAATTAAAATCAGCAAATTTCTAAAAACTAGCATGATGCTGGCATAAAGAACTTTTAGTAAAAGAGGAAACAAGAAAACTATAAAAGCAAAAATAGGAACTATAACAATATAGTCATCTAGAACTATCCAGTATGCAGGATAAACACCCCTTCAGTGTGCTTACCTAAATTAATCACAGCATGTATTTATGACTAAAACTTTTTTTTTAAGATCACAAGATTTAGAGCTAGAAGAAACTTCCCAAACTAATCTCATCTAATCATTTCATCTCCTAAGGGAAGAAGTAGTCTTAGAAGGGGTTTGAATTACCCAAGATCACACAGCTAATATATAAGAAAACTGGGATTAAAAACTATGTCTTTTGACTTTACATTCTTCATTCCACAACACCATGCTGTCTTTAAACTAATTTATATTCAATGCTGTTGTTAAGAAGACAGAGACTGGTCTATCATATTTTAGGAAGATTTCCAGGCATCATGATCAAAATTAAAAGATGACTGGAAATTGTCTAAGGAGTAACATTCAGTTTAGCAGAAACTCCAACTTCTTAGCTAGAGAAATGATACCAATAAATGCCATATAAATTAAGTGCTTACTGAATGTTTAAGGGTTCATTTGTATGTATATATCATTAGCAATATTATTTGAGTGTGTGCTGTGTGCAGAATATCATCAAAGGTATATGTAAGGATAGAAATACAGACTCCCTGAGGGGAGGGGATTTATTTCATTTTTGTCTTTATCTTCAGTGACTAGCAAAGCAGGAAATTAATAAATGCTTATTGATCTGTTGATTGACAACAAGAAAATATAGTTCTTTTGTTCTGAATTAAATTCCTCTTTAACTAAATTCAAGATTTAATTTTCTCTTCACAATTTTGAAAAAGAATCCAGACTCAGAGGACTTGGATGCCCTAGATAACTACTAAACACACTGGAATAGGCAACTCCTTGCCTTCCACTTTTCTCTTTGTATTTCTGTCCCTTTAGATTTCTCTCATAAAATTCAGTGTTTAATATAAACATCTGCTTCAAAAATCATTTGATTCAGATTATATTAATATGGTTATATTAATATATAATATATTAAGTTTTTAATTATAATTCATATTTTAGTTGAAACTTGGCAAAATCCAAGTCTATAACTGCCAGAGTAATTATATTTTCCCTTTTTTGTTTTAAAATGATTTTATTTTTACTAGTCCAAAAATTATCATTTAGATGGTCAAATTTCACTAAAATATAATTTTAGTAGAAATAGCTGAAAGATGGAATGTCATCTAGGGTCCTCATTATTCATTTCCCAACTTCCTGGCTGTCATTAATTGAAGGCTATTTCTTCAGTGTATCTTTTCATAGTATATAAGGCTAAAACTCTGTTACCCATAATTACTGCTGGGACACCCTTGACATAGTCTCAGAGCTCCCAGAGAACATTCCATTGAAGAGGTCATACAGCAAAATTTTCAAATATTTCCTTTCAAGGTTGATCTTAACGTGTGTGTGTGTGTGTGTGTGTGTGTGTGTGTGTGTGTGTGTGAATGAGGATGCACTACTTGCTTTAAAGGATAATATCTTGTGGACAATGAGCATTATCTGGAATTTGTATTTGTATTCTGGCTATTGTCAAAGAAAATTGAAAATTTGAACCTTTGTTTATGTCAAAAAGAAGAGATTCATGTCACAATAAGGGAGCCGTGTTGTTAAGTGTAAGCAAATACTGGTAGAAACTTGGGTTCTCTCACTAACAAACTGTATTTAATGGTCTTGTCAGTCCAATTAATCACCTTGATCTTCACTTTATTGACCTTTAAATTATACTTTAAAATATTATACTATAAATATAGAAACTATACTATAAATTATACTAGTAAAAAGTATGTATATATATTTATATATACACAATAATCAATTATACAAAATCCACTAAGGATGTGGTAATGAACAGTGCTCAAAGGATATAAACAAATATTTGTGTAAAGAAGTAACAAATTATTAAAAACTATATATAAGAATGATTCAGTCACTAATAATGAAATATATGGAAATTGATACGGCTTTGGGGTTTTAACTTACAAACAAATAATTGAGAAGGATGAAAAATACCAACAATTCATATTGGATGAGTTGTAGGAAGGATTAAATAATATATTATTTGTGCAAAATGATGGTGATATTAATCTCATTAGCATAGAAAGTGATTCAGAATTATCAGAAGACCAGGACATGTGACTTCAGCAGCATAAAAATCTCCTCATACTATTGCAGGATAGTACCTGCACCTCAAGATCTTAGAGTTTTGCCTAGAGAACTGAAATGTTAAGTTGAGGCGAGAGTGGTTCTTAAATAAAATATTAACAGGGACAGAACTAGAACTCATATCTTCTTGATTCTATGCTAACTCACTATTACTTTGTCTTTTCTGTGTGTCAAAAGAATAATCTGAATGTCTATCCCTATGACAAAGATTCCATTGAATGGCATATATTTCATGGAAGTAAATAATATTGAGCTTAGAGTCAAGAATACTTGAATTTGAATCCTATATCAGGTCCTTAATAGCCTTGTGAACAAGTTATTCATTCTCTCTTAGCTTCCTTTTCCGCATATGTAAAATGGGGATAATAAAAGCATCTATCTCAGAGTTTTTATGTAAGGAGCAAATAACACATGTAAAATCATATGCAAATGTTAAAGTACTTTATAAATTTGAAATAATCTTTTATTAACAAAAATTATAATAATAACACAAGAATGTTGATGACAAAAAAGGGTCCTATATATACAAAATATTTATAGCAGCTCTTTTCTAAGAACAGTGTCCTGGAAATAAAGTAGATGGACATTGATTAGGGACTAGCTAAACAGGCTGTTGTAGAGGAGTGGAGGTGCTGGTGTTTGTTTTTTGTTTTTGACAGGAGCAGTGATATCACAGGGTAATGTCTTGACTTGCATGCCAATTGGATTTAAGTGAGGCAGAGTTGCATAAAATTGCCACTCAGGTTTTTGTCAAGAGGCATACAAATCCAGTGGCAAGATAAAAGTCAAGATGACTGGTGATGGCCTGGGATGCATTAGATGATTTTGTTCTCTTCATTGTCTGACCAAGATCTAAGTGCTCCACAGTATTTATTTCAGCTGCCTCGATGTTCATTGGTACAAATTGTTCTCATCGGCCCATTCTGCTGGTTCTTCACATACTTAGGATAGACATTTTCCTAAATTACTGATGACTTTGGAAACTATCTGATATCCTCAATCTGGTTTAGTTTACTTGCCTATCTAGTTTTACCAGGGTGAGTTCCCTCTAGCTACATCTTCTTGCAATCACAGGTAAAAGTTGGGTGAGAGGTAGACCCCAAAGGTGGAAGAACAGCCTTGAAAAGGGCTTTGCCAGCCCTCAATCAGTGGTGTTGGTCTTCTGCAAACACTCCATACACCACAGAGAAGTGTATTGGAAAATTATTATACTTCAAGAAAATTATTATACTTCAAGACACAATTGCCATGAAGATTTCAGAAAACATGAGAAAAATCATTGATAGAGAGTGAACAAATCAGAACAGAAAAAAAAATGTACACAATAGCTACAGTGATATAAATGAAAAGAACAATAACAAAAGAGAAATTGCATACTATGAAATCACAATAATAAAGTATAACTACAAAAACAGAGAAATGAGGAGCTACCTCCTCAAAGCCCTTCAAAAAGGCAGTAGATTATTGGCGTGGAAAACTGCATATAATATCAGAGTTTTCCAAAGCATCAATTAGTTTTACTGAACTATCCCATTAGCCATGACCAACATTCAAATATTTTTTTCTTATTTTTTTATTTTTAAATAAGGTAATACTCTACATTAGTGGTATCATATAGAACTTGCTAGAATTAGCAAGACATAGGTTGAAATTTTTCTCAGATACTTAGTTGCATAACCTTAGGCAAGTCATTTAAATTCTGTATGCCTTAGTTTTATTATCTGTAAAATGTATATTAAAATAATACTGACATCCTATCATTCTGAGAATTAAAGGAAATGATATTTATGAATTGCTTTGCAAATATTAAGGCAGATAAATGCTATATAATTATTATTATTACATTAGGACATGAAGGTGATACAAAAATCCAAATATAAAAATGAAATTTAATTTTAAAAAGAAACAAATTATAATTATAGATTTAGAGATGTAATGTCCTTTGGAAATTATGCCACTTATTTCTCTCACTTTAGAGATGAGGACCATAAAGGCTATAATTATAAATCAACTTAACCAGAGTACAAGGTGGTAAGTAATAGGGACAGTGTTCAAATAGTTTTATTCTCCTAACTACATATGCAGGGATGTTTTCCCTCTTTAAGCCACTGCTTGTTGAATTTACACAAACAATTTCTTAGTCCATTAAATAAGGATGTAAACTCATTCATCATTACCTTTTAATCCAGCTTTATGCACTTGAATGACCACATCAGTGAGGACCAAGATGCAGAATTTCTCCAGCTTGTTCTTTCACAATTAGAAAACCATCTCATTTTGCTGGTATATGAATAAGAGTAGGTACTCAATAAAGGTTAAAAATAATGCAATACTGTTTCATGAGAAATGAGTTTCAGTATGCCCTGCCATTAAAAAATGCTTTGTCACAACCCTTCTGTTCAGTTTCACCATCTATAAAGAGAAGATGAATTCCTGTTGCCTCTAGCACAAAATACAAAGCTTTGTGTGGATTTTAAAGACTTCTACAATCTCTTTTCTAGCTATTATCCAAGACTTATTTACCTTCATCCTCTCTATTCAAAACAGATCAGAATACTACTCATTCTCCTAATTTGCTATTAAAAGTTCCTGCCTCTGATTTATAAAATTAATTTTCAATTAATTAGATTTCCCTCCTAACTTCCTTCCAACCCCCCGGGGGAAAAGGAAAGAAAAGAAAAAAAAGAAACAAAAGCCTTGTTGCAAATATGAATAATCAAGCAAAATAAATCCTTACATAAGCCATTTCCAAAAATACATGACACATTTTGTATCTTTAGTACTCCTGTGTCAAGAATTGGATAACATACATCAATAATAGAATTATGGCTGTTCACTGAACTGATATGAGTTCTTAGATATTTCAGCAGTCCTTCATGCCTGTAATACATTCCAACTTTATTTCTGCCCCTAAGAAGCATCAAATTTCTCCAGAAGTCAGTTTGACTTACTTGATGCCTCACAAATGAAGCCTTTCTAATTCCCACTGCTTATTAGTCCTCTCTCTCCTCCAGTTACCTTGTATTTGCTTACCTACGTGTAAGTATTACACCCACATCCAGTAGACTATAAGCTTCTTGAAGACAGAAACCATTTTATTTTTGTATTTTTATATTTAGGTCTTAGATGGGAAGATAGAAAGTGCTGAATCAATACTTTCTGGGTTTGGTTGAATTTTTTTTTCCATTTTTAAAGTGTTTGTACCTTGAGTGTTAATATAATGCATTGAAAATGCCATTAACTTTGAAGATCTTCCCAGCTATGGATTATTTCCATCCTTGAACTGAACCTGCTCACTCATCAGCAAATATATTTGTATATAGCACTGTGCTAGCCACTGTGGGAAATATAAAGAATGAAGAAGTTTACAATCTTGCTGTAGAGACAAAGAACATATATTTATCGATTACATGAGAGAACTCTATCTAATGCATTGTAAAATCAGACTTGGATGCAAAAAAAAGTTTGATAAAACACTAAGTTTAGCCCAACAAAATGCACAGCTCTGAGGTAAATAAAATGGGAAAGGGAAAGTAAGCAAGGGAATCAGGTTCTTTAATTGAAGAGATGAGATAAGAAAATTAAAGAGAAAAATATGAAACTATGGATGTATACATGGCTCCCAGTAATTACATTTATTTTTTTGTGTTCCCAACCCCCATTTACCCTACTTTGTACTACTCATTTCTCTTTAGTAGCTATAACCTTGATGCCTGTGGTGCTTTCTTTTTCCTCTTTGTATTCCCAGCAAAAGCACAATGCCAACAACATAGAGCTTAATAAATACTAAGTTGACTTAAGTAGGGAAACAAGTGATAACAGTCAATAGTCTAATAGCTCAAAACTCCAGTTTTCTTAATTCCTAATGCTCTTCAAGTACTCAGTATTTGGTAGTGCTTGTTTTATTTTATTTAATGTTTTCCCCTTACATATGTTAAAGTCTTGAAGGTAAAGACTATGTGTTCTCCTTTAATGTTACTTCTTAATAGTCAACACAGTACTAGGCACCTTAGAGATACTCAATGACTTGTAATTAATTGATTATTTAGAAGTTCACAGACAAAAGAAAGTGTTCAAGGACTAAGGGATGAAATGGAAATCTATTCCATGTCTCCATATGAACATTTGCCCAAGAATCCTAGGGCATCTTTTTCATCTCCAATTCCATTTTTTTCTTCCTGAGTATGTTCAAAATTAGTGGGAAATAATTGTACTACATTTAATCTGAAATGTGGAAACAGATGGGGTAAGGGGAACCAGGCTTCTTCATTAGAAATCAATTCTGCAATTAGGCAGCAGGGCTACTAAAAAGCTTTCATTCCAAGGGACTTGAGATTATCCGTTGGACCAACTAAATAGCCTGCTGATTCTGACCTCAATGAGCAACTGGGGACAAATTGTGACAAAAGAGCTGGAAAATATATTGGCCCAGAACCATTAAGTGCTTTCAAAGTAGGTAAGAAACTTCCCCGAATCAATAGAGTTTGATGGGAAGGACAGTTTGAATAAGATGATTCTCGTGAATGGTTATTAAGAGTGCTTGTTTGTTAGCATTCTCTGAATTCATTTCAATACAAATGAAAACGATAATGAACATCTCATTTAGGGCATCCTTCTGGTGATGTGAGTGAGACCTGTGTGAGCCAGACAGCTTCAAGCTAAATGATAAGTCCACCCACGATGCTAACAACCATATCTGAAATGAGCAGCAAATCAAAACACATGTTAATCCTGCCAGGCTCCTGAGCAGGAGATTTTGCCCCCTGCTTCCTGCTTTGAAGAGAAGCTATGTGACTCCCAAGGGTCCTTGAGATAAACACACTTTCCTACCCTAAACATAAAACTTCTGTGAGTTGCTCTGACAGCTATCTTGGATCTTCCTGCCTATTGTTGAAGCATGCTGTTCTGTAATCCTGAATCAATTCAAGTCCAGTTTCAAATGAAAGCTATAACATCATATCTAATGGAAACTCAAACTGCATTTTTAGCTGCAAGGCATTTAATGGGCTCATAAACCAAGTTCCTTAAGCGTTTTAAATGAATTTTACTTCCCCCACCCCTGTAATTCAACAGGAAAAGTGCTTTGAATAATGAAATAAAAAATGTTCATGTATCTTCTCAGTCTTTGATTGTCAAGTTAATACCTTGTTTTAGGACAATTCAAAAGTGCATCCATGTATTGTAATGAATTTTTACTCAGGCCAGGGCCTGCATGTAAACACAGACAATTCCATCCTTTTCTGAAAGATGGGTAGAATTGGGAATAAGAAGATAGTATTTGTTTCTGAACAACTCCAGGAGAAAAGCAGGGAGCAGAACAGAGGTCTGTACACAATATTTGTCAGTCTGACCAAAGCCTTTGATCCTGTGAGTCATGAGGGTTTTTAACCAGAGAAGTATATCAGTGTTTGTATGTCATCTCCAAAACAGTAAACTTGCATGGGTTTTGAATCATGGATAATGTTCCTTCTTTTTCCCAGTCACCAATGGAATAAAGTAGGACTGTGTGTTTGCTCTTATGCTGTTTAGCATGATATTTCAGCAATATTTTCAGATACCTTCAATGAGGATGAAAATGACAAAAAGGTCAATTACTGACATAAAATTATTTAATTTTAAAAGGCCAAACTTAAAATGGAAAAATAGTTGGTGAGCAATTTTCTGTTAACAATGGATTCTGTTAACAATACCCAATGCAAACTTGGAGGCTGAGGTGTGAGTATAGATCACATCTCTGCTACCTGTTCATTCTGACCTGACAATTAACACCAAGAAAACAATTCTCCACCAGCAAGCACTGTGCTATCCATATTTTTCAGGTATCATTGATTAGTAATCTGGCACTCTATTTATTATGCTATTTGTGAGAGGCAGAGTCTTTCTGGGATAGTACACATGTTCACACTACAGAGTAAATGAATTGACTCAATATTCCATCCTTTCCTAAAAGATGGATAGGATTGGGAATAGGAAGAAAGAAGACACACAGAAAAGAGAAAGGCCTTATGAATAGAAAAGAACATAGGAAAGGGACTAGTACTAACTTACGCCAACTTTTTAATTTTTGGTCTAGGTCAACTACAGGTCATGAATTACCATTGATCCTCCTTTTTTTTTTTTAATCAACCCATCAGGCACTATGCTAGACAAGTAGTTTTTTATTCAATTCTGTTGGTCTTAAAAAAAAACTGACCTAATCCCAGGTCTGCCACCAAATAAATCACTACCATGGGTAATTCCTTTCAAATCCATATGCTTCATTTTTTCATTTACAGCATAAAAGAACTGGACTAAATGACCTCTAGGTTTCCCTACAATTCTGTATTTATATATATATTTTTGACAAATTAACTCCACCCTTTCATATACTCTATGGTAAGGCACTGTTATTTTGTCTGTTGATAATAATGGCTTTGTTGATAGTCTTTCATTACTGATTCATGAGCTTTCCCTCACAAAAACAACCATCTTTTTAATTTTGCCCTAGGATCCAAGTAGCAAAAGCTACCTAAATTCAAAGGCATGTTCCTTCATTAAAGTTAAGGGAAAAGAATCAGGGGAAGCCAGAGTTATCAGCTCCATGTTATATCTGAGTGCTTGATAAACAATATGGCAAAACTACATTTTTGTTCAAAATATTCATTATTGGAACAGTTATATTTAATTTTCAGAATAGGCAAATTCTTCATTTCAGGTTTGTAAGACTTCACTCTCTATATCTAGCCTATGTTTTATTTTAAGCTTTTGGATCCTTTGTCCCTTCCAAGTAATCTATGTGTCAGCCAAACTTATCTACTTGCTATTTCTCACTTGGGATTATACTCCTGCTTCTATGTCATTGCACAGATTGACTCCAATGGCATATATTTTATTGAGTCTTCTCAGAATACAGTATTTGATTCCTTTAAAAACCCAATCTCCCATAGAAAGTCTTGGCTGGTGCCCTTAAAAGTTGTCATTCTCTCCCTTTTCTTCAAATTATCATATATAAGAAAGAATTAAACAAACATTTATTTAGGGCCTACTACGTACTAAACACTATGCTAAGAGCTTTACAAATATCTCTTTCAATCCTTACACTCTGAGAAGTAGGCCATTACCATTTACATTTTACAATTAAGGATACTGAGACAGAAAGTAAATGACTTACCCAATGTCTGCTATCTGAGAGAAGTGTTATAAATGACAGTTGTCATGGTCATCATTGCAAAGCACTGGAAAAACAATTACTGAACTTGAAACAACCTTACTTAGACTATTTCTTGTTCTGTCATTCTATAGATTACAATCTAAAAGATATATTGGTGTGGACACACATGGATAGATCACCAACATAAGTTATAGATACATGACAATAGGTAGATAGATAGATAGATAGATAGATAGATAGATAGATAGATAGATAGACAGACAGACAGACAGACAGACAGATTTCTTCAAGTCAAGTGTAACATTTTGCATTTGTCCCTTGTTAAAGTCCCTCTCATTATCTTTAGGCAACTGTTTCAGCATCTTATGATCCTTTTAAACTCTGGTTCTTTCATTTGAAGTATTAAGTCTCTGACTCATATTTCTACTTTCTATATATCAGACAACATACTATCAACTTCTTCATTCAAGTCATTGGAAACACTAAGGAACAACCTAAGTCAAAAGACAGACCTCTGGAGCATGTAAAACCTTCTTTCAAATGGTCCTAATATCATTGATAACTATTCATTTGCCTTGGTCATTGATTCAGTTGATCCAAACATAGCTGGTTAATCATATAAGTAATATCTATCCATGTTCTACACAAGGCTAACGCAAAAAATTTTGTCTAATTTCTAAGTAAAATATAATTATTAACTCCTCTAGCTTTCCCCTGCTCTCTCATTCAAGTAATATAGTGCAAAAAAAAAAAAAAAATGAGGTAACCTACCTAGCATAAGTTGTCCTGGGAGAAGCTAGAGTAACTTCTACTGATCACTGACATTTTCTAAAGGTCATACATTGATAATATGGTTTAAAATTTTTTCCAGTAATAGGAGTCTTTCTCACTGGCCATTTTCCTTGCAGTATCTGCTCTTTTCTTGTTTTGAAATTCATACATTTTCTCATATTTCGTCCTTCCCATTTTTCGTGATCTTTCAGAGTTCACTGATTAAGACAGAGTAGTCATAATTGTCAGTTCTTTTAGGACTCTGGGATGTAATTCATCTTGGTCTTATCAAAAGGATGCCATGTAATCTTGAAGCAATTGGAAAAAAAACCTGAATTTAAAATTTTCAATGTGAGTGTTTATACCTAAGAAATTAGCAAACAGTATGAACAAAGGAATTGATTCATTGTTTTGTTGATTGTCTAGACTTTAACAAGTAAATGTTAATAATTCAGTTTAAACTTAAAAATGTATTATACTTACTATTTTTATCTCATTCCCCCCCTCACCCACAGAACTATTTGTTAAACATTAACTGTTTCAATACTGTAGATTTAAACTCAGGAGATTTAAACTCAAAAAGTAAAACTAGTTATTCTCCAATCATTTTACTTATTTTTACTCTTTATATCCATGATTATCCATTCTTATATGTCTAATAACTACACGCCTTTTACAGATTAATTATTTTTTGTGACTTTACGTTTATCCTCTTTGACTCAAAGAAATGATTAGACCTGCTCCTGTACAGCAGCAATTGGGCCTCCTGGGTAATCCTGTCCTGTGGACACACACACATATGTATACTGTTTACTTGGAAAAACATAGAACCACTAAGATGCTCAGAAAAACCAAATCTTTAATCAGTTAAGAGATAATTTCATAATATTTGACCACCACACAGAGATCTTAAAAACCACAAAGACCCAAGACTCTGGGACTCTGGGAACACTGTCTTTGAGAGAATGCATCACCAAAGAGTGATAGAACTTGGGGTCTTATATACTGTACTACAATAACTTTTGGGGAACAAAGGAAGGGAAGTCAAATCGATTAGTTCTAATTAAAATAATGAGCTCAGGGTTTGATTAAAAGGAAGAGGCTAATACTTTGCAATGGATACAAAAAGATATTTCCAGTCAGGTGCTGGACTACCAGGCAGGGTCTCTGATACAATGGGAGAAATTTATTAAGATAAAAAGGATACCTAAGATTTGATTGCATACTAATCATATCTAAACCAGGGTCATTAAGTACTAGAAGGTTTATTGTTCAGTTTAGAGAAGAGGTCAGTCTGGAACTTCCCCCAAGACAAGTTCCTAAAGGACAGGGGCAAACTTGGAGGTTTCAAAAATACAGTTGACAATGTATGTGTGTGTGTGTGTACATATATAAACTTTATGTATATGGACTCATACGTATAAAGTACATGAATATAAAATTTTGTATACATGTTTATATATATAAAATTAAAGGCAATGAGTAATTAATAGCTGACTTGAGTTCTTTAGTTTTGTTTTGTTTTTTGAAGCTAGATATGCAGAGAAAAGTAGCCACTGAAGCACCAGGTGTGAGAAAACCCCTCTCAGAGATTATTGCCCATCAGTCATGCTGAGCCGTGAAATAATTAAAATAGGCAATTTGACCACAGATGCATTTCTCTTGTTAATCATCAGGTCATTAGCCTTAATAAGATCAATCTGTGATTAGATTCATTGTATCTCAAACCAATGAAATCGAGCGGAGGAAATCAACTTTCAAGTACACTATTCATTTATCTGTAACCTTCATCTGATTCAGCAAGTCTTGAGTAGACTACAGAGGTTACAGAGGTATTAACTTTATGCATAAATGAACACAGGTTCAGTAAAATGATAGTATGGCTCTGTTGGAGAAAATTATGAGTAGACAAAGGATAATTTTTAGTGCCTTATTCCAAATACCTAAGGGCCCATTTCAGGTCCTACCTTTGTCTGTATGAGGAATATCTTCAGATCACCTAAGAGAACCACAGTAAACTTAGAAATAAGGACACTGGTGACCTATGACCCTCTTCTCACTATATAAGACACTCATTTGGATTTTTCAATGGATTTATGATCTCAGTAAAATAGTTTTTCCCCCTTCCACAAAACTTAGTCCCACAATTTTTATCCTATGCAATTTTTCTGCATATCTTTCCAAAATCTTCCACAAAGGCTAAACATCTAATGATTTCCTTGGAATTGACACTCATGTGAATACCAGCAAAACCCTTGGACTGATTATTGCCTCTAAATGTTAAAATATGACCAGTCCATGTCTTTATAAAGTTGTGTGTGTGTCTTGTGATGTTTTCTATAAAACTGCTGACATAGGAATTCATCTTTATAAGATCACCAAGTTTTTGTTCCATTAGACATTTTCTATGATGCTCTGACCTGTTGTTGTTGTTGATATACGTTTGTATCTCTTCAGCTTGGCTAAGGGATTATCAGAAGCAAAACTTTCATTTATTATTCATTTGTAACATAAATGCTTGATAAAATATTTTGTGTTAGACATACTGTGGTTACATGCTGAATTTTAATTTAGTGTTTATCTTTTTTTTTTTAATTTAGGGTTTGTTTTAACTTTGCTCTTACCATTTGATAATCCAAATGTTCACAGATTATTTATTTTTTAATGTTTCCCAAATTGAATGAATAATTGATACTTGTATATTACACACTGTGTGCCAAGAACTATTATAAAGCTGGGGAAACAAATAGAGAAATTAATGTCAATGAGTTTACATGTTAATTTGGGGAAATAACATATTTAGGAGAGTTAAAAAACAAAGTAGATGAAAGAGTCTGTTGGTCCTGAGTCTGACACAGTGCAGATGGCAAGGCGCAAGAGGCCAAGGAATTAATTTGAAGGTCAGATTGCAATACCTGAGGATCTAAACCAGTGGTTCCCAAACTTTTTTGGCCTACCGCCCCCTTCCCAGAAAAAAAATATTACTTAGTGCCCCTGGAAATTAATTTTTTTAAAATTTTAATAGCAATTAATAGGAAAGATAAATGCACCTATGGCCATCACCACTCTCCTGGATTGCTGCATCACCCACCAGGGGGCGGTGGTGCCCACTTTGGGAATCACTGATCTAAAGCATATAACAACAGGATGGATATCAATTACAAACTATCAAAAAGGTCTATTGACATGTCATATGACACTGTCCAGGTATGTGGAGGGCAGAGTGACACAGTACATACATAGCAAGACCTAGTAGCACTTCAGAGAATAAGGTGCAAAAATCTAATATATTCCCAAAGTTCTTACTGTTTTCATTTTGTTCATCTAGGCAGATGAGATACTACATTCAACACTATAGGTTAGGAGCAGTTTTGTACCAAAAAAATCTGATAATCTAAGTGAAATATTTTTTTTAATAAATAACTTTCTCAAATTAAAAGAAGAGGAAATAGAATAAACAACCCAATCTCAGAAAAAAAATAGGGCCTATAAATACAAAAATATTTACAAATTTGTTTTTGTGGTGGCAAAAAAAAAAGAAAATTGAGATCATTCTTATCATTTGGGGAATGACTTAAAAATTGGAGTGTACAATTATGATAGTTATTGTTATTCAGTTGTTTTAGTTTCTTTCTCTTTCTGACCCCATTTGTGATTTTCTTGACATTCTAGAGTGGTATTTGATTTCCTTCTCCAAATCATTTTAAAGGTGAGAAAACTGAGACAGAGTTAAATGATTCGCCCAGGATCACATAGTTAATGAGTATCTGAAGGCAGATTTGAACCCAGGAAGGTTAGTCTTTATGACTACAGGCCCAGCACTTTACTCATTTTGACACTACATTGATTATCTGATGGGGTACTATGTGCTATAAGAGATAATGAGGTATACAGTTTCAGAAAAAACTGAGAAGATAAATGTGAGATGATGCAAAATCAAATGAATAGAACCAGGAGAACTTTGTACACAGCAACAGCATTATTATTATGAGGATCAACTGTGAAAGATTTAGCTATTCTAATGAAGGCAATGAATGATTCTAGACAATTCTAAAGGAGTAATTTTAAAAATTCTTTCCATCTCCTGAGATGGATAAACTTTGAGTGCATATGGAAGGATACTTTTTTCAATTTTTTTTCTTTTTTTTGTTTTACTCTTTTTTCTTTCTCTCCCCTTTCTTTCCTTCTTTCTTTCTTTCTTTCTTTCTTTCTTTCTTTCTTTCTTTCTTTCCTTCCTTCCTTCCTTCCTTCTTTCCCTTCTTTCCCTTCTTCTTCTTCTTCTTCTTCTTCTTCTTCTTCTTC
>NC_058130.1:411625643-411640685 GCF_016433145.1 Gracilinanus agilis
CCTCCTCCTCCTCCTCCTCCTCCTCTTCCTCCTTTTCCTCCTCCTCCTCCTCCTCTCCTCCTTTCCTCTTCCTCCTGAAAATTTGCTAATGTGGAAATATATTTTGCATAATTCTAGCTATATAGTGGGCCACATATTTGCCTTTTCAGTGCATAGAGGATAGATTGGATGAAGGTAAAAATCTCAGAACTCCAATAATTTTTAAACATATATTAATATTTATTTTTTAGAAAAGTTAACATGGTTACATAATTCATGCTCTTACTTTCCCCTTCACCCCCTGAGCTCTGCCCCCCCCAATGGCTGATGCGTATTTCCACTGGTTTTAACATGTGTCATTGATCAAGACCTATTTCCAAATTGTTGATAGTTGCATTGGTGTGGTAGTTTCGATTCTACATCCCCAACCATGTCTGCCTCAACCCATGTGTTCAAGCAGTTGCTTTTCTTCTGTTTCCACTCCTGTAAGAACTCCAATAATTTTTAATGAATATTAAAAAGAAATAAAGTAATGAAGACTAGAAAAAAGAGGCTATCTAAGTGAATAGATAAATATTTTTAAATTATATGAATTGCCCAGTTTAACAGAAGAGAAAAGAGAATACTTAAATAATATCATCTTAGAAAAAGAAACTGAATGAATTTCCTAAGAACAAAGTTCCAGGGCTAGATGAATTTGTAAATGAATTCTACCAAACATTTAAAGAACAATAAATTACAATACTATATAAGTTATTTGGAAAAATAACTGAAGAACAAATTTTTCTAAATTCCTTTCATGAAACAAATGTGGCATTGATTTTTAAATCAGGAAGAAAAAGCAGAGAAGGGAAACTGTAGACTAACACCGCTAATGAATAGTAATGCAAAAATTTTAAATAAAATACTAGCAAGGAGATTACAGCAATATATAACAAAGTTTAAACACTATAACAAAGTGGGTCTTACAGCAGGAATATGAAAGGATCTTCAATATTAGGAAAACTATCAGCATGATTGACCATATCAATAATAAAACCAAGAGAAAGTATATGCTTATATCAATAGATACAGCAAAAGCTTTTGACAAAATATAATATCAATTCCTATTAAAAACATTAGAAAATAGTTGAAAAAATGGAATATTCTGTAAAATATAAATAAATAGCACACATCAAAAACTTCAGTAAACATTATCAATAATGAAGGTGTTAGAAACTTTTCCAATAAGATTAAGAATGCTGCAAAGATGCCCATTATCACCACTATTATTCAATATTTTCCTAAAAAGGTTAGCTATAGCAATAAGAGAAGAAGAATTTAAAGGAATTAGAATAGGCATTGAGAAAACAAATCTATCACTCTTTTTAGAAAATATGATGGGATACTTAGAGAATCCTAGAGAATCAACCAAAAAATTAATCTAAATTACAACTGGATCAGCCTGTTGGCACAGTGAATAGAGAACCATAGCTGGAGTTGGGAGTACCTGGGTTAAAATTTGGCCTCAGACATTTCCTAGCTGTGTTACCCTGGGCAAAGTCACTCAATCCCAATTGCATAGACCTTACATCTCTTCTGTGTTAGAACTGATACTACTGGTTTTAAGACAGAAGGAAAGAGTTTAAAGAAAATTAACAATTTTAATAAAGTTGCAGGATATAAAATAAACTCACATAAATTTTTAGCATTTCTTTATATTGCCATTTAAGTCCAACAACAAGAAGTAGGAAAAAAAGACCATTTAAGTTAAGATAACCGTAGGCAATAAAAAATACTTGGGAGTATACCTGCCAAGAAATACTAAGGAACTATGTGAACACAACTGCAAAATGCTTTTCACACAAATAAAGTCAAATCTAAACAATTGGAAAAAAAACATTCATTACTCATGGATAGGCAGAACCAACGTAATAAAAATGGCAGTTTAACGTAAATTAATTTATCAGTACTGTCATACTACTCAAACTTCTCAAAAAATTATTTCATGGAGATAGAAGAAAAACCAACAAAATTTATCTGCAAGAAAAAAAGACCAAGGATATTAAAGGAAATAATGAAAAAAAGGAAAGTGACCTAAGTATACATTATCTCAAATTGTATCATAAAGTGTTAACAATCTCATAATCGCTAAGAAATAGAGCATTGGATCAATGTGATAGATTAGGCACTCTATACACACCAGTATTGTACCTTAGTAACCAAATATTTGGCAAACACAGAGATCCAAGTTGTTGGAAGAACTCACTCTTTGACAAAAACTGCTGGAAAAAGTGGAAAACAGTATGGCATAATTACAGCAGAGCAACATTTCATGCTATATAGATAAGTGAGCCAAATTTATAAGAATACAAGAGACTCTCCAATTGAAAAATGGTCAAACAATATGAACACGTAGTTCTTAAGTGAAGGAATTAAAATTTTCATTAGTGATATAAAAATGTTTCAAGTCACCACTTAGAGAAATTCAAATAAAAAAAAAAACTTTGTGATAGCACCTCACACCTATCAGATTGGCTAATATGACCAAAAAGAAAAGGAAAATGATAAATGTTGGAGGGGATAAGGGAAAATTAGGGCATTAATATACTGCTGGTAGACCTGTGAACTAATACAATCATTCTGGAGAATAATTTGAAACTATGTCCAAAGGGCCATAAAACTATTTCCCAGAAAAAAAATATTACTAGTTCTGTTTACCCAAAAGATCAAAGTTTGGGGGAAAGGACCTACTTATGCAAAAATATTTATAGCACTTCTATTTGTGATGTCAAAGAATTAGAAACCAAAGAGATAAGTATCAAGTGGGGAATGGTTGAACAATGAGGGGATATGATTGTAATGGAGTTCTGTTGTGCTATAAGAAATGATGAACATGAAGCTGTCACACATATACACACACAGTACTGTACATAATAACCACAATAATATATGATGATCAACTGAATGATGTAACTTTTATCAGCAATGAAAGGAGCCAGGGCAGAGCCAAAATGGAGTAAAAACATGGAAATCTTGAACCTCTCTGAAAATCTTTTCTAATCAACCTCAAAATAATGTGACAAAACAAATACTTGAGAGGTGGAGGCACAGCTTGGTGACTCAGTAGACTGAGAGTCAGGCTTAAAGATGAGAAGACCTGGGTTCAAATCTGGCTTCAGACACTTCCTAGGTGTGTAACCTTGGATAAGTCGCTTAACCCCCATTGCCTAGCTATTACCACTCTTCTGACTTGGAACCTATATACAGTATTAACCATAAAATGGAAGGTAAGGGTTTTAAAAAAGTACTGAAGTGGCAGAACTTTATAATAACACTCTATAAGCAGGGATTATTAACCTGGGCCTAAAATGTTACTTTATTTAAATATAATTAGTTACACTTTTAATATTTTATGTTTTATTTCATGTATTTAAAATATTATTCTGAGTAAAGGTTCATGACTTCACTAGATAGCCAAAGAATTGACTTAGACAGACAAAACGTTGTTAAGACTGGGGTAGTTTGAGAAAAGAGTATGTCAAAGTGATATAATAAAATTTTAATGAAAATATGGTTCATTCCTGAGAAAATGTATTTACATCAGGGAGAAAAAAGTAAACAAGGGTACTAAAGTAAAGAAAGGGCAAAAAAGAAGGGAAAGGGAATGAGCCTTGTCATTATGAGATAAAAGACAACTTGCTTCCACATTTTGCCTTATAAGGGAATTCCACTGTCATCTAGCCCAAAATGTTAAAACAGCTGAGGAAACAGGCTGAGAGAAATGAAATTATTTGTCCAATATCAAAAAATTGGTAGGAAGAAGATTTGGTTTTTGGAGTTCATTCTTTTTAAAACTTCTTTTGATTCCTTCTAAATGCAGAATTTTTCCCAATGTGATACAATGGGCCTCTCTACATACAAACATACATATGTACACGTAAGGATACATAGCTATAGGTAGCTCACCCTTTTGTTCATTTATTTATCCATCCGTCAAACGTATTAAGGATTCACAATGGGCAGAATATGGCATTGTGCACTGGTGGAGAAGGGAGGTGCAGAAGGTGTGGAGAAGGGATTCAAATATTAAATAGACCAGGATCCCTGGCTCATGGAATGCAAAGTATAATCCAGGAGGACTCGACACCCACAAAGACTTGTCATCTACAAAGAAAACTTGAACTCATGATATTGCATAACAAATGCATTAGAAAGATATTAATCATAATATTCAAGGTTCAAAGTGTATAGGGAGGTTGGGTAGAGTACAAGTTATCTCTGACAAAATTTAACAGAATGATCTGCTCTAGATTCTAAAAATATTACTAAGAGATATGTAGCCTATTATTTTTTCCATTATTCATCATTAAAGTTTAGGTTCCTTTCAGCTCCACAAAGGTGATTTAAAAATCTGCCTTCTGCAATAACAGAATGGTGATAAAGTAAATGGGTATGGAGCAAAAGCGAGATCTTGAATTTCCTTATCTTCCCTCCTGTTGAAGTGCCAGAGTATAAAGTTCGATTTCTCAAGCAGGGCCATTCATTCAACAAATTTCTCAGGCAAATAGGTTTCTGTGACCCTCAAGTCACAAAGAAACTGGATTAACCACTTCACCAAGTACTCCTCCACCTTGACGGAGCATGAAAACGTGTCCCTTTCTCATTGGCTCTGAAGCTTTAGCCTATGTCACAGAGCATCTAATTAGACTTTCTAGTTATGGGTATGGCTGTAGCAATCTCTATTTTAATTTCTCTCCAGCTGTGAGACTGGCTGGAGCACAGATGGAAAGTTGAGCTGAGGGAAATCAGAAGAACAGAAAAGTCAGTTGAAAAACCAATGAAGCTTTATAAATAGCATGGTTGTTCAGATAGCTCTAAGCCCTCAGGGTAGGCAAGATATGCTTTCACCTCTTTTTCAGTGCTACAGAGTTTGGTTTCATGTCCTAAGAAGTTGGAAAAAAGAGAGCAGAGACAGAGGAGTAAAGGATGACCTGAGAGAAATGGAGTGTCATCATTATTAAAAATAGCAATAATGATAAGAGAAATTTCAATGAATATTTGGCAAAGTACTTCACATTTATTCTCTCATTTTATCCCCAGAAAAACTCTGAGACAAATACTTGTTGGTATTATTGTCCTCCTTTTACAAACTAGGAAAATAAAACTCTGAGAGGTTCATATGATTTGCCCAGGGTCATGGAGATAACGTGTCCAAACTAGGAATGAAATTCAACTCCCTCCTAGTCTAAAGTTCAATATTTATATTTCTATTACAACCTGTAGATCTCAAAGTGTTCCTCTGGATTACAAGATAAGACAAATAATATCTAACTCTTCAACCTATACTGTGCATTAAACATATATTGGATTTAAAATGGGCAAAACAACCTGCTGGCAACTGGAGATAATCAAAATAAAGTTCCCTGTTACTTTAAATACTCTTGAAAAGATATAGTATATTACAGGCTAATGCATTTTTTAAAATAAAATAACTATTTGCAAATCGTGTCCTATAATACTCTGGGACTTCTCTGATTATCTCAAGTGGTGTCTTACATTTACCAACAGAAAATTATTTAAAATAACTTTAATTTTTAAAATCTACACACAACAGTTTTAAGGTAGTAGACGCACCAGGAAATCTCACTGTCACTATTATAATATCATAACATCAAAAATATTGTGAGTCACTGGTTTGAGAAAAAACCAAATACATATATATGTATGTATAATATATATTCATACATACAGATATATGTATTCATATGTATATACATATATTTTCTAACATATAGAAATTTTTAATTTAAATGTTACATTAAAATACCTGTGTAACTTCCTTCTTCCATCCCCTCCCCTTTAGAAAAAGCATAAAACGTGTGAGTGTATATATATATATGTATGTATGTGTATATATATATATATATATATATATAATCTACGTCTTACTTATAGAGTTCTTGATAAAATACACTCATAGTGAATATTTCTTCCCAAACTCATTCCTGGACAGGTACTGAAATAGAACTGGTGAAAGAGAAAAATGGAAGTGATATGACTTGGTTCTCATTTTAGTAGGAGGAAAATACAAACTAGGTGTTCTATCCACAGTTACTGATTGCATAAAGACAGCTATAAAAATATACTTCAGCCCACATCTATCATCAGAGGTTCATTGGGAAAGAATTGAAAAAATGGATTTAACACTCATAAAGTTTAGGAATCCTGGAGATAAGGGCACTGTTTGTTACCACAATAACTACCAAGGTCAGATCTGTGAAAAACAGTGTTAGTTTTCTGACATGCCAGGAGAGATATGGGTTATTTGAAGGAATCTTTTACTTCCGAGATGACTATTGTCCTGTAGTGTTTAAAATCCCTATATGAATGAAAGAGATCAGTTAGGAAAATGGAAGCGAAAGACAAGATTGTGAAAGAAAATGTGTCACTTCTATTCCATCTGTGTGTTCTCCATAATCCAGCTTCCCAGATTATATTTTTTGCTATAGATATTTTCTTTCTCTTCATCTTAAGAACTTCCTTTGGTTTTGCTTGTCTTCCCTTCATTTCTTCTATTGCCTTTTCCTTGCTGAGTTTTCTCTGTTTCTTATATCATTTTCCATTTCCCATTTCTTTTCACTTTCATGAATATAATCCTTAGTCTCTATCATTTTGGCTTCATGGCTTCCTTCCCCCCACCTTTGATTGTCTTTTACTTTCAATTTATCAAAAAAGTTCAGTGGTACTTGATAAATCACAGCCAGGAGATGACACAGGAAGTTACAAGGTTAATATATATATATAGGAAACCCAAATCAAACACACGGAAATTCAATTCCTTTTTCTTAATGTGCTCAATCATGGACAATGAAATATCCGCTAGTTGAATTTTAAAGAATCAGCCAATCTAAACTTTCAAAAGTCATTTGGCCCAGATTCTGAAACTGAATTTATTAACTGAATTGGCACCCTTGTTGAAGAAACAATAAGATTAACTTCTTGGTATAGCTAACTTTCACTTTGCATTGATGAATAGAATGATTAGGTTAAAACTTTTTTTTTTATTTCATCTCTCATCTTGGTAATTCATTGACTGGCACCAAAACTGGATTTTACAACTGAGTCAGAATTTGTGGGACTCTGTCTGTGACCAAATTCTACAAGGCCAAGTGGACCAGATAGGTAGTAAATCTGTAAAAAACATTCATAAATTTGAAAAGATTGTGATATCTTTCATTGTCAGCATAAGAAATCCAGTTTATCTGGTTCATTTCAAGCCCTCTATATGCATATATGCTAAGGTTTTAAATATTGGGATACTAGGAATTGCCCCCAACCCATTCTATACTTTATTCCCAGTTATTTTCTAGCTATAAGAAAGGTTGAGTTACCTTTCATGATTTTTTGCTCCTTGTTATTCATTCCTTATTTGATAATTCTGAGAATAATATAACCCCACTGGCCCAAAATATCTTCTCTTATTTGCTCCATTGTTGACAGGGAGGTCCACTTATGAAAATTGCATTTGTTATTTGTCTGAAATTTCTAATTTCTTTGTCTAAAATGTCACTAAAATTTCCACATTTAATTCCAGAATGGCTTCAATGTGAACACTTAAAAATGTCTTCATGTGAAAACTTCATTGTATATCAAAACCACAGAGTATGCCGATCATGGAATATTTTACAAATGGGGAATAGACATCAATACTATTTCCCCTTTACATTTTTGTCTCCCCTAAACTATGTGAGAAACAGTAATGATATGCTTCTGTGGTGTAGTCACTGTCAATAGAACAACTGTTTCTTTGCTATCCTCATTTTAATCTACATTTATTTTTCATGGTAGTGGCACTATTTTGCCTTCTATAGACAGTTTCTAGACCCTGTAGGCCTGTGATGGTGAACCTATGGCACTTGTGCCAAAGATGGCACACAGAGACTCTCTGTGGGCACCGCTGCAACCATCAGGGTTAGTCACTAGAAAGGCAGAGAGACTCAGGAGGCACTGTTCCCTTCTCTCTCTCCGCCACATCTCCCCACTCCCTCTGTCTAGCAGCTCAATAAAAGCCCTTACTCCTTTCCCTGAGTAGAGCACTGGGGCCAGTCCCCATCTTTTATCCTTCCTCTGTCTGGGTTAAGGGGGTTGGGCATAGCACTTGGTCTGGAGGAGGTGGGACGCAGCACAAGGTCTCTAAAAGGTTTGCCATCACTCTCCTGGCATTGGTTTTTTGTAAGGAGCAACATTAGCATCCGACTGACAATTTGAATCACAAATTGTCTTAGAATGTTAGCTGGAAGATTCCAGATAGATCATCTAGTCCAACATCATCATTTAACAGATGTAGAAAGTTGGTGTGTATCTTGTTAACATAATTGGATTTTTGTTTAAATGGGTGGTCATAGAATCATAGAGAGGTAAAACGAATTTTAGAGTTCATCTAGTCCAGTATCAACTTTGTAGTTAAGGAAACTAATGTTTAGATAGACTTGGAAATATATAGTCATACTCTTTGTACATGATAAAGTCAATATTTCAACTTAGGTAATCTAAATTCATATCCAGTGCTCTTTCTACTATACAATTTAGTTGCCCAAAATTAGATATAATGAACCAGATGGAAACCCATATTTGCAACAGGAATATTTTGTTTAATATTTCTGATGGTAATAATCCTATTATTTATGTTTATGTTATTGTAATTGTTCAGTTGTGTCCAACTCTTCATTAACTCCATTTGGAGTTTTCTTGGCAAAGATACTGGAATGGTTTGACATTTCTTTCTCCAGCTTATTTTACTGAAGAAACTTAGGTAAATAGGGTTAAGTGACTTACCCCAGGGTAACTAAGATTTAAATTAATATCAATAACTCCAAGTATTAATTTTATAAAGTTTATTAATAATCAATTGAAGTAGAACAAATTTAAAAAAAGAAATAGAAGTTCATAGCCTAATTTTCTAACTAAAGTAAGACCATGTGTCTAAATTATCCTGCCTGGCTGAAAGCCAGCTTCAGCAGCTGCATTTGAGGAACAGAGGGAGAGAGAGATATGGGGTCACACCAAAATATATCCTCCCTACATTAGCATGTAGCATAAACACGCAAATGGGATGCTGGGGAAGAGAGTCCTGGGGAACGAATTCTGTCCACACAGTAACATAGCTAATAAATGTCTTTGTTCTGATTTGAACTAAGAAAAATTAATCTTCTTGATTCCAGGTCTAGTACTCTATCCAATGTACCATCTAGTTGCCCCCATTTACATTCATATATTACTTTAATGTTAATAAACCATGAACTTGACAATAACTTATAAGCTGGGCATTAAAAGGAATAATATCACCATTCCTCCCATAGAAATATTCTCAGAGAAAACAAATTACTTCATCAATGAATTAAAAGTAAAGTTTTCAATTTAATAAGTTGTTATAAAACCAGAAAAATGAGATTTCTTTTGCATCTCAGTTCCTCTACTAAAATGAAGTTCAAGCACATCACTATCACTTCTGTTGTTGAACAATAAATTAGATGATCACATCTCTTAAAATTATATTTATGCAAAGCATTAAGAAATGATCAGTTTTAAAATCTATCATTTTATGTCATGATCAGCTGGTTTGTATCTATTGCCAAGTAAAAATGGGATGTCTTATTTCATTGTCCCAGACAAGTCTCTATGTCAAACCTTAGCCAGCATATTGAGTCATCCATGGCTTTATCATTATAAGCCTGTGCCCTAAGGGTGCCTGGCAGTGTCTAATTCATACAAATGATTGAGACTCTGTATGATAATATTGTTTTCCAGTGGACATAGAATACAAGATAGGTTTGTCCTGAACTAGGGACTGAAGCACACAACTGAGCAATGAACATAAATCTCACACAACAGATAAAGAATGGGAAGGGCATCATTGGCTAGAAAAGTAGTGATTTTTAGCTCTGTGGTATTGCCAAATAATCATGTCATAATTCAATACTAAATTCAGTTCCAATGCATTGAAAATTTTCAGAAAATGGAGGTAACTTGATATGTGGAAATGATAAATGCAAATCTAGGAGATTCCAGCCAGTTCTTTTAAGTCTTATTTTGAGATTACAGAACAGGTGCTAGTCTACCAAATTCTATTTATGAAGAAGTCTCACTAGTAGGACTTATTGCTACAAATTGAAATTGCTTGGATTGCCTTCTGTGTTAACCTGGTGATTAGTGTTTTAACAATCATTCAATCAAGAAAAAATAATTAAGTTGCTAATAAATGCTGAGCATTGCCAGATGTTAGGTATATATCAACAAAAGTGGCATCACCTCTGGCTTCAATGTGCTATAGTCTAATGATGTAGATGAGAGTCTTAAATACAGGTGTGGGCAAAATATGTACAAAGAAGATTCAACTTAAATTGATCAGGAAGTGGTGAGGGAATTCACTAGCAATGGATGGTTGATTCAGTGTCAGAAAAGAACCCATTAAAAAGCTGGCACTTACCATGAATCCTGAAGGAAACTGAGCATTCTGAGTCAGGACTGACTAGGAATGTAGGCATACTGGATATCTAACAAAAAGGCATGGACTGTTGGAGTTGGAGTTGTAGAGTCAAATCTGTGGCATGACTGGACTGTGGATTATGCAAATGGGAATAATATATAACAAATCTGAAAATTTAAATTGGGAACATATTCTGAAGAACTTCAAATATACAACAGAAACATACACTTTTTAAAGGTTAAGGAGAGGAATTAGAGTTTCTTGAGAAGGGAGGCTTATGCTTTAGGGGAAAAAAAGACTTTCTCAGAGAATAGGAAGATAAATGAGGCAAGGAAATCTATTGGGAACTGTTGTAATTCACAGGAAAAGAAAGGGGAACTCAAACTATGAGTGTTACTTGTGAATGGAGACAATAGAATGCATGTAAGAAATGATTTAGAGATGGAAATGATAAGATTTGGATATAGATATATATATATGTGGATTCAGTGAAAGTGAGTATAAAGTATAACATTGGAGTTGTGCACCCTAATGACTAGAAGAATGGTGGTACCCTTGAAAGAAAATAGGAAAGTTTAAAAGAAGAAAAAATTTGTAGGGTAAAAGAACGAGGTATGTTCTGAACATACTGAGTTTGAAATACATGAAGCACATACATTTAAAAATATTCAATAGGTAGTTGATTATGTGACACTAGAAGTTAGGAGAGACAAGGTTTTAGATAGATAGATAGAGAAAAACAGAGAGACAGAGAGAGAGAGAGAGAGAGAGAGAGAGAGAGAGAGAGACATAAAACTCAAGATATGGCATGTTAATCAGGAATGGGGACATAGTTGAACTAGGCATGAGACCAATGGTTCTGTCTGCCTGTAGTGAGTTCTAGAGGTCATGGCAGTTTGTATATAAAAAAATGACAGAAGAGAATAATTTTGTAATCTTTTAAGAGAGAAAAGGCTAGAAAGAAAGAAAAAGAATGAAGGCAAGAAAGAAAAGGAAGGAAGGAAGGAAGGAAGGAAGGAAGAAAGAAAGAAAGAAAGAAAGAAAGAAAGAAAGAAAGAAAGAAAGAAAGAAAGAAAGAAAATCCCTGACCTCAAAAAACTTATAACCAAATTGGGGGGGGACAACATGCGAACAAATACATGCAAAAGTGGTCACAGGCAAAATTAGGAAATAATTAACAGAAGGAAGGCACCAGAGGTAAGAGTGGTTGGGGGAAGGCTTTCAGCTGAAGATAAGATTTAAGTTGAGACTTAGGGGAATTCATGTAGTTCAATAGGTAAGTGGAAGAGTGGTTGTATTGCAGCCATGGGTAATACCCAGTGAAAATACTTGGAGCCCAAAAATCAATAATCTTGTTTATGGAACAGCCAAGAAGCCAATGTCACTGAATCAAGGAATACATGGTGGAGAGTAAGGTGTAAAAAGACTGGAGAGATAGGAGGGCACTAGTTTATGAAGGGATTTGAATGTCAAATAGAGCATTTAGTATTTAATCTCAGAAGCAATAGGGAGTCACTGGATTTTATTGAGTAGAAGGGTGACATAATCAAACTATGCTTCAAGAAAATCACAGTGCCTAATGGAGAATGGATTGGAGTAGATTACAAGTACAATACTTTTTTTCATTATGTCACACTTCCTCAGACTCAAGGATAGGAACAGGGGATGCAATTTAGATCTTCACCAAGTTAATTAATATTTAATATGAAAGTACCAGAGGCATAGGAATTGTACGTATGCGTTAGGTCAAATAAGGCCTAAAATGCATTAGGCTAAATAAGGGCTAAAAGTTAGGCCAAGAAGAAGATACAGGGGATGGAAGGACATAGAATCATAGACATGGGCCTAAGAATTTGGGCAGTGAAACAAGAACAAAAGAGAATAAGAGATAAGGCATTTATTATATGAACAAAAATAAATTGTTAACCAATTTCTAAATGCTAATATTTGAGTATAACTCAGAGCACTATAACACAGAGGAAGATTTCCAGAAATACAAGTGCCTAAGTACAAATTCAGTACCTAATGGAAGTGAAATTATTATCTATGATTAATTAATATAACCCTGGTTTTCCTTATTCTGTTTTAAGGAGAAAAATGTCCTTCACTTGTATTTTGGTTATAAAAGTGTAGATAAATGTCTGTTTCTTTAGGAATACAGATTTTAATGTAAAAATCTCCTCAAAGCCAGTTACATTTAACTGATAAGGCTGGAGTGAAGGGTTTGTTTTAGGTAATAGTGGTCAATAAGGTTTTAGAAATGTCTAGATTACCTGGCTAAAAAATTTGGATTTAATCTTGTTAGAAGTGAATAATGACTTATGATTGTCAGAGGAGTAGAATCATGGAATCAATGTTTTTGGTTAATTAATCTTTCTAAAATATAGTCTTTCTCCATTATTCTAAGTTTAATTCATAGCACATATCACTACAGATAGTTGGCTTCTGGGTTCACAGAGTCTTCGGTTAAATCTGTATAGGTTTCTTAATTGTTCTCTCAATAACTTGGAGTTTGTCTCCACCAAGAATTTCTACTGGGAACACTGATATTTAACTAGTGATCCTCTAAGGGCCCTTAGTAACCATGTAAGAATTCTAACAAGATTTAACACCAATTTAATTCCAAGTTAATTTTAACAAGATTTAATGTATGATCATTTGAAGAGAAGAGTTAAACTTTATCTAAGGAGTAAATAACTTGTCATACTAATACAACAAAGAAAAAGTCCTACTCAGACCCCTGCTGGGACACATCTCTTCATGCCCATTACATATAGAATAGTAGAAGGATAAGAGATTGAAATCAGAAATGAAATTAGTTTATTATAGTAGTTCATATATGAAATAAGGAAGCTCCAAGTACAAGATAGATGTAAGAAATATTTTGAAGAATCGATTTAATGTGGTTAGAAATTTGTTATAAATAGTATATTTAGTGAAGGAGAAGAGTCAAAGACATCTTTTTCCTCTTAGGGGACTGAGAAAATAATGTTAATGGAACTTGGAAATGTGGAACAGTTGATTTTATAGGAAAGATGATGAGTCATCTAGGACAAGTAGAGTTTAGAGGATGATGGGATATCTAAGAGGTATGATTGAGATAGATCTAGGTGTGTGCTTAGACCATAGAGAAAAAAAGAGCTTAGGTGAATATTTAAGAGATCTGATTATATAGCTGATGCAAGACAAAGTCAGCGTGGTATTGCAGAAAGCATTGGACTGCAGGTCAAAAATGTGGGTTCAAATTTTGGGTCCATCACTTATTAGCTATGTAAAACTTCATTTCCTTGTGTCCTTAGTTTTCTCTTTCATAAAATGGTAGTGATAAAGTTTTCAGGATCTAACTCACAGCTTTTATTTTATTTTTTTGTGAAGAAAGCACTTTGTAAGCTTACCATGTGATAATGATTTGAGTTATGATTAAAAAGAGAGCACAAAAAAAAGTATTAGAGGTCTTAAGACCTATACTTCTAGTAACATTCAAATGAAATTTATGGAAGATGAAAAATAAGAAAAAAGTGAGAAAAAAGTGAGAAAAGCCAGTGGAGGATAAAGAATCATATTGATGTCCTGAGAGAATTTCTATTCTCTTAATAAATAGGGACATGATTGACAATGTTAAATTATGTTCAGTGGTCAAGTAAGTAAGGAATGGCATTTAAGCACAAGAGTAGTAATGACAATTAGCAAGGCTTAATGGATAATAATTTTTCCTGGGGGTCTAGAAGTTTTGGATTACTGTAGCATCTCAGACCTAGACCAGCCCTTCTATGACTACAAGTTGTAGAAGAAAGATATAGTAGACTGCTTTGGTAATGTGTTTCTTACACTGATGAAATAATGTGTTGGGAGAGAGAACAGAGACAAAAAGAGGAACATGTGAATAAATAAATGAGTAAGCTTCCTTAATAAAACTCTGCAATTTAGACTACATAAAAGTTTGGAGAAATCTGATCTTAGAGTTTGTCTAGTTTTTACATCTAAGGTAATATACTTAAGACTACCCTCTTAGAGGTCATGCAATCCAACCCTTTCATATAAAAAAAATCAAGAAACTGAATTTTATAAAAATGAGAAAACATATCAAAGGTCACACAGGTGGCAAGTGATGAAGTAAAGATTTGACCCTCAGTCTTTTGACTCAAAGTCAAACTCTTCATTATAAAATAAGGAAACTCAGGTATAAAGATGTTAGATGAAATAATCACAGGACTAGGAAGTAACTGAGACAACACTTAAAACCAGGTCTCTTGATTTCAATTTACTTTGTCTTATTTTTACTGTACCATACTGCTTCTTTAAGAAGTAAATCATTGCACTAATATACATTTGATGGAATTGTGAACAGATACAATCATTCTGGAGAGCAATAGGGAACCACACCGAGAGAAAAAGGAAGAAAGAAAGAAAGAAAGAAAGAAAGAAAGAAAGAAAGAAAGAAAGAAAGAAAGAAAGAAATATCCATTACTTTACAACAGCTTGAGGACCATCTAAACTGTCTCTGAATCCAAGAAACTGTATAGAAGTTGAATGTGGCTGGTCCAAAATAATAATAATAATAGTAATAATAATAATAATAATAATAATAATAATAA
>NC_058130.1:411640800-411811709 GCF_016433145.1 Gracilinanus agilis
AGAAAGAAAGAAAGAAAGGAAGAAAGGAAGGAAGGAAGGAAGGAAGGAAGGAAGGAAGGAAGGAAGGAAGGAAGGAAGGAAGGAAGGAAGGAAGAAAGAAAGGTAGGTCACTAGTGATATTCAGAAGGCAATCTATTTCTCAAAAATTACTAACTCACTAAATAAAGGTTTACTAGTGCCATTTGTTTATACATTAGACATTTTTAGATACATTCTTTCTGTTTCTCCCTCATATGAATTGTCCTCAGAACAACAGGGAAATAAATTAAAGTTGCTACCATGTCTGACAGCTTATTCTGTGCTTTGCACCAGTAGTACAATTCTTCAAAGAAGGGTTGAGATATATATTTCTTTCTTATTTTTCTGGGGCTAAAAATGGTGTTTAATATTGTACATACACACACATTCATTAAGCTTCAGTCTAATATTTTATTTTTCATTTACATTTTTGTAGTTATGCACACTGTTTCCCTAATCTCTTCTTTCTTTCTACATCAATTCATATGTTGATCTTCATTTCTCTGAATAGCTCACTTCTTAGGGAACAATATTTTCCATTATAATGATGTGCAAAAAAGTGTTCAGTCATTGGCCGTGAGTATCAAAGTACATCTATATTCTTTCCAGTTTTTCATCTCCCACAAAAAGATCTGACATAAATATTTTTGTTTGTATGTAATATTTACCTTTTTATTTTAATACATCTTTGATATAAAGGGGAAACATTCCTAATAATTTTAGTTAAATGAATATTATCCATCAATTAAAAATTAGAAGATATCTGATGATAAATGGTGACATCTCTTGATGATGTATGCCCGCTTGATTTGTTTGTGTTTGTGTGCTTACATACGCATAACATCATATCATATTATAATATATCAGTGGCCAGAACTGGTACCAACTGGTAAGATAGAGCAAGTATGGAAATTAACCTGATAGAGAGAAATGAAAACAGAAGTTGTAAAATACTGTGGAAGAGACTGTGAAATCAGTTTCATCCAGAAAGCTATACCTAGGTGAAGAAGGAAAACAATCTCATGAAATGAATGTCAATGAAGAACTAAATTATAATCTTGAAAGCCTAGGGACAAAATAACCCATTAGGAAGAATCATTCCATATGTAAAATCTGAAAGGCACTACATTTTAGAAAAATGAGTAAGATGGAAAAAATAACCTCCAAATTTTCCTATCTAGGTATTATTCTCCTGAATCGTAGTTAAAGAAAATGATGGAAAAAAACACCAATATATTTCTAAAGGGGAAAATTAATATAGGAGGTACCATAATTGTAATATTCATTTTCAAAACTAAATTAATCATTATAAATAATTTTTGCCTTTTTCTTGGCCACAGAAAGTAGGCATTTCATTTTTGTTCATCAGTATATGATATATTCTCAAAATTCGATGAGATGTTGCCTCATAGAAAAAATAGAACTAGAATTAATCTTAGAGATATCTAGTCGAGGGGTTCTTGTTATTTCTTTTTTAAAATATCTTGTATTCCTTTGTAGAAATTTCTAGAATCCTCAAAATAATGCTTTTTAATCTTTAAAATGAAAAATATAGGACCACGAAGGAACCCAATTATATTGAAATAGAATTGTCTGCAAAGATATAAACTCAATCCTCCCTAATAAAGAGCCTTTGATCTAGTCCAAGCGCTTTCTTTTAAAGACAAGGAAATTAAAATTCCCAAAGGTGAGATGATGATGTGCTCAAAGTCATTCAGTGGCAAATTTAATATCACAGTAAAAGGAACTATATTTTGAGTTTGGACCACTGAGGGGTCATGGTATACTCCAGTATCCAAAGAGTTAATAAGTATCATACTACAGACAGAATATGGCAAAGAAAGAACTCTAGAGTTTGGAATAAAGGTTGTGGTGAGAGAAATGTATCAGCAAAAGAGCATATTTAAATATGAACTCAGAGATAGCATATGAGTAGCCCGAGTTTTGAACTTGTATCCTTACAATGTCTACAAAAAAAATGAAAAAACAAAAACAAAAACTAACCATTAGATGGATTCATTTCAGCCAATTTGTCAGAGGATGTGGACTTGATTCAGCCCAATCAGTATAGGTTTAGATCCTTTGGGATCTGTGTAATTGAAAAAAAAAATATTGCAAATCAATATGCTGCCATTAAATATTTGAATATATGCAGATAAGTTGATATTATGATTGCTAATATGACATAAACATTTTTCTTGTTCATTACTCTTTAAGGGGTTTCTAAAAACTATTAACTCTGGCATATGAGTAAAACATTACTTAGTAGTATATAGGCAAATCTGGCTACCACATGGTCACATCAAAATCTTTTAGGACCTCTCACGATCATTTGGATTAGTAGTTTCAGTTTGAACAAAGCAGAATAAAGAAAACCAGAAATGATTCTACACTTTTTCCCCCTCAAAATTTCCCAAATGCAAAATGTGGCATTAATACCACCTATGAAATACATAACTTTTCTGAAACCAATGAAAACTCAGACATAGTTTGATGATTCATTATCAATACCCCTCTTCTGAAAGATATCATTTCAATAGATTTTTAACTTGACTACGACTGAACAGTTTTATGCCTGTAAGCCACAGGCTAGTATATAACCTCCCCACACACATATGGATGGGGGTGGAGGTGGGGTTGTGCGTAATATATACACATTAGCAAAGGATGGAAAACAAAAACTCTATGTTAGGAAAAATGTTTTTCAAAATTCTTTTGATAAAAGTGAATTCTCTCCAAAGGAGAAAAGAAAAGATTCGTTCTAAAAGAGAAATCTTTTCATCTTGTAATTTCTTATTTTTGCAGCTTTGTATTACAATGTTATCTTGGGGAGGTAAGGAATGGACTTTCAAAACTTTGGAGGCATCCATCAATGCTGTAAGCCCTACTGAATCCTGAAAACTAGATATGGAAAAAGCCTATTTTTTAATATCATTTTTGCTATCCACCTTCCTAGGTAGAGAAATGTTTCATGAAATAGATTTGCAGTTTGTCCAGTCTCATTGGAAATGCCTGTGGGATTGGCATTTCTACCATTTTCCATAGGAGACATTTCAGAAACTAATAGAACTTACTATCAAGTTGTCTGGATATTCTACTTAAAATTCCCTTTTCTTCCTTACCTCTCATTATTCCTCATTCTTCCCCCTCAGCTATGCTCTATAAATCATCTCCTTTCTGCTTTATAACTTTCAGATACTGAATTTCAAACATTTGTCGAACCAAATGACATATATTTAGCTTTATTTTTTTGCTTGTTCTCCCAAATCAATCATATTCCCTGATAGATAAATCCTTCAGTCCCAGGTACATCTTTGTGGCTCATCGTTAAACACTATCCCATTTGTCTCCTCTCTTCTTGATGCTAAGATGGCCCTAACCCAAGGTGGTCCTTTATAGTTGCAATCTTGAATCACTGAGAGAGAACTCTGTTCTTCCTGCTTCATCAGAATATTCCCCCCCTATATATGATCTCACAATAAATGGGACCAACTCCTTGTCTCTTCAAGGTTTTATATAGTCTGTTACATCCTCTAAGTCATTCTTGTTACAATTCTGAGTTTTCTCTGAAGTGCCAAGTTTGGTTTCACTGTTGCCTTTCCCAAATGTATTATTTTCCATTTTTCTAAACCAAATCAAATTTGTTATTTCTGCTAGCCTAAATCTCCATGGATTTCTCTGATGCAGTTCATTTTCCTCTCTCCTGTTTTCAATTGTACACTAACTCTGAAAAATTCCATCCATGTCCTATTTACTCCCATTTCCAGGTCATTAACCTAAATGTTGAGCAGATTTGATCCAACCCTCAGTTAAGTACGGCAGGAAATTTCATGGTTAGCTGATAATCAAGACCACTTTTCAGATAGGTTTGAAGTTCTATGTAGGTGATTTTTACCTGAATATCTTTTTTTGCTATTTCTTGTATAACTCTGCTGTCCCTCTTTTGCCAGTCAAGGAAATACATTCTGTTTTCTTCTACTTTGCCCATTCTGACCTCCAAATCTATTACTATGATGGAGGAAAGGAAAGGAAAGGAGAGGAGAGGAGAGGAGAGGAAAGGAGAAGGAAAAAGAAAAAAGAAAAAGAGGAAAGGAGGAAGGAAGAAAGAAAATGAAGTAATAAAAAAGTCATGAAACTAGAATGCTTTTTAAATGGCATTGTCTCTCAAATTAAAAAAAACCTTTTTAGCAAATAAAATGCAATTCTTGTGGTAAGATCATTTAGTCAATCCAAAGTCTATCAATTCCATTTAATTTTTAAAAACATTTATTAGTTCTTACTCTGCTCAAGGAATGGTAACAATTCCTGGAGATTTCTTTGGGGAATTTCTTTAATTTCGAATTCTTGTTTTCATGGAGTTTGCATTCTAGTGTAGATAAAATATCTAAACAGAAAATAAAATATAAGATAATTTGAGGGGCAGAATGCTATTATTTGGAAGATGATCAAGAAAGGCTTCATAGAGGCAGTACAATATTGTTGTTCAAAACTGCACAACTGGTAGCTGTGGAGGATGCATAATAAAAAAATCATCTCTCCTATTCTCAAAAGCATATATAGGATTTAAATAACAAAGCAATATCTATAAAATGAGTAATACATGACTGAATATATTTGATAGCTAATTTTTTGTGTGAAAGATGATTGATTTTATTTTATTATCCTCTGACTATATAGACAAAAACACAGTGGGTGGTTTTATCTCATTAGAAAGTAACCTCCTTGAGCAGAGGGAGTACTTTCTTTTTTTTAAATTTTTGAATGAGGATGAGGATTATTATATCATCAGCATTTAGCACAATGCCTGGCACAGACTAAGTAGCTAATAAATGCTTGTTCATTCATAATTGATTATAATCAGTAAGTGTAGATATAACCATTAAAGGAATTCATGACTTCATGGAAGAAATGAAGAAATGCACTTTATTCTAACAAGTTCTTTTCTTGGTTAAGAATTAAGTGTGTTTACCTATGAAATGCTTAACTTGTGGTAAGACAAAGAACATATAAGAATTCTCATATTCACTTTTTGCCCATTTGTGGAGAATACCATAATTGGACATCTTGAAAGAACAGTAAGCTTAGTCAAACAGACTAATCATAAACCCGAGTTCCAGCTTTGGCTGTTTTGTTAGCAAGCTATGTAACCTTGGCAATATCACTTTGTCCTCTATGTACAAATAGGTTATTTGGATTAGATGACTTTTCAGATTACCTCAAAGTCCAAAATTCATAGAATTGTATGAAACAGTAGCCATAGACTTTAGTTTCATTCCAAGAAAGAATTACTTGTGTAATTTTAAACTCAAAAGGCATTTTTCTGTATTTTCTAAGTCATTAGATTTGCTAGATGGCAATAATGATGCAAGTATTCATCTGAATTATCACAGATATAAGAAATGGGAACTTAAAAAATGAAGCAGGTAAGTGATGATATCTGATTATATGAGCCAAGTACAGCCAAAATTTCGTCTTTGGATTTTAGAACTGAGTGTTAATTGGAGTATTTCATCCTCCCTTTGAGTCTTCATGAAATTCTGTGTCCCTTTGGGTTTCAGAAGATGCAGTCCAAATTGCCATCCTAGATTATATAATCAGATCTAAAGGCACTATTCATTATGTTGCAATGAAATATTTCTTAGAAATAGAGAAAAACATTCTAGACAGTTCAAAAGGAAAAATACTTTGTAAATGTCTAAATCATTCAAGAATTGGTTTATAGTATTTTTTCCTTGAAAAAACATTTTCATCCTCAATTTTACAAGAAGGTAATGTAAGATTACCTATTTCTGTCCCTGTAAATAAATTATTTCAAGTGTCCACTATATATCAGAGTGGTTCAATTAATACTCTAATCCATTCTGGAGTCAGACCTGGGTTCGTGATATACCTTTGCTACTTACTAGCTTTGAGAAAACAATATTTGTTTAATGTTATCCTCAGTTTCCACAGTGAGAAAATGGGTATGACTCTATCTGTGCCAGCTATAAAACAAGATTGGTATGAGAATTAAATGGGTTAACAAATAAAATTGTGCTTTATAAACTATGAAACACTATTTAAATGTGAATGTTTATTACTACCATTAGTCAACTTGAGGTGCTGTACTTTCAGTTCTTAATTTAGCTATCTAAATTAGATTCTTCAAGATATACAGAAAGGAAGCATACTTGGAGATTATGCACTATTGTTAGCATTATAAGAACTTCCCTTAGGCCCTTGTCATTATTCATTTTCTTAGTGAAGGGAAAAGAGAGCCAGGTAACAATAAACTTTGCATATATCTAAAGACATCTGTCATCTACAATACTGGTAACACTTGGCAGGAAAAAAAAAAGAGCCCTGACCAAAATACTTTGATCAAAAACTCACATTATGGTGAAGGTTTAAAATGGAAATAGCTGCATATAAATGAAAGCTGACAGATAGCACAGGTTTTCTAGTTCATTTCATATGAAGATCAGTTGATGGCACATGGGCTGTTTGACACAGACAAGACTCAGATGGTTGTACAGTGAAATGAGCAAAATTAGGGGAACAGTTTTTAGGTTAATCACATTAGCACAAAAGAAAGCAGCTTTGAATAAATTCAGAATTCTGATTAGAACAGTGACCAGTTGTGGCTTCAAAAGTCTATTGATAAAATATGCTTCTCATATCTTTCAAAAAAAAAGTAATATACTAGAGGTGTAAAAATGAAATGATTTTTTTTTCAGTTGTGGTCGGTGTGTTTATTTGACTTAATTTAATTTTTATGAAGGTGAGTTGAAATTTGGGGGTAGAGTGAGTCAGTAGAGTTAGAGAAAAAAAAGAAAGAAAAAAGAATTGTAAGATTAAAAATCAATATCCAATACTCCAAGTATTATATTTTATAAGATTTATTAATAATAACTTGAAGTAGAGGAAAAGTGATAACCTCAGGAAAGAGTTTCCCAGCCCCGCAGGTGGGAGAGTGAGAGGTATGTAGTTACACACAATTTTATTGATACAAGGTAAGCACATAATGAGAGGAATAAGCAAAAGGAATTCTGGGAGATGAAGTACAAGGCTACAAAATTCTATTTACACAGAATAAAAGGAAAATGTATTTTTTTTATTCACTTTAGTAAACAAAAATAAATCCAAAATGGAACCAAACAGATAACATAATTTTATAGTGGGCATGTTCAATTTCATATAGAGCTTTAAAAACCTGTATGTAAGTTAATATTTTTTATAGGAAATACCTTTTCATGTTGTTCATCATACTGTATATTGAAAAGCTGTTTAATTATTGTTAACCTCATAATAAAAAGAGAAACTTCAAAATTAAAATAAGATTAGTTTTCATGTAAATGATTTAGTAGGAAAAAAAGATAACGCTTTATCATAGGACTCAGGAATGTTAAAGTTTCACATCCTGGAAATTGTTTAATGGGTGAATATAAAGATGAGGCAAAAAATAAATTATGTAGAGTAGATTCAGAGAACAGTGGAATTGATAGATTGATGGAAATAAAGGATCAGGATATTATAGGATTTGGTGTAAATAATGGTCTGTGAGAATTGTCCCTAAAGTCAGAATAAATACAAAGATTGAGCCAAGTTTATTAAAGCAATTCAGAAAGTTGGCAAAATGACCCTGGATCTCAAATGAGAGCCACAAAGATGAGGAGATTATACAACCAAGATTGCAGAGATAAGAAAAAAATTTACCTGAGGATATAAAGGAATGGTCCGAAATTAAGAGTTGGAAGCAAAAAGATTGCCCTCCTCTCCTCCAGCTCCTAGAATTCAGGAATAATAGGAGAGTAATTAACACTTGGTAGAAATGGTTTAAAAGGAATGGTTTCTTGGATGGGCAGAATGGTTTAAATCCAAATGCTTAAGGATGGAGCAGTATAGTAAGAAAATATGGGTTCCAGCAGTCACAGTATAAAGGACTCATGGGATGAGTAAAGCATGAAAGAATGATCCTTAAAAGGAGTAGGACTAAAACCAAGATTAAGCTCTAGGAGATCATATTATGGGTAAGTTGTGTGCACCAAGTGCAAATGTAATTACTAGAATTGGGGTGCCTTTATAAATGAGAAAAATTGGTGATGCATGCTCTCTAGGCAAAATTTAACTGATCATTAGTAAAATTAATCTTATTCAAAATAAAATTTGAGATCTTGGCATTTTAGAGTGGACCTCCATAAAATCTTCCCCAGAGGTTTGTTTCTTGAGCTTCCCCTAAAATTTTAGTATTTGTCTTCCAGGCTTTCAGTGGAAAATCAAGAGAGGTTGGACAGATGAGTGATTGATAGATGGAGTAATCTCTAAAGGGTCTTGATGTGTATTGCTTTTGCTTCCTTTAAATATTGCAAAACAATTTGGGAATTATTATAGTTACTATTACTATGAGATAGGAAACGAGTTTTTTGAGAATTCTGAGAATTGTTCTGAGTTGTTTTTGCAGAAAATTAACATGATCGAAATAGTGTATAAGGATAATGATGTTTCTGCCAACAGTAAGCAAAATGGCCTGTGTTTGTATGTCTTACTTTTACCGAACCACACACACAAATACACACATACATGTGGCTCGGTAGGACAGATATAATCATGTATGTGTATATATATGTACACACAGAATACATATTATGTATATAATGTATGTATTATTGTCAGGACAGAGTTAGCCTTAAATGTAATCATCTTTTATTAATAAAATTATCCATGATGCCTTAGGTCTCTATGTGGTGCAATTATTACAAAGATAGCTATGAAACAGAATCTTCTCACAAGAAATTTACTTGAATGTGAGTACCTGGAGTATAGGCATCAAGGCTTATGCAATAATTTTATCTCTATTAGATCATCTTTTATATACTGCATTCTGAACATAGACTGTACCATAAATATTTGTGGAATGAGTGAATTAATTACTATACTGGGAAAGATAGCATAGCATTTTCATTTAAATGACTGGCCAGGCATTGCTTAAAGATAAGGTCCTAAATTACAATGATAATAAGGATAGAGAAAAGGAAAGAAGATATGAAAGACATATAAAAGGGGAAAAGTCCTCAAGGAAAACAAAAACCTGACTAAATTTTCAAAGAACCTGAAACAAAACAACATGATTGGTAATTTGTATTATGTTCTCATCCTATGGCCTAATCTGAACTTTGACTATTTTGCTGTATGACCTTGGGGAAGTTATATAACCTGTTCTGTGCTACAGTTCCATCATTTAAATTGATTTTTATTTCTTTAAGGTCAATGCCAGCTCTAAAATTCTTCTCAATCTGTCCTGGATGAAATACATTGACTTCTGCCAAACAGAAGGACTAGGGTTTATGTGCACACACTGAAAAAGCAAAAGCTAAATTTATGTTTCCATTCAATCCTTGGTGTTGCACACTGCTTTGTTTGCTCAATGAGAGCCTCTTTTATTATGTGGACTAGAATACACTTTCCCTTTATTCATTCATTCAATGTAGTTTTCAATGACATGCTATAAATCAATTAAGAAAATATATTTCATTGTGTGTGTTTTTCTTCTCACAATTGTATTGCTTTCTTACATTCTCACTTTGGGGAGTACTAATATGCAGTGGATATAATCCTTTTATAACACAATTATATTGCCTTTTTGCAAAGAAACCTCTTCATGGTTTCTAGAAAAATCAAAGATAGGTTCCCATATAAACCTGCTCTAGGAAAAGCAAGAAGTCTGCTCTGATTAGGGGAATTCTTTGGTGGATTTGCATTTCTAAAGGTAGACATAAACAAAGAAGGGCAAAACAGCATAGAAATATGAATATATAAGCATAGAAACATATATTCAAGCACAGTAGAGTTTGTGCCCTTCTGCTTTTCCTCATTCATAAAATTAAGATATTGGATTATTTGATCTTGAAATCCTTTTAAGATCTAAACTTCTTTAATTATTCTAGGAAGGGACAGAAAAATCTATAGTAAAAGACTGACTTATGTTACTTCAATGTTACTTCAGGGATGCTTGAAAGGCCACCCAACCCCTCATTCCTAAGGAATTTCCCTAACATGCCCAATGACTGATGCTTAAATTTCTAGTTATAACTTTGTCCACTGCTGATGTAAATCTCCCCTTCCAGGAAAATAATATTCAATTCAATAAACATTTAAGAAATCAATATTTGTAAGTCATTTGAGTGCTGTGAATCTGAAGGGGGAAAAGACTGTCTATTGTCAAGGATCTTATAATTTTTAATGTTGATATACAGTAAATTTCAAAGTAAGTATAATAAAAATGAGCAAGGGGCAGTAAACAAATTAAAGAGTCAGGGAAACCTTTACTGAAGAATTAGTACTAATATCTGTCCCAAGAAAAAAGATAAAGATTCAGAGAGTTGGTAATAGTTACAAGATATAGTAGTGAGAAAACATGGAGATATAGCTATTTCTCTGTGATGCTTCTACTCTCTAAATATGATTCCTGATCTTGTTTCCCAAGCTCCTGTCTTTGAAAGATGAACTTCTGATTCTGAAAATTCACTATATCTAGCCCACACTACTCCCTAGAAACCATCACACTATTTAACTGTTTGAATATTTTTCTCCCTCTTCCTCTCATTTCTGCATTGACTCAGAAAATAGTAATCAAATCAATATTACTAAAGTGCTCTCTTGTACTTGATGTTTTCCCTTAAGAGAATGTAATATCCTTGAGGGAAGGACTTGAATTGTTTACTTTTACTGATATATTCAATATATTTTTTCATTCATTCATGGATGCAGAAGATACAATACTGAGCAGAAAGAATAATTAATTAATATTTTGACCAGGAAAAAAAAAGCATATGAGAGCAGGAAGAAACGTAGGAGGAGTGTCTTTGAGGAGGACATTTAATGTCAGGCTAAGGGGATTAGATTTCATTTTTTGGAGAGGAGGAAAAACAAAGTTCTTTTAGTCATATCAATCATATATTTACCGTAGGAAGCAAAAAACAAAGATGGCTGTTGTCTAGTTTTCACACAGGTTTTTCTCTTTTTCTAGCTGTTTAAAATTTTTCTTTAGGTTCTAGAATCCTTTTCGGCTCACCACTCGTATTAGGGGATGCTAAAGAGGAGGGGGATGTAGCTAGAAAACAAGGTGGAGTCTGTGTTGCAATCCCTTCCTCTTTCACTGGTAACCCCTAACACTGTGAGACTTTCCCTTGGAAATTGGGAGGCCCTAGGAGGGCATGCCACCCCTGGGGGATTGGAGGAAAGGTTACCCAGTGGGGTATGGGATGATCTGGTTCAATGTTGTTACAAACCGAGGTTCACAGAAATCTACCCCTCTTCACTACAGGTGACTTCAAGATGGAACACAGCCTGACTTTGCTGCAGCACTCCCTCCTCTAACTGTCCCCCAAATGAACCTGAACATGATCTGACCTTTTCTAGTATTTATTGTAGATAACAATGTTAAAGGAATGGATGCAGGGTAATATTGGAGGATACGGGGTGCAGGTAACCCTGGACTGATCCCAAGTCCTTTAACCTGGAGAGAACAAGTCTGTCTCAATTCAGAGCTTCATCTGCTCTTCCCCGCTAATCCTATTGCCTATACATCTATTCAGTTTTTTATGTAAAATGAGGGACATTATACGGCAAGGTTCAAGGAATGAAGGGTTCAGGGAACTGCTCCCCAAGGAGTCCAGAAACCCTAAATACTGAATGGTACTTCTTGTACACAGGAGATATCAAGATGTTATTGAATCTTCAGTAGTAAGTCTTCTCTATGTCAGGATCCTCGAAGATGTCTTCTGGTGGCACAAAGCTTGTTCCCTACGTCTCCCCTCTATGAGCTTTTAACCTCAAAAACCCTTTCCAGGTCCAGACTTCCCAGAAGTCTCTGCTCTTCCAAATGTCTTTTGGTCTCCTCTTCCAAGATTTCATGCCCACTGCAAGAATTCCATCCCTTGCCTCCATTCTCACACTTGGGATATTTTTTTTGTAACTGACCACAAAATTCTCTAAAAAATAGAGAGTGTAGCAGAACAACTAGAAGGCTATGATGATAAACTAGATCAGAGATAATGAGAAAATAGAGTAGGGCATTGTTTCTGGTCATAGAGAAGAAGGAATAGATGAAAGAGATGTGCAAGTAGAATCAACAAGACCCAATAACTGACTGAGCATGAGTTGAGAGGGAGAGGGAAAAGTTTATGATGATTCTAATTTTAAGCATAAAGGAAAATTTGGAGGAATGAAATGTTTATGATATTGAGGTTCTTACAAACTTTTTATAATCTTTCAGTCAGTGAATGATAATGTAGTTAAGGATTCAAAAGAGATGTTAAAACTAGCTACATATATTTGGGAGTTATCTTTATAAAAATGTTCATTCAGTCCATGGAAGTTAACGAAAAAACCAAGAGTAATGAAACAGAGAACCAAGGAGAGGATTGAATAATACTTTGGGGTACACTCACACCTAATGTGATAGAGAGATCATGGATTCTTTACCAGAATGCTATTGATAGATGGATATTCTGTAAGTGACAGCACAAAGGATGGATTTTGACTTTTCAGAGCTGGAGGAGTCAAACCAGGAAAAGTGGTAAATGTCTTGGCCACCTACAAGTTGAATTAATCTGATCTCCAAATTGCTCAACATTCTTCCTGTTTTTTAAAGGGACCTTAAAAAGTATGACACTAAGAACTGTATATGATACTTAAGATATGAATTAAGGAAGAATACAGTATGTTTCTAATTTTCTTTAAACAATGTGCTACTAGTAGTTCAGAATTTAAGTTTTCTTTGTTTTTGGGAAAAAAAGAAATGTAATTTTTCAAAGAAATACACGTTACTCTCAGCAAAAGAAAAATGGAAAGATTGAGAATAAAATTTTGATGAGGAAGAGGCATTTCTTAGAAATTAAGCAAGGTTATAAGATGGAACTTTGGGAAGTGAGAGCAGAAGAGAAATGTGATTAGCAAGCTGGAAAAGGACAAGTGTATGAAGAGAGGACTTTTAAACTGAGACACTGACTCAAAGCCACTGGATTGAAGAATACAGTTGTTAACTCTCATTAGACAAGCTGTAGAAAGATTATCAAGAACAGAATTCTATTGGAAAGGGGAAAAATAGTTTATAGACATCAACGATTCTTTATCTGAATAGTTTTTTTAATGCTATGAAAAGACAAAAAAGAGGCCATCAAAGCTGGAGCTCTAAAAAAAAAAAAGTATATTGTCTATTTATTGTTCATGTTGCCTATGCTGGACACATGGAAGTGCCCAACATAGCAGGGAGGAGCCAAAATGTTATTGACTTTTTTACTGCTTTTTCAGAAGATTTTCTAGCCTGCGAAGTTCCTTGTACATTCTTTTATTGCTGCTCTTAACAAATATTGAATGCATTTCTTTGTTATCTGAGGCTATGGTGATGGGAGAATAATATTAAAGACAATACTATATTTAATAGCTCAAGTCTCTGTTGTTCTTTTAGATGTACTTTATTTCTTTTCCATAATAATCTTGTAAATAAGAGACTTTACCTTCATATGTCATGTTAAATTTGGTAAATAATTTTTCTCACAACGATCCTATGAGTTAGCCTTTCAAAACTTAAATGAATCTATAATCTTAGTGATATAGGTATTCCTATTTTATAGTGATGCCTGATTATCCTCTGAGATCTTTGTCCATGTCATCTCCTAAATAGTCCCTCAGTTGTCTACTCAATGCATTGACATCCTTACTCATAATTTCTTGGAATAGATACGGGATACAAAAATTGCTCCATAGGTACCTCTCTTTTTTGTGATTAGAGAATTTTTCGAATGACATCCTTTGCATAGATTTTACTATATAGTTCTTTACTGAAAATGCATTGTACTGTGAATGGCTTATTCTCAGAAATTCAAAGATTCAATACAATTCTGAAAGATTTAAGCTAAAAAATATCATGCCATCTCAAGAGAAAGAACTGATGTAGTCTGAATGTAGATCTAAGCATAACTTTTATTTTACTATTTTTATTTTCTTGGGTTTTGTCTTCTTTCACAACATGACTAATATAGAAATGTGTTTTGCATGACTACATATGTATGATCGATATCAGATTGCTCACCTTTTCAATAATGGGGGGACAGAAGGGAAGGAGGAGTGATTAAAATTCAAAAAATGTTTAAAAATATTAAAAATTGCTTTTATATGTAATTGGGGAAAAGATCATATTTTATCCAATTACTTTCTAAAAATAAACCATTATTTCAATCTCAGGAATATAACAATCAAAAAATAAAATAAAATATGATCTTCATGTAAGGAAAAATATTGACATAATTAATTACATCAACAAAAATAACCAAAATTATGATTACATCAAGCGATGTGGAAAAAGCTTTTGACAAAATACAATACTTATTCCTATTCAAAACACTTGAAAGCAAGGGTATGAATAAATTTTCCATAGATTATTAATAAGTACATATTTAAAACTATCAGCAATAATCTGTAATGAGAATAAGTTAGCTTTCCCTATAAAATCAAGAGTAAAACAAGGGTGCCCATTATCACCAATATTAGTTGATATTGTACTAGAAATGCTATCAATAGCAATAAGAGAAGAAAAAAGAAATTAAGGAGATCAGAATGGACAAAGTTTTGATAAAACTGTATAAAATTAATTGAAACTATCAATAAGTATAGCAAAGTATCCAGATGTAAAATAAATGCACATAAATCAACAGCATTTCTATGTATAACTAGTATGTCCTGCAAAGAAGAAGTAAACCATTTAAATTAGTAATAGATAGAATGAGAACAGCCAATATAATTTAAATGAAAATCCAACCTAAACTAATTTACCTATTCAGTTTCATCTCACTAAAACTATCATTTTATTGAACTGGAAAAAATAATAATGGAATTCATTTGGACAAAAGAAAAAGTCAAGAATATAAAAAATGAAAAACTCTTAAATAAGGAAGTCTAGAAGTAGCAGATTTCAAATTATATTATAAAGCAGAAATTATCAAAACTGTCTGGTACTGGTTAAGAAACAGAAAAATGGATCACTGGAATATAATATATATACAACAAAGAGATACTAAAATTTATAGTAATCGTGTGCTTGACAAAAGTAAAGTTTCAAGTTTTTGTAATAAGAATTCACTATTTGGTAAAAATTGTTGGAAAACCTATAAAGGAGTTTGGTAGAAACTAGATATAAACAAATAACATGACATTTACCAAGATAAGATCAAAATAGAAACATAAGGGGAGATATTTTAAACAAACTGGAAGAACAATTTTTGTTCTTGTGGATAGGAAGATAGGATGTGGATTGGTGGATAGGACAATAATTTGTGAATAAACAAAAGATAGAAAGCATTGTGAAATGCAAAACAGATAATTTTGAGTACATTAAATTGGAAGATTTTTGCATGAATTAGAAGGAAAGCATTAAATTGGAGCAAAAAAAAATTCATAGGCAGTTTCTCAGAGAAGTCTTCTACATAAAATATGTAGAGAACTTTGTCAAATATATAAGAATATAAGCTATCCCCCAACTGATAAATGGTCAAAATATATGGACGGTTTTTGGATAAAGAAATAAAAGTTACATATAACTATACAAAAAATGCTATGTCATTATTGATTAGAAAAATGTAAATCAAAACAACTCTGAGATACCTCTTTGGTTAAATTGATAAAAGGGCCAAAAGACAAATATTGGAGAGGTTGTGGAAAATTAGTGACATGAATACATTGTTGGTGGAACTATGAACTCCTCCAAACAGTTTGGAAAGCAATCTGGAATTATACTCAGAGAGTTATAAAATTATGTAGACCTTTTGACCCAGTAATACCACTATTGGATTTATTTCCTAAAGTGATCAAGGAAAAAGGAAAAGAAATATATTTTCTAAAATATTTATAATAGTTCTTTTTTTGTGGTGTCAAAAACAAAGGAAACTGAGGGATGTCTATCAATTAAGGAATGGCTGAACAAGTTTTGGCACATGATTTTAATAGAATATTATTGTGCTATAAGAAATGACAAAAGATGATCAGAAGAAAATGTGTGAAGACTTAAATGAAGCAATACAAAGTGAAGTGAGAAGAACAAGAAAAACTTTTTACACAGTAAAAACAATAATATATTATGATCAACTGTGAATGGCTTAACTATTATGAATAAGAAAGGATTCAGGACAATTCCATTGTACTTATGATGAAAAAAGATATCCACCACCATAGAAGGGACAGATAGAGTCAGAATACAGTTTGAAATTTATCATCCTTCTATTTATTTCCTCCATGAACTTTTTTCTAGTGTAAGCAATATGGGTCTTTCTTCACAACATAATATGCAGGCAAATATGTATTATATGATAATATATATGCATATATATATACATACAGACTATATCATCCTACCTTCCTTCTTGGGGAGGGAGAAGGTGTGAGAAAGAGGAGGAAAAAAGAATGACAGATTTTTGAAAATGGCTAAGGTGAATATTTATTTCTCTTGGTTAAAGATATATAATATAATTTATAATAAATCATATGTATTATTTTGTGGTTATGTTACATATTATATTATGTCATGTGTAAAGATAAATTGTAACACAAAAGAAGAAATGAAGTGTTTCATGAAATCTCCTAAGCATCCATTTTGACTACATAGTAACTAAACTATTCAAAGGAGTGAAACTACAGATTTTGGTCCCACTTATCTTTAAAATTACAAGAAATACTTGCCTTTTATGGTTGGTAAGATTTTACATAGTGAGCTTGTTTCATAAAGATTCCATTGCTTATTCTTAGCAAAAGGAATCTAGTAATGTTCCTGAATTATTAACCAACAAGTTTCATTTATAGCAGGAAGCAATTGAAAAGGATATTAACATGCAGGATGCTTAGAATACAAAAAGTACTGTTCTTTAATTCATGGATAAATGGAAGGGGAAATAACATGTTGAACACTGAATTCTACCTTATAAAATGATTACAGTAGCATATATTATTCAGTTGATACATAGCCAAAATTCTTGCTCAATCTTCTGTGCCCAGATTTCCTCCAATGATTCTGAGGGCTTATTTATTCCAAGAAGAATTAGCACCTGTGTGGTTAGAGGAGAATCCTCTCTTCCTTGATTATTATAGCATAATTGTATTTGTTTATTTGAGGAGATGCTTTCTGAATCTGCTTCAACAACTTTCATATTGAGTATATTTGGTGAATGAAGCCATATTTGAACTTAATTTAATTCCATACTAATTCAGCACATGCTCCCATGGTGATAAAAGGTATTGAGCTTGATTTTCTCCTTCCCATCAAAGCTGAGATAGTACAGCTTTTATCTCATTTCATTCTCACAATCAGCAAGAGTATGTAGAACAGCCTATTTGTTGGCCAAAAGAAAACTGATTCTGAACTGGGTTCAAATTTTTCCTCTGATACAATGCTATACAAGTTCAGGAAAACCACTTTACTACTCTGGGCATGATTTTATTTTTTGAAAAGTGAAATGATTGCATTACATGACCTTTGAGATCCATAGAAGTTCTAGATGTTTCTGTGATCAGAATGACAGCAGAGAAGCATAATACAGAAGTAGTGAGTGCAAATATTTCTATAGGTGAAAATCCAGAGAGATAAAGAATTCTCTAGGAAACAAGAAGTCCTAGTCAGGAAATAGCAAAGTTCTCCCTAATCCCCGAGGACCCCCAACCTTACTTATCTCTCTCTCTCTCTCACACACACACACACACACACACACACACACACACAATGCTATTTAAAATTCTCACTCCGGGGACAGCTGGGTAGCTCAGTGGAGTGAGAGTCAGGCCTAGAGACAGGAGGTCCTAGGTTCAAACCCGGCCTCAGCCACTTCCCAGCTGTGTGACCCTGGGCAAGTCACTTGACCCCCATTGCCCACCCTTACCAATCTTCCACCTATGAGACAATACACCAAAGTACAAGGGTAAAAAAAAAAAAATTCTCACTCCACAACTGTGAAATGGAAAAAAATTGATATATCTAAAATCAAACTATTAAAATATTTAAAAATAGTACAATGAAATGGTAAGATTTCACCTAGACATTTAATACAACAAATATTTATTAAACATCTACATGTGTAATACTTTCTTTTTAGGCCTTGAAGACACAAAAATTCTTGCCCTTATATTCTTCTTCTTTTTTTTTTTAAAGCCTTGTACTTCGGTGTATTGTCTCATAGGTGGAAGAGTGGTAAGGGTGGGCAATGGGGGTCAAGTGACCTGTCAAGGGTCCCACAGCTGGGAAGTGGCTGAGGCTGGGTTTGAACTTAGGACTTCCTGTCTCTAGGTCTGACTCTCACTCCACTGAGCTACCCAGCTACCCCCTGCCCCCTTATATTCTTCTGAAGGAAGAGGATACAAAATGTGGTACATTGGGAAAAGTCCAGGAATTGAAGTGAGAATACCTGTACTGAAATCCCCATCTTTCCAGTTATCACCTGGGAGGACTTGGATGAGTTACCAAAATTCTGAGTCCCAGTTCTCTTATTTTTAAAATGATTTTGGGGTAGCAGATGGATTAGATGATCTGAAAGTCCCTTTCCTAAAGCGATGATATATGCCCACAGATTAAGGCAATATTAAATGTATTCAAAATTATTTGGAGGACAAGAGACGTATCATTAACAATCAGTAAGATTCTTATGATGATGGTAGCAATTGAAGTGAATAAAAATAATTAAGCTACAAAAACCCTAACTCAGCAAAATCCAAAAGTGTTCAAAAAATGTAATATTTAGTCATCATGCTTCTAGAGGTTTGACTTACTATCTATTGATGTTATGTGTTTACTCTTCTGTGCTAAATTTGAACATCAAGCATACCATTTCTCTATAGGCAGAATTCACAGCCATGCGGGACCAGTATATGAGAGGTGGAGAAGGCTTCATTATATGCTACTCTGTCACAGACCGACAGTCCTTCCAGGAAGCTGCTGGGTTTAAAGAACTCATTTACCAAGTCCGCCACACCTATGACATTCCTTTGGTGCTAGTGGGGAACAAAATTGATCTAGAGCAGGCCAGACAGGTAAGTGCCAATTGAATCTGCTAATTTTCTTTTCTGTAGATTATTTCACAGCATGTCTAATTACCATAACATATGAGATCAATTCCATAAGCTCATTGTATTTATTTACTTATTTTGTAGAAAAGGTATGAAGTTATGATAATTATCCTCTTGATATTGTTCTAGTGGAAGGCACTCTAGAAGTATACCATGATACTGAGTCTTAATGAATATGATAATTCTGATCTGCTCTCATTTCCTTCACAGAAATCAATGGCTAAGAATGAGTCAGTCACTAGGCATCAAATGGGATTAGAAATACTTATAGAAAACTCTCTGAATGATGTGCACTTTATCTAGTTTCCATAATTGAGTCAGTAAACCTAGTCAGTAGACTAAATCCAAGACTATAACACTCTATAGAAGCAGATTATCAAGAACAAGAGAGAAAATTGATTAGTTTTTGTTTCACATGAGAGAACCAAAGTAAGGAATTTTTAAATTCCTTACTTTGGTTCCCTCATGTGAATATATATATACACATATACATATATATCTACATATATATGTTCATAATTTACTTTATTTATTCAATTAAACATTTATTAAGTACCTATAATGTGTTAGGCACAGTGTTAAGTAGTAACAATATAACTAAAAAACAAAACAAGTCTTGCCCTAGAGGAGCTTACAATCTGATGGGAGAAGGCAACACAAAAAAAATAAAGCAATAAAGTAGGTTGGTGGAGCTACCTTTTGTAGGGTACGATTTAAAGTTCCAAAGGAGCCCCAAAGCATTGTAACTGGTGGGGAAAAAGGGAAGAAAAATTCTCAAGTCATCTTTTGAAATAAAAGCCCTGGATTCCAAACCCCTGCTCTCCTATCAAGATTTCAAGATGACAGGAAGAGAGTGATCTGATGAGATGTTCTAGATAGATTCAATCTCATAGCATAATGAAATTTCCCACTGATGAGGTTTCTGGAGAATGAAAACATAAGTTTGGAGATTCCCAAATGTTTCTGAGAAGCTATATGTCTTAACATCATGTTTCATTAAAGTTGTTTTTGTTTACTTATGTAATACTACTTGAGGTAGTGGGTATCATTTTGGAGGGGGCAATTGGGCATAATTCATTCTGCCCTCTTTCCCTTTCTTCTTTGCAGTTTTAGGATTGAATCAGCCACATACTGTTATAAAAACACCCTCCCTCTTTTAAAGCCTGAGGGAAATATAATACCTTTTCTCATCCTTGTAGTCCCTTCCCCTACTGCTTTAGAAAGTTTATAGTAAATCAAAAGTTGGCAGTACAATCAATATAGGTCAGAGCCTGCACATTAGGAAAATTTGTAACACTTAGACAGAGGTTGGGTTACCTTCCCTAATTCTGATTTCTTTTTATCCCTAAATAATCCCTAACTACTTGATTTTTGAGGTTAAATTTCATATGGTAGCTAATAATTAAGTAAGCAAGCGGACTATATCACAGATTCTTTAATGGATAGGCAGCAAGTGGGAAGATTGGAAAAAGATTAATTTTTGTGGAAATTTCCTTAGCCACTGAAGAGGTAAATATAACTATTAGATTCAACGAGTCTTTCACTCTGAAATATCTATAGTGGTCAATAGATCTACTAGATTTTTCTTTCCTTTGTCACAAATAAGTCTTTTTTTTTCACCTCTTACCCATTCCTCAATTTCCTTCTGGCTCAACTCATGATATCCCTTTTATTCATCTTAGACATATGTCTAAATAAGAACCTTAATGTATGACTCCCCTTTTACCTTTTGGCTCAAATTGCTCTGCCTCTGAAGTAATATATAATGACATATAATATGTAATATTATAATATTATTATATAACATATAATATAATGATCCTAAGGTGTGAGTCAATCCTCAAGGTATTATTACATTTCAATTATTTTTTAAAAATCCTTATTTTTCTTTTATATTAATCTTTAATTAAATGTAGTATTAACACAATAGCTTTAAGTTCCAATAATTAACTATGCTTCCAAAAGATAAACAAAAGAGGCATAACCACTGATAAATATCAAGGTCTATTCTGAAGAATAATTTTGCTACAGGATGAATCTGGCAATATGGATGATTCCTTTCTCTATACCAGTGATGGGCAAACTACAGCCCACCAGCCAGATGCAGCCCCCTGAAATGTTCTATCCAGCCTCGTGACATTATTCCTAATCTGATGAATACAATCAGTAGGATACAATAAAATGAAACTTCGAAAGAGTTTCCTTAGAAACAGACTGACATGAGCATTTTCTTTCCTTTGGCCCCCTCTTTAAAAAGTTTATCCATCACTTGATCTCTACATTTTTGGATTTTCCTAAACCATTTCAATTTCCCTAGGGTAGGAAAGTATATATCCACATTCTGGACCACATGGGTATTTCTTTGTTCTTTGTTTAGGCCTCTATATACAGACAAAAACATATATACTTATATATACATAAACACACAAAAATATGCCTTTACATATGCATATGTACATATGTGTGAATATATGTTATTATACTGTTTCAAAAACATTCTGCTTAGGATCTCCATTTTTCTATGAAATTCTTTAAAGACATGGACTTTGTACTCTTTATAAATTGTAATATACCCAAGACTTTTTTTTCTATCTTCTATGTTTAGTATACTATCTACATTCTAATTTGCTCATTCCTTTACAGTAGTAATATTCAGTGTGACATAGTTTCTAGGCATCTGTGTTATGAGTTAGAATTAAATTTTCCAACTAAATATAATTTCTTAGGAGATGGTGGGCTCCTCCCTTATCTTATATAGAGTCTTAAAGGAAAGCTGCATGAACATGGTTGGCATGGTTAAGAGTAGATTCTTGATCAGATATAACTTAGACTAGGTGGTTTCTAAGCTAACTCCCCCCAACTTGGGCTCTTCGATTCTATTGGCCTTGACCTAGGACTCAGAATTTATTGGACAAGCTGTTCTAGTTCTCTGTCAGTTTCCTCATTTGTAAAATGATACAATGAACTAGAAAATCTTAAGATTCCTTTTTATCTCTAAAACTATGCTAGGTCCAGAAAGAGGTTAAATTACTTACCTAGAGTTTTAGAAGGAATAGCAAAGATCTATAGCAAATAGTTTGCTCTAGCAAATAGCAAATAGCAAAGAACCAGAACTAGAACCTTAATTGATCTGCTCTGTTTAAAATAATAATAATAATAAAAAACTAGCATTTTAAAGTAACTACTCTGTGTCAGTCCCTGTCCTAAGCCCTTCAGGAATATTAACTCATTTGTTTCTCACAAGTGTCCTTCAGAATAGATCATGATTATTATCCCTGTTTTATAATTGAAGAAAATATCTAGTAAATGGCTTGCCCAGGGTCATTTAGATAGTAAGATTCTAAAAGTAGATATGACTCCAAGCCTGATTTTTAATTTATTTTATTCCACCTAATATAAGGATGATATTAGAAAATAAGTATTATTTTGTTAGTTTAGAAATAAGAAGTAGAGAAGCTGGCTTGAGGAAGAATTGGAGTTTCAAATAGAGCTGAGAGAGAGTGTTAATTTCAACTGGTGGCAGTTATAACCGTTATTCTGTGACAGTTTCACTGGTTGGGTGTGGCATTCCAGGAGTGGCTTCTGGCAGTAGACAGAGCCACACACAGCTGCTTTCTCAGGGCTGGAGAAGGTAACATCTTTGCCTCTCTCTATCCGGGTCTGAGTGAAAGACTTAAAGTAGTGGAGTGTTTTCTTTTCTAACTCGGGAAACACAGTTCATTTATCTGTTACTGTCTATAGATCGGTTAAATTGTGAAAAGACCAAACAAAACCTGGTCTTTGGTTTGGACTCTGAGCCTGTTAAGGCTCAGAGTTCTAACTTGATTCTTGCGGAGACTCAACCAGCTAGCCTTGGTTATCTTTGTAACTTAAAGGCAAAGTTAAGAGTTAGAGTGGTTAGGCTTATTTAGAATATTATAAATTTGGTTAGTTAGATCAGGGAGGATTAGCATAGCCTGTGAACCACAGGAGTAGCGGTTCCTTGCAGGACCTGGAAGTTTATTTGGTTGGAGTTAGAATCCCTTAGAATTAGAAATCCTTTTTCTCTTATATATATTTAAATAAATTGTTTATTTTTCATATACAAGAGTCTCTTTAGCATTCCTTGTGTCTTGCATTACTCACCTAATTTTATTTTTACACTAGCCACCTTGCTACATTAGCTATTGGTAGCTTGGGCCTCAGATTCTACATCTAAACAATGAAAATATTCAAAGTTGAATACTCTTTATCAAAAGAACTGTGGGAATTTATAAAAAATTTTTTAAATGTCCAAATATATGAAGAAAATATTATTGATAGCCATAACACAAAGAGAGATATTTTTGAAAGCTAAATCCTTCAGAATAGGCAAAAGAAAATCCCACTTCGTCATTGTTACTTAGCATGCTCTAATGATAGGAAATGATAGCCTTAAATTGTTCCTTATGACTAGAGACATTTCTGTCATAAAGCCAAATAAGATTAGTGACCCAAGAAAGGAACAACTTAAAGTTATATGATCAGAATCAATATTACAAGTGCTGAGTGGTTCAGTGGCTTGGGCACTGGCCCTGAAGTCAGAAATACCTGAATTCAAATTTAACCTGAGATATTTATTAGTTATATGACCATGGACAAGTCCATTAACCTCTGTCTGCTTTGTTATCACCAACTTATAGTGATAATAATAGAATCTACCTCCCAGGGTTGTTGTGAGAATCAAATGAAATATTTGTAAAACTACTATTTGTACAGTTCCTGGCACATAGTATTTAATTTCCTTGCATGTTTCTTCCCTTATCATTAGACTATGTATCTACGTATCTGATAAGACACAAGGGAAAAAAGAATCTGTCTCTATGTCTAGATATTATGGAACCTGATATTTCCATCATTATTAACTCCTATTATTGAAAACAATGCCTTCTTTTTAAAAACAATATGTTATTTGGAAGATCAGTGAAAGAGACACAACAAACATATTGTACCATTTTTTTAAACCCTTACCATCTATCTAATAATTAATGCTAAGTATTATTTGTGAAGCAGAAGAGCAGTAAAGGCTAGGCATTTGAGGTTAAGTGATTTGCCCAGGATCACATAGCTAAAAAGTGTCTGAAGCTCCATTTGAACCCAAGACCTCCCATCTCCAGCCCTGAAACTCCTAGCTGCCCTCATTGAACCGCTTTCAGTCATTATCACCGAGATGTGAATTGGTTTATCAGAATTACTTCAGTTTCTAAATGGGGCCTGGAGAGAAAGAAGACTAGTTCATTTCAATGGGTTGTAGGAGAAGAGAAAATGTTTGATAATACAGATGCAGGATTTGGGGAAGAGGCCAGCTGAGTTGGGAAATCAAAGTCAAGAGAACTGGGCAATAACAAAGCTACATCAGGGAAATGAGGACTTTGAGGATTACAAAAGAACAATGTGGGAGATATAATGGATAAAGTACTGGATACAGGAAAATGCAACTCCAAAGATTGCCTTAGACATTTTCTGGAAAATACTTATTCTATGCCAACCTGTTTTCTGATGTTGAAAATGTGAATAATGATAGTACTTACCTCCTATGCTTGTTGTGAGAAAATAATAAATGTAAAGTACTTCACATATCTTAAAATTTATGTTAGCTATTGTTGTTGTCTTTAAATGAAGGTGACATAACAGAAATTGAAGGTACCTGCAAATCATTACCATTCCTATTTAATTCTGCCAAGAGTTACCATTGCCTATCATAGAGCACTCCTTAAGTCCTAGTTTTCTTTCCCCACTCTGTGCCTCCTTGCACACACTCTCATTTCATAAAGTCCTCTGCCGTCATGCCAGGGAGTGGGCTTGAGTTAATTCTTGTTTTCCCTTAGCTTTCCTCAAATGTAAAAACAGAACTCTGAATGAAATGAGTTTCAGGGATTCCTAGAGATAGATTTTAAAATGTTCCATGACAATTACTAGACCCCAGACTGTTTTATCCAAAGATAGAACATGACAAACCCCCCAATGCTGACAGCCTAATTGCAACTTAATGCATAGCTTGAGGCCTTGATAACAAAGCTTTCTGAAATCCTTGTAACCCTTTAAGCACCAAGTCGGATTCCTGAAATAATATGTACTATTCCTTTATGGAAGTCCCTAGTCCAAGGGATCATGTCTTTTGCAGTGAGTTGAACCATATAAAATGACAAGGAATAAATAAACTTGTGTAACACTCATATTGGCAATGCCTTTCCTGCACACTTATTTGTGAATTATACAGCACAGATATTTAGTAGCTCCATTTTACAGATGAAGAGGCTAAAATTAAAACTTTTGTTCAATATTACAAAGCTAATAAGTAAAGCAAGATTTCTCTTTTAAAAAATGTATCTAGGCTCTAAAGCCAAAATATTTTTCTCTTGCACTGTACAGGCAAACCCTCATCCAAATAACATTTATAAAATTGATAATATAAGTAAAAAAACAATTTAATGAGCATCTGCTTTGTATCTAGTACTGAGCTAGGGAATTAAGAGATATGGAAAATAATAAAGGCGTATGTGTGTGTGCGTGTAGTACTTTTTTCAGGTACATTTTGTTTTTGGTGAGACGACACTTTACACATGAACCAATTAGAGAACTATAAGGGCTTTCAGGGTCACTATAATCACATGTCACAATGAATGGTTGAGAAAATAAATGCTTTGAGAATTCAGATAGAATAGTAGGAAATGGATGTTAAGGATGATTTAAGAATTCATCCGCTCTTAAATAATGAGAAGAATTTTTCATAGTTGAACAGGGGTAGAAATAACATTATAATTGGAAAGATGGGCAGAAAAAAATTCAAAGAAATAAGCTTTAAAATGGTACTTATGTCGAACTCAGGGGTATTGAATTAGAATCAAATCAATGTCTCAGCCATTGTAAACAATCACAGTGGTTAACCATTGTCAAAAATCCTGTCTCCTTCTTCCTACCTCCTTCTATCTCCTGGATGACACCTGTATCTCTTAAATCTGCCCAAGCATAGGGTCATAGGTGAACCTATGGCATGTGTGCCAAAGATGGCACACAGAGACCTCTCTGTGGGTCTGTGTAGGCCCTTGGCTTGGTTGGCTGGGAGCCTGGCCCTGCCCTCAAATCCAGAGCCCGTGGAGCTTGGCCCTGTCATGGCTAGTCTGTAGCCTGCCCCCCTCCCAGCACACCCCTAGCACCCCCCTGAATGAAGGGGTAGGTGGGGCATTGCATGAAGTCCGGGGCTGGGGCACCCAGTTGGGGGTGGAGCATGGCATGCAATGGAGGCCAGGGCACAGGCGTGCAATCTGAGGGTGGGTTGGGGAATGGCATTGCGTGGGGATCCTAAAATGTTCCAAAAGGTTTGCCAGCACTGGCATAGCAGTTCTTCACCATATTTACGTGTCATGGAATCCTATGGCATTCTCCTCAGAATAATGTTTTTAATGCATAAAATAAAAAATGTAAAAAAAAACTTAAAAGGAAACTATGTGAGAATATAATTATATAGAATATAATGATTATTATATTTTATTATTATTAAATGGTGATATGAAAGTTAAAGTGATAACTGTCAAAAATAACATTTACTTAATTATGCCTAGAGTTGACAATTGTGTAATTAATTTCTGTACCCTAGAACTCCAATTCCCAGCATCCCATGTTCCTTCTCACGTTACATGTTGATGTAGGGAGGATATGAGTTTGGTGTAGTCTCACCTCTCGCCCTCTGTTTCTGTGATAGCGCTCTGTAGGGGGTGTGGTGAGGTGAAAAGCAGGAGAATTTGCTCGTGTGGCTTTAATTTTGTTAGATAATTAAGTTTATTTACTTCTATTTCCTTTTTATTCCTTCTAATTCAAGTGATTATTAATAAACTCTATAAAATATAATTCTTGGTATGTTGGAGATTAAATTCTACAGAATGCCTATTATAAAATAACCTTGAATTTCTAGAAATCTTTACTCCTCTGCAATATATGTATATTTACAAGCATATATGATATACAACTGTATGTATATACACATGTTATATTCCTACTTATGTATCATACATATATACATGCATGTATGCATGTGTGTATATCACTAGGCTCATCTATATATGTTAAGTGTACATATACATCTAAAGTGTATGTGTGTGCATCTATGTAGAATGCATATTCACAGAGTTACATGTATATGAGCATGTCTATCTAAAGGTACACTCACATGTGTACGTATATATACATGTATGTTCATTCGAATATGTCTGTATGTAAATCCTATTGGCCGTGAGGTGGCACAGTGGATAGAGTGTGAGACCTCGAGACAGGAAGAAACTCAGATACTTACTAGTTGTGTTACTTTTGGCAAGTCACTCAACTCTGATAACCTCAGTTTCCTCATCTATGAAATGAAATAGAGAAAGAAATGGCAAACCATACTAAAATCTTTCCTAAGAAATAGCAAATTGTATAACAAAGTGTTGGACACAACCGAAAAATGACTGAACAAATATATGTATGTACATATATATACTCATTAATATAAAGACATATTCATATACATGTAACTTTTACATGTATACATATTTAAAACATATACAATCCAAATAGCCATGAGTTATAGATAATAAAATATACTATAGTATATAATATACAAGTTATGTATCATATAGCACATATTGTGTATATATAGGAATGTGTCTATATATACATACATGACTTTCTATATCTCATGTGTATATGAAGTCATATACATGAGTTATATATAGAATATCATGTTATAATTTATTACATATCCTCTATCATTATATATAATACATATGTACATGTATAATTCATTTATATGAGTGTATGTTTGTATATAAATTATTATCTATTCACACACAAAGTTTAAGAATTATTCCTTTAGCAAATCATTTTTAAAAAATTTATACATCCTAAGGCCAAGCGGGCTCCCACCTCCTTAGCTCAGGAAACATGACAACTCCCTGAGACACATTCAGTTCAACCTGAGAACGTTACCATTTATTTCCTTCCCTGATTCATGGCACATCTGCTGAATTGTTTGCGCTTCACGGGTCATTGGCCATGTTTGTAAAATTGACAAGTCAGACTAAGGCTGTAAGAACAAGACTGTTTCTTTCTAAGTGAAAAAAAAAAAAGAATCAAATGAAACATTGGAAACCTGACTTGTTGCTTGAAGCAAACCTCAGCACCAAATTAATTGCTTCCAAATATTCCAGAATCCAACCACTTATAGAGAATATTATCTTCCCAAAGTAGATCATCATAGAATAAATATGGAGAGAGAGAAGGAGTGTGTCTATAGTCCTTTGTTACCTTTGCTTTCAAAATTTCACCTCAAGATACCATGTACTGCCCATGATAGTGCTCATAGTCCCAAACTCCATACCCCTTAGGTAGCTGTCAGAGTTGTAATGAGACACTCAGTCAACTATCAGCCTGGATAAACTCCCTTCTACAAATCTGGCCCTAGTTACTCACCAATAAAACACCCCATTAAACAGTGATTTTTATTGGGAGCCAAGATGGCAGATTAGAGGAAGCAACCCAGCCAAATTCTCCCAACATTCCCTTCCAACAGAATTGAAAATTCCTCAAATCAAATTCTGGCATGGTAGAGCCATGTCTCTGTGTGAGACATTTTCCCAGCCTAAAACAACTAAGAAGACAGTCTACAGGAAATGTCTTTGACAGTAGGGTTGGGGCCACCTTAATTTATAAATCACAGAAGTAGTGGTAGGCCATGGAGTCAGTGACAGCAGTAGTGGCAATTTCAGGAGCTCTCAGCCCAGAGACCATAAGGGGTTTGGAAAATGGATGAGAAAGAGATTATGGGACCCTTGGCTAACACTGGAAACAAGACCTGGTGCTATTTGACAACTTTATTGCCCAAAGGCATTCTTGGGTCATAGTTCCAGATCAGAACTGGATAGTTTAAAGTTAAAAACAAAAAAAAAAAAGTTTAAAAAAAAAAGTTAAAAAACAAACCCTAAGTCTTAATTCTAATGCAGAAAAGAGCTCTAGCACTAGCAACAGCAGCAGCAGAAGGAACCTAACCTGGTTACAGTTCCAGGGCTAAGAGGAACACTAGCATTTGCAGCTTCAAGGAGTACAAAAAACAATGAAGAAAAGAGCTTAAAAATTAGAATTGGGCAAGTAGAAGCTAATGACTTCATGAGACATCAGAAAAAGATTAAATCAAAAGAATGAAAAAAGAAAACATGAATTATCTCATTGGAAAAACAATTAACCTACAAAATAGATCAAGGAAAGGTAATTTAAGATTTATAGGAATACCTGAATGCCATGATCAATAAAAACTGCCTAGACATCATATTTTAAGAATGTGTAAGTGAAAAATCCTCTGATATCTTACAAAGGATGTAATAGAAATTGAATGAATCCACTTATCAATGCTTGAAAGAGACACCAAAATGAAAACTTCCAGGAATATTATAATTAAATTCCAGAACTCCAAAGTCAAGGAGAATATATTGCAAGCATCTAGAAAGAAACCATTCTAATATTGTGCTGCCACAGATAGGATAACACAACATTTCACAGATTTTATGTTAAAGGAGTAGAAGGCTTTGAATAAACTCTAAAATGCAAAGAGCTAGTATTACAATTAGGAATAAAAATGAACATAATTAAAAGAGATTGGGAAATCTATGTGTTGTATTGTATGGAGATTGTGGCCTACATTAAAGAAGACTCATCGCCCTTAGTTGAAATCTGGCCTCTGACCTTTGGCAAGTCAGTTTGATCATATTTAAAATGTACCAGAAAAGGAAATGGCAAACAATTCCAGTATTTTTGCCAAGAAAACCACCAGTGGAGTCACAAAGAGTCATTCATGACTGAAAATGAATGAATAACCAAAAAGAAATAATCAGGAAAAGCACATTTTGTAAAAGGTACAATAGACAGCAAAGTAATATCAAAAGCATTGACAGAATTATTTTTGATGGAGGCCTCATTTCTAATATATATAGAGAACCACATCAAATCTGTTTAAAAAAAAAAGACCCATTCCCCAATTGATAAATGCTCAAAGTCTATAAATAGGCAGTTTTCCAGAAAAGAATCAAAAGTATTTATAGTCACATAAAAATTGCTAAAAATCATTATGATTAAAGCAATACAAATTAAACCAACTCTGAGGTACTACCTCATGCCTATCAGAAATTATAAATGTTTAGGGGCAGCTGGGTGGCTCAGAGGGGATTGTTGTATAAAGGACTTTTAATGACAAAAAAAAATCATTTTGTACTTGTTCCTGTAGCCAATAAGATGCTACTGATAACTGAATAGAGGATGAATTAGAGTAAGGAAGATGAGGAAGGCAGAACCCTCCACCTTCCCTAGCTGACTAAGGAAATAATCCTGATTTTATGATATTAGAATTTGTGCTAGGATAATGGAAGTATCAAAGGAGAAAATGGAGCATGTGAGAAATGTTACAAAGGTGAATTCGACTAGTTTTGGAAAGAGTTTGGATCCTGAGGTAAGAGAGAGTGAGAAATTTGGGATGACTTCTAGTTTGTGAAACTGAGGGTTTGGGAGGATAGGATTATTTTCTTTAGTTATAGGACTCTTCTGGTATTAGGTTTGCTAAGCTCATTTCAGGGCTGCTCCTCTATCTTCCTACTCTCCACAGGAACTTTTCTAAACCTTTTCATTTCTCCTCGAATCTCCCATGTCTCCCTTTCTCCATTACTTTCTAAGCAGGGATGAGTTCTTTATACTTTGTGGTGGCCAGTTCAGAATTGTTGAATGATATTTCTCTGCCTTTGTTCAGTAACACATGTGAAGGAGCAAGGACCATGAATAGTAAAAGTGACCCAAGACTGATGCTTACCTTGGCATTATCAATACTACATTACATATATATATATATATATATATATATATAATTATTATTGAAATATTTTAATATAGATGAAATCTTTTCCTTTCTCTTTTTTCTTACTTCTATATTATTGCTGGTTAAGCCACCATCTTCCTAGTCACTCAGGTTCTCAACTTCAGTGTTATCTTCCAATGCTCTGTCATGGTCATTCTATATAGCTAACCTATTGCCAAGTTTTGTAATTTCTACCTTCAAATTATCTCTTAAAAATTCCTTTTCTCCACTCACACAGCCACCATCCCCAGTTATAGGTTTTCATCACCTCACACCTGGAATATTATAATTGCCTTCTGCTTGGTCAACATGCCTTCACTAACCCTCTATTCAAATCTAACCTCTCAACTGCCAAATTTCCTTAAAGCACAGGTTTTATCATGTCCCTTCTGTACTCATTGAGCTTCAGTAGTTTCTTTAGACCCTAAAATATGAAAAAAGAAAACATTGCTTAGCATTCAAAACTATTCCCAATTTGACCTTTCTGCCTTTCTAGTCTTTCTTTACTCTTTCTGTAACATGCATAATCTTAAGTGGGGTAAACCGCCTCACAGAATTCCACAGTACTCCCCACTTACGATCATGCATGTTACATTTCTCAAGCACTCTGTGATCCAGATTGGGGTCTCTGGGATGCTCAGGGAGGACCATCATCTCTGTTATGAGGGTTTGCTGAGCCCTTTTCAGAGTTATTCATCCATCTTTGGTGTCTACCTGCCATTGAACTCTAACCTGTGACTCCAAGAATCTACAGTATGAATGGTATACATACCACAGTAAAGCTATTTCAGCAGATGGGCTAAACCAGGTAGGATATAACCAAAAGGCCTCAAAACTGTATATGAATTCCAGTGGAAGAAGGGTTGAGAACAATTTGTTCCTCTTGCTCCAATCAGCAGTTCTAAAGATTCTTGAGGCTGGCGCAGTCTAGCAGATAGAGATTGATCAGACACTAAGAAGGGGCCATTAAATTCATCCACTGCATCCTGGGTCATTGCTGCTCATCCTGACTTTTGTCATGCTCCTGGACTTTGATAACTCTGGAAGACAGAATGAGGCTGACAAATGTGTAACACCACCCTAATTTAAATCCAAATCAAATGCAAGTCAAGGCATCAACCAATATTGTCATTGATCCTTTTTAACATGAAGGGCAAATTATCCAGACACTTCTGGATATTTCTAGAACTTGAATTTCTATTTGCTTACTCCCTACCTTTCCACTGACTGTCCCCATACCTGAAATTCTCTCCCTTCTTAACTTTTCTCTATTGGCTTCCTTTAGTTTCTTTCAAGATTTAGCTCAAATCCCAACTTGTAGGAAGCTTTTCATGTTCCTAACCATCCTAACTTCCTTTATTCCCTTATTGCTAGTGCTTCCCCACTAAAATTATCTTCTATTTCTTCTGTATAAAGCTTGGTTATACATATTTTTGTTCATGTTCTTTTTTCCATTGAAATAAAAACTTTTTGAGGGCAGGGATCATATTTACACCTTTCTTTCTACCCTTATAGAACTTAGCACAGATTCTGACACATAATAAGTACTCGATAAATTCTTGTTGATTGACAGTTTTGATTTGATTTGATTTTTAATTTTTTTCCATGGTTACATGATTCTTATTGTCTCCCTCTCCTCTTTCCTCCCTCCTCCCAGAGTTGACAAGCAATTTCCCTGGGTTATATTTTTCAATTTATTAATTTTTTGTAATAGAGTAATCTTTTAAAATCAAACCCCCAAATCCTATACCCATGTAAACAAGTGATAAATCATGTTTTCTTTCTGTGTTTCTACTCTCACAGTTCTTTCTCTAGATGTAGATAGCATTGTTTCTCATAAGTCCCTCAGTTTTGACTGACATTTTTAGCATAAAAAGTCTCAAAATGAAATGCCATTCTACTATGTCTATAATGTAATTCTTTTTTAAAAACTAACATATCAAGACTGATATTTTGTCTTTATAATAGTTATTGCAGAAAAACACATTTCACACAAATTACATCTAATTATTATTGAAATGTATATCACTTTCATAAATCAGACAAATACTCAGCCCACTAGCATGAAATATAATAAAAATTTCAGTTTCAAATATTTGATTAAGCAGAGTATAAAGATAAATCTATTAATCATTGTTTTTCAAATGGAATAAGACCAAATTGGCAATATTTATCTATAATAAATGATCAGTTTATCCATTAATATTTAGAAACATCTAAGTCTTCAAAAAAATAAGAATTGCTTCTCCAAACTGATTAATCAACTAATTAACAAGCAATTATTTACTTTCTTCAATTTCATCTCTAGGAATACTTTTAAATTGGGAAACAAATCAAAATTATTTTTTTAAATGTTTATACATTGCTCAGTGTTTTCCTCACAAAAACTATCACTTTGTTTTCTAGTTCAGATCATGAATTTGAGAATCTTGCATTAATATATTTAGAATAGATGCTTTAACAAAAATAGGTACCAAATAAACAAGTGTCAGAGGAAAATGGTATAAATAAATTAGAGTATACCACAAAATAACATATGTTTCAATTTTATTATAATTAACAGGAAAAATATAATTTATATGTAAACATGATATATTCCTTGAAGTACATTGGCAGAGAAAAAGTAACATTTTGTAGTAATGTAAATTCTCCCTTCTCTATGTCCATATGTGGCCACACAATTTTTCAATACTTTATTTGAATTAATTTTTTAAAAATTAAGTTAATAATTTTGAAATGAAAATGTAACTCCTTATCTTTATTTCTTAATACTAATAGTGATCCAAGAAAAAGAATATGTATGCAAATTCCATGAGGAGCCAGCTTTTTAATTGGCATATTTGGGCCTGAATTTGGTCTCATATTATTTGAACGTCATCATTCCAGTATCCAATAATATTCTTTCAGATTATGAATTTTAAACTAAAGTCACTGTCAAATGTATTGAAAATTTACTTTCTTGGGGCATTAAGAGATTTTTAAATGAACAAATCTTCCCTAGCTTGAATCTCAGTGACATATTGTACATATTATCTAATTAGCATACTTATATCCTCGGTTACATCTGTTGCTTTGTTCATTTGCTATGTTATTGTTTACTTTTTTCTTAAATTAATAACTAAAGTTTAAGAAATGTGGGGAGTTCTCTTTTCCACTCTATTATGTGTAAGTGGGACCCTTTTTAACTCTTCACCATGTGCTTTTCCAACTATAATTTTGCTATGTCAAAAGTTAAAGGTTTGTGGGAAGCTAGGTGGCTCAGTGGATTGAGAGCCAGGTCTAGAGACATAAGGTTCTGGGATCTAATCTGGCCACAGAAATTTCCTAGCTGTGTGACCCTGGGCAAGTGACTTATCCAATATTACCTAGCCTTACCATTTTTCTGCTCTCTAACAAAGCCTTAATTCCCTGATGAAGACATTTCTCAAAAATATAGAGGACTGAGTCAAATTTATAAAAATACAAAGTATTTCCCATTCAACAAATAATCAAAAGATACTAACAGGCAATTAGATGAAGAAATTAAAGGTATCTTTTGTCATATTAAAAATTGTCTAAATCAATTTTAATTAGCAAAATGAAAAGAAAAACAACTATGACCCATCAGATTGGCTAACATGACAGAAAAGGAAAATAAATGTTGGAAGGGAGGAGGAAAAACTGGTACACTTTTACATTATTAAAGCAATAAACTGAGACAGTCATTCTGGAGAGCAATCGGGAACCATGCTCAAAGGGCTACAAAATTGTGCCTATTCTTTTATCCAAGAATGCACTACTCTAGATCTGTATCTCAAAGAGACTAAGGATAGGGAAAAAGTACTTATCTCTACCAAAATATTTATGCCAGTTCTTTTTAGGTGGCAAAAAAGTAGAAACGAAAAGGGTGTCCATTCCTTGGAAAATGGCTGAACAAGTTGTAGTATACTATTACAATGGAAAACTATTATGACATAAGAAATGACAAACAAGTTGATTAAAAACAAAAACCTAAAAACCTGGAAAGACATATAAAATGATACAAAGTTAAATAAGAAGAACCAGGCGAATTTTGTATAAAATAACAATAATGTATGATAATCAGCTGTGAATGACTTAAATATTATCAACAAAGCAATTGCAACAAAGGACAACTGCACAAGACTCATGACAAAAAAGAAAAAAAAAAGAAAAAGAAAAGCATGTCAACCTCCATAGAAGAAACAGAGTCTGAATGCAGTTTGAAACATACCATTGTTCACTTTATTTCTTCAATAAATTTTCTCTATCATAAGCAATATGTATCTTATTTCACATGATGAACATGGAAATATGTATTATATGATAGTGTATCTACCCTCTTGGAAAGGACGGTTGAAAGAAAGGGAGGGATTGCAAAATGTTAGAAAATAAATATGAAAAATTCTCTGAACAACAAAAAAAATAAAGGTAAACCCAATGTTCCTCTTATTGAATGAAGATTTATATACTTTGCAGTTATGTAAAGAATTTTTTATGAGACAAGCAATATTTGTGATGTCACGGACATGGCAATAAAAAAGTTTGCTAATCATCTCTGGAAAATTACCTTGTCTTGCCAACATATGTTGTATGTACTTCAAAGATATTTCAAATTCTTTTTTTTCAAAATAAATACATAAAGAATGCATACAAAGCAAATGCTTTCCTCTCCCTCAATAATAATACTTCAGGATCCCAGATATAAGTATAGGGATAACATTTTCTAGATTGGGGTATTTTACTTTGGGGTGCTGTATTTGTTCTATTTAAATTATTTTTATTTTCATTTCACTAGTTTCACTGACACCAGTCGATTTTCTCATCAAATCAGTTGTCTGTTCATCTATTATGAAGAAATCTTATTTCATTCTTAAAAATATATAAAATTATTTATATAATTATATAAAATATATAAAATTAAAAATATTAAAATTATATAAAATATGTTTTAAAATAGTGATAATTCAATTTCATTATAACTGATATTTTAAACAGTTATTTATAACAATTTTCAAATCATCTCACTTTATAAAGAAGTTATAGGAATTTTCCATAATTTAGTATTACTGACATATTAATTAATGATATTGATAAAATATGATACTATGGTACTTTTTACATGTACAAATATATTAACTTGGAGGTGTTGATGACATTCAAATGAAGTAAGGTCTAAGATCATATAATTCATCTATGTCATATGCTCTAAGCTTATTGATTATAATAGTGGAACGTGGCTTGTCAAATATAAAAATATACTTACCATATTTATAAAAATATACTTACCATATTTAATAATCAATGTGGTACATTCAGTGTCAAAATATATTTGACTGATTAAATCAGTTAAATCATTGATTTAGTTTAAAAAAATTTTATTGACATAGTAAATGTATGTATATGAGATGTGTATTCAACAAAATTTAATAATCTGGGCCATTTTTCATATCATGATCCTCCTTATCAAGTGTCATGTTAGTGACTTATATTTAACCCACACTGTCCCCAGGGGAATACATTCCAGACTTTGGAAAAATCTGCAGCTGAGTAGTAGTTGATAAGGATTATTTCAACTTTCTCTGAGATTTATGTTGCAATAATGACTTTTGGAGACCTCAAATCCTGAAAGACAAAAAGAAATGAATCATGATTCATGACCTATGAATTTCACATAATTATGATTATGAATATGAATTATTAGGGAAAATAAGAATTTATTGATAGATATAGGATTGAAAATTGGACCTTCCTTCTGTTTCACCTGTAATAGTGTTTAAGTAGAACTTATTTTTAAGAACAACCCATTATCAAATTATCAGTCTTAAAACTGATTCAGAGAAGTAATTAGATCTTCGGTCAAGAGGCTTCCCTGATAATCTTCTTTATTCAATTTTATTAATAATTCCTTACCAGTAGACATTGATTGTTTCAATCACATCCTTGTTTCTAATTTTAAATATTCATAATCTACTCTCAAGACTTTTGTTCTTGTCATTTTCTCCATCTGAAATCTTCTCTGTAATTCTAGATCCTTGATTCTAGGACTAAATTAAAACCTGCTTCTTAAACTAAAAGCTCTAAAACAACTCAACAATAGCCATCATTATCTCTGATCTTTTATATAACTTAAATATCTGCCACAAATCAATCAATTAATCTCTCTCTAAATATAAATAGATATATAACTTCAACAGATATTGACATGTATAAAAATTAGATATATGCATATAGATGTATAGATGTAATAGAATATCCAATATATCATAAGTATCATTAGAATTCTATAATACTTTGACACATTGTTCCTTATCTGGTAATCCCAATTTTCAATTTAAATGTATTTTCCTCAAGAATTGGGACTTATATTATTTTTATGTTTTATTTGCTACAGAATCTGGAGTAATGCTATGCACACAAATGTTGCAAAAATAGTCAGTGTTTGAGTGATAATCAAACTTACTTCAGATGGTCTTTTTTTTTTTTAAACCCTTACCTTCTGCCTTGGAGCCAATACTGTGTATTGTTCCGATTTTGGACTTGGTGCTAAAGGTGCTCGGCTGAGACCTCAGAATGCTTCTACTCTGAATTTTCACGTGGGTAAGTTAGGCTGACTTCTTTGGCCTACCTTGGCGTTTCCAAACTCTGCCTTAAGTAGGCTTATAGCCTCTTTGATTTCTAAGGTCTTGTGGCTTGTAACCTAGTTTAATTAGTCTTTTAACCCTCTTTCTCCTTCCAGGCCTCTCCAGGCCTGGACTGGCCTCTCCCTCTCTCTATTTACCTACCTTTTACCTTCCTAACTGTAAATAAACTACCTTAAACCGGATCCTGACTTGGGTCTATTTTAATTATAGAATAAATCCGAATTGTTGATTCCTGGCGACCACATTTTAAATACATATCTATAAATCCCTAAAATCTCCCTCTTACATATTTAATTTCAGGCCATTTTAGATGTGTCTCAGTACATAATTTGCCAATCATGGTTTTAAGTTCTCTGTTCATCCATTCAACTTGGCCTGAACTCTGAGGGTGATATGGTACATGGAATTTGGGAGTTATCCCCAAACAGGAATATATTTCAGATAGAACTGATTCAGTAAAGTGACTCCCCCTGTCCAAGTCAATACGTGCAGGCAGGCCAAAACGAGGAATGATTTCTTTTAAAAGCACCTTGGCAACAAAGGCCGATGTGGCTCGGGCAGTAGGAAATGCTTCCGGTCACCTGGTCAGTTGATCCACTATGCCTAGACAGAATTTATATTGTCCAGCCTTTGGCATTGTTATGAAATCAATTTGTAGGTGCTCAAAAGGTGTGTAAGCCAATGGTCGCCCACCAAAAGCCTTGCCACGAAAGGCGTGTTGGTTATATGCTTGGCAGGTAGGGCAAGCTGCACACACTTTGGAGGCTATAGTGGTTATGCCAGGAGCTATCCATACCCTTTTAACAGAGTCCACGATGCCCTGGGTACCAAAATGACCATTTTTATGAATAGATTGGCAAATTTGGCGATAAAAGTTTCTAGGGAGCAGGGGTTTTCCTTCAGAGGACACCCATACTCCATTTATCTGTTTAGCTTTAAATTTCTGCTTCCATTTTGTTACTTCCTTCTCGTCATAGGAAAGTGATAAATTTGAGTCATCAGTGGTTGTTAATGTTAAAATTAATTCAGGCCCTTCTATAGCTGCTAGCTTTGCAGCAGTATCTGCCTGGTCATTTCCCTTAGACACAGGGTCAGTGCCACCTGTATGGGCAGAGCAATGAACTACAGCTAGGGCTTTGGATAGTTGGAGAGCAGAAAGAACTTCACTCATAATTTTTGCATTAGCTATAGATTTTCCAGCTGAGGTTAAAAATCCTCTCTGAAGCCATAACATACCCACTGCATGACATATTCCAAATGCAAATTGAGAATCCGTATAAATTGTTGCTCTTCTATCTTTGGCAATTATACATGCATGTTTTAGGGCTATGAGTTTATGAGTACAATACTGTGTATTGGCTCCAAGGCAGAAGAGTGGTAAGGGCAGGCAATGGGGGTCAAGTGACTTGCCTAGGATCACACAGCTAGAAAGTGTCTGAGGCCAGACTTGAACCTAACCCACCCCCCCATCTCTAGGCATGACTCTCAATCCACTGAGCTACCCAGCTGCCCTCTACTTCAGATAGTCTAGAGTTTTTCCTGATTCCAGCAAAATCCTCTGGAACAGAACAATAATAGAATTGTATGTTAGAGCTAGAAGGGATCTTAGAGAGTCTGAAGATAGAATTAATTATCCCCTTGTCTATTTTTAGCTAATTAAATCAAGAATTTAAAAGTACCCCTACTTGAAACTAAGTAAGAGAGTTCACAAGTCACCTACTAAAATAAGCTCACACCTCCACAGGTCACTGCCCCACCCCTACTGGGCAGTGTTAGGCAAAACAAAAGACTGCAATTGGTTCCCATAAAGTGGGGGAGGGACAGGAAGTGAAGTTGAGAAAATTGTTTTAAAAATGCCAGCTGGAGGATTCAGTGATTCTTTCTACATTGGTGAGCTGAACTGGAAGAGGAGACTCTTTCCCTGGATCCTGCTTTGGGTGAAGAGACCCTCTCTGCTTGTTGGTCCTTTGTTGGGATACTCACTTTAGAGTAAGTTCTGGTGATATTCTTGGCAGTCTTAGCCTCATGTGCACTGAAGGTTCTTGGCAGATTTTCCTCCTGGCTCTTTGGATTTCTACTTCCTAACTAGGGTTTTGAATTCTGGTGAGATTCACTTTCAGATTCACATTTGTGGTTTGATGACATTAGGATTAAACTTAGGGTACTTTGTAGCTAAACAGTACTTTCTGTCTCTTTATCTATATATTTCCACTTTTACTCTTTCCACCTCTTTCTAAATAAATCTGCTAAAAGTCAATTTTGACTTAAGCTGTAATATTTTTAAATCAGGGACCACAATATTACTTTTGAATTATCACATCTAGCCTAAAACCTAAATTTAAATTCTTACATTTAAGAGTATCTTCTTTACCCTTCACACTCTAGCCCACACTTCCCCATTTTGTAGCCAAAGAAATTTAAACCCAGAAAAATAAAATTAATTGTCTGAGATCACACAATTGATTTCTGGAATAGGTAGGACTAGAAACCAAGCTTTCTCTCCTTGTTGAAAGTTCTTCCCTCCTTTCACTAGATAGATAGATAGATAGATAGATAGATAGATAGATAGATAGATAGATAGATAGATAGATAGATAGATAGATATAGACATATAATAAAATCTACACACACACACACACACACATATATACATATGTAATTTTATAAAAACTTTTACCTTCAGTTTTAGAATCAAAACTGTATTAGCTCCAAGACAGAAGAGCTATAAAGGCTAGGCAGTGGGAGTTAAGTGACTTGCCTAGGATCACACAGCTAGGATGTGCCCTGAGGCCAAAAGACTTTCACTTTTTGATAATTAACTTTTATAAAGTATTACTACTAAAGTATGTTTGAATATCTCCAGTGATGCAGAACTTGCTCCCCACCAGGGTAGTTCATTTTGTGTTTGAACAGCTTAAAATGTTAGGAGATATTTCATTACATGGAGCTGAAATCTTCTCTTCAAATCCTACATATTCCTACTATTTCAACTCCCTTTTTCTGACAAATAGAATAAATCTAATCCCTTTTCAATAGAGAAATAACTTAAAATATTACTACACTGCAACTATAATAACTCTTCCCCCTTCTATCACCTTCAATTATTCTCTTCTCTTGAATCTGAATATTCTCAGATATATTAGCTGGGCCTTTCCTATGGCACAATTTCAAATCTCTTCAAAAGCCTCATTATTCTATTCTTAATTCTCTATGACTGGTCAGGGTCTTCCAACCATGTATTTTCCTGAACAATATTATGTACGTTTTAGGCAAATAAATTATTTCAGTCATCCAAATGTGATACAACTGGAACAGAGGAGCACAAATGAAACTATCCCTGTTGTGTAAATAATTATTCCATTAATGTAGCCTAAAATCACATTGTTATTTGGGGGGAGGGGGTGGATCGAATTCTGCTAAATTGTGATGACAATCCACTAAAATTACTAGTATTTTATGTTAATAACCATTACAATAATAACAATGAAAAAATAAGAACAACAATAACAGATAGTATTTAATTAGCATTATGAGGTCTAAGAAGCATCTTACTTATGAGAAGTAAAATACTCTTTTATCTCCACTTACTGAGTCTAAAGTTAAATGAATTGCCCAGAGTCATACTCTCCAAAATAGAATTTGATCTCAGTCTCCTTGATTTCAAAACTACTCCTTCATCCATAATACAATCTTGCTGACAGACCTCCTCCATCCTTTATTTGTAGAACTTCTTGTTTGTTTAAGGATGTTCTGGTTTTCTCTTAAATTTTATGGTATTATATTTGGCTTATTTTTCTAATCTGTCAAGTTATTTTTAGATCCTTATTCCGTCATTCAGAATATTGGCTGAAACTAATTGCTCAATGAGATAACAATAAAAAAATTAAGGACAAATGACTAAAAAGAGGGAAAAATTGAAATATGCGACAGAAAAAACTAACATGAAAAATAGATTGAGGAGAGATAATATAAGAATCACAGATTTATCTAAAAGCCATTATATAGAAAAGTTCTTAATAATATTTCAAGAAATTATAAAGGAAAACAGCCTAGATATCTTAGAACCTGAGGGTCTACTAGAAATTAATATGATCTAGCACTTACCTTCTGAAAGAAATTCCAAAAAAAGAAGTTGCTGCAATATTTTAACCAAAAATCCTTGATTTATAGTTCAAGTAGAAAATATTGACATTAGCCAGAAAGAAATAATTCAAACACCATGAAGTCAAAAGCAAGATTTCATTTAAAAGTTATCAGTATAAAGAAACAGAGGACATGGAATATAATATCCCAGATGGCAAAGAAGTTTGGATTTGAACCTACATAAGATTATAACCTATGCAGCAAAACTGAGTATGATCCTCCAGGGGGGATAATGAAATAGAAATTTTGTAAGCATTCCAGATGAAAAGGCCAGAGTTGAATAGAAAAGATGACATTCAAACCCAAGACTCAAGAGAATCATATAAAGGAATATATGATTAAAAAATTGTAAGAGACTAAAGAAAGTTTAAACTGTTTACATTTTTATAGGGGAATAAGATATATGTTCACAATATATCTTAGAGGTAGATTAATTGGACAGAGAGCCTGGATATGATTCTATAAAATCTCGATACTCTCAAAAGAAGAATAAAAGGGTGGGGGAAAATAAGCATTTGGAGAGCAAGGAAGAGAATGGTGAAAATTGCTTTGCATATATGAAACTTACAAGGAACTTTATTCATTGAAAAGGACAGTGGGTGGGACATGCAACACTTGAATCTCATTCATATCTTACCTGGCTTAAAGAGAGTTTAATACATACACATAAACATTTGATTGTAGAAATTCATCTTGCTCAACAGGCAAGTAAGGGAGTCAATGGTCAGGAATAAAACAGACTCAGAGAAGGGCTGGATAAATAGACAGACAGATAGATAGATAGATAGATAGATAGATAGATAGATAGATAGATAGATAGATAGATAGATAGATAGATAGATAACACATAATAACAATGCTATATTTATAATGACAGGATGGAGGGAAATAAATGGCTAGCAATCAACTGAATGTGAGTAGGATGAACCAACCTATAAAAATGGAAGACAAGTTCAAAATGCCTAGAAACTATAATTCAACAGCATAGTATTTAAAAGGAACATATCTGAAACAACAACCACAATAATTCACCTGGAGTTAAATTGAAGACTACAAAAAAATTTTACTTGAGCTGAAGTATAAAACAAAAGGTCAATCTGGCAAACAATCACTGACATAAAGTAAAAGTAAAAATAGTAATTAAGACAAACTAGGAAACTACATTTTACCAAAAGGTACCACAGATAATGACTTAAAATCATCATTGAATATATTATATATATGATATATATATATATATACATATATATATATATATAACCAAATGGCAAAATATTTAAATTCTTAAAGAAAATTTCAATGACTTATTGGAGGAAATAGTACAACTATAATTATTGAGAACCTCAATTTATCCCTCTCAAGATTAGAGGGGTATAACCATAATAAAAATAAGGAAGAGATAGGGAGATGAATTGACTTTGGAACATTTAGATAAGATAGATTTTTAGAGAATATGGAAAGAGAATAGAGCAGAATATATCTATTTTTCTGGTGTGCAGATCACCTTTACAAAAACTAACCATGTATTAAGACCTAAAAATCTTCCAAACAAATGCAGAAAATCTGAAATATTAAATACACCTTTTTATAACCACAAATAAAAAAAACATATTCGATAATAATTAGGGGACAGGGGGCAGCTGGGTAGCTCAGTGGAGTGAGAGTCAGGCCTAGAGACAGGAGGTCCTAGGTTCAAACCCGGCCTCAGCCACTTCCCAGCTGTGTGACCCTAGGCAAGTCACTTAACCCCCATTGCCCACCCTTATCACTCTTCCACCTATGAGACAATACACCGAAAAGTACAAGGGTTTAAAAAAAAAAAGACTATTATGAAGATAATTCAGATTAATTAATTGGAAAATAAATAGCTTAATTCTTAAAAAATGTATAGGTCAAAGAAAAAATAATGTAATCAATCAAATTATGTCATTAAAAATAATGATAATGTTGAAACTATACAAAAATTTGTAAAATATAGCCAAAGCTATATATATCTCCAAATGCATGCTAAGATCAATAAAAGGAGAAAAGAGCAGATCCAGGAGATGGATAAGCAACTAAACAACAAAACTAAGATTTAAAAAATTGGCTGCTGGGCAGAGGGTAAGAATGTCTTATGAGAAATGTCCTCTGGCACATGTGAAAAGGGGGAAGGGAGCAGCACCTTCTAGCACATGTGCCATAGGGTCACCAACAGGGCTATAGATGATAGGGAATCATTTGAGTTAATTAAATTGGAAGATCTTTGCTTTAGAAAAATTGAAAGCTAAAAGGAGGATGGCCTGAATATGAAGAGACTTGAGGGAAGAGGTCCAACCAATAGGTTATTAGAATAGTTCATGTGTGATTTGATGAATATGGTTATAGTGTCAGGAGAGAGAAAGAAATGGTACAAAGGTAAATTCAATAGATCTTGGAAATATCCTGGATATGGGAGTTGAGGGTAAGGAGTTGAAAATGATAACCAGGTGGCAAGTCTAGGTGACAGGCTGGTGTACTCAATAGTAATAGGGACATGTGTAAAGGAGGAAGCTATCAAGAGAAGCTCAATGGTCTCAGTTTGGGATATGTTGATTTTATGATATCAAATTTTAGTTGCCTTAATAGGCAATTGGAGATTCAATTCTGAAGGTTAGGAAAGATTAAAAACTTTGTAGATTAATACTAATGGAGGTAACCTTTGAACTAGGTTGTTTTTTTTCCCCAATAACTAGATATTTAATAAAAAGCCAAGAAAAAAAGCACCATTTTTTGTTATATTAAAATACCCAGTTAATTCCTTCATTCCCCTCTCCGCAGTAAAGAAGGCATCATTTGACCAAAAAAAAGTACATATAAAACTATGTCTTACTTATTTCTATTCATCAGTTCTTTCTCTGGAAACATATATACACAAGTCATTTTAAAATAATACTTCTTTTGTTACATATAATGATATCTTGGTTCCACTCATTTCAGACTATAAATTACACTAGATTTTAAAGAATGGTTAAGATTTCAACATAGACAGAGGAGGAAGGTAGTGAGCATTACCAAAAAAAGGACCGTTTAAAAGAGTAATATTATGGGGTTGGATGTTAAATGGACTGATCTTTGCTTAGGTTGATGCCAGAAAAGAAAGTGATACAATCAGCCAATAGTCTAAAACTGATAGTGGTCCAATGTGAGAACCATCAATCCTCCTAGGATTACTGTCATAAACTAGATAATAATGCTTAAAACTTAAAACAATTGACCTGTAATTGACTTGACCAACTTTTTAGCCTTAAGGGACACATTGTAAAAATGGGGGAAGGTTTTAGGACTCATGACTGTCCTTAGGAAATATAGGATTTATAGTTGCTTTGAAGTGGGGAAAGGGATATGATTGTATTTGGAGACAAAGCTTCTATCCTGATACCTGACATGAAATTTATCCTGAGTTTTCAAAGGTTAGTAAAGCAATACATAACCTCTTCCATGTTTTACCAAACTGCTGAGATTTCTTAATTATGCACCAGATTCTATGCTATACTTATTCCATGCTTATAATGCAGTTGTTCTTCTCCTCTGCCCTTTAGAATCCCTACTATCTTTCAATATTTAACCAATTTCATTATAGTCTTTTCACATCCACTCAGGGTTGTTACCAATCTATTATTCCTCAAACTATAAGTTATAGGTTTACTTATTAACCCTCCCTCCCAGCTTTGAGGGAAGAGCTAGCTTTCATTTTACCTTTGTATTTCTGTCCTTCAACTAGAACAGTCTTGCAATTAGATGATCAGAAAACTTCTGTTGAATTAAATTTGACTGGTTTAGGGAAGGAATTTTTAGAGGGGGCCTATGAATTTGTACTTAAAATATTTTGATAATTCTATTTCTACATTAGTGTTATTCTTTATAATCTTGTGTATTTTATTTTTTTCTTTTAAAATTTTATTCAGTGAAAAGGTCCATAGCCTTCAATAGGTTATCAAAGGATTCATGAAACATAGGGATATATATTCTCTCTCTGTCTCTTCTTTTTTTTCCTCTGTCTCTCTGTCACTGTCTCTGTCTTTATCTCTGTCTCTCTGACTCACACATTACATGCAAATATACACTTTCTCCCTCTCTCTTATTAGGTAATGTATGTAAAATAATTAGTATATTCCCTGGTACATAGGAGGAGTTAAATAAATCCTTCATTTACTCCTTCACATGAACTCTTCAGATATAGAACCACAATCAAATGAAAACAATTGTCAGAAATCTGTTCTTTTCTTCTCACCACTCCCACAACTTAATCAAAATACCTGTTCCTGGCAACCATTGCCCCATATATTTGGAATCTCCTAATTTCAAGATAGGCTGCTTGTAGCTAAGAGCTTTCTTCTTTACTTTTGTATTTTGTCCTTCTCTCCTCTTCACTCACAGTGCTTAACACATAAAGCACTTAATATATTTTTTTCTTTTTTTCATTAATTAATTCTTCCCATCCCTCAGAACTTTTGTGGCAATAGAAATGCTGCTTAAAGGGGAAAACATCAAAAATAGCCTGGAGCATGTTGGGTGTTTGGTGGAAGGGGAAAACATTTCCTCTCCTCTTTGCATTTATAGGGATGATAATGATGAATTTATGACCTGATTGTTCATATTTGTGCCTCTTTCTTTTTTAAGCCTCATTACATGGAACCACTTCCTTCTCTCCCAACACCTTCCTCCCTGAGCCACTGCATAGCTTCTGAGAGTTTATAGTCCCCTAAGTAATAGGTTTTAAAAAAAAAAGTCACTTCAATTTTCCATGTTCCAGGAATAGCCCTTACAATGCACTATGCAGGAGATCACTTATTCCATCTGTGTGGAAGCCTAAAGGGTGAAAAGTTTGGGCAGATGGTAAAGTCTAGAAGATACAACATAGTAATTAAGTTGCTAACTGAACCTTCAGAGTAAGGAGGGCTCCTTAGCCTCAACCCTATCCTTTGCAAAACTGAGAAGCTGTGATATTTTCTCATGTGTTCACCAGCAAAAGGTTTAGATCAAAGTTGTACAGATTTCAGTTTCTTTCTTTTTCTGTTTTTGTTGATGTAGTCTTATACACAGGCGTAGCATGTATGGGTAACTAGCTGGAGTAGTGGATAGACTGCCTGGTCTGGAAACAAAAAGACTCATTTTCATTAGCTTAAATCTGGCGTTGGATATTTACTAATTATGTGGCCCTGTACAAATTAAACCCTGTTTGCCTTAATTTACTCATCACTAAATTTAAGTGGAGAAGGAAATGGTGAAACCTTCCAGTGTCTTTGCTAAGAAAACCCTAAATTGGGTCATGTAAAGTCAGACATGACTGAAATGACTTAACAACAGTCATAGTATGTATTGTCTTCCTGGTACTGCTTACTTCATTTTGCATCATTTCATATAATTTTTTCTCAAGCTTCTTTGAATGCTTCATTTTATCATTTTTCATTTTTCAATACTATTTTCATGTGGCACTATATTCATGTGCCACAATTCAGACATTTCCTAATTGATAAGCATTTACTTATTTTCATTTTTGCTTCTAGAATATGCTAATATGGTTATTTCAATGTATATAAGAACTCTGTTTCTTTAACCTCATAAGGTTTATCCCTATCAGTGAGATTTCTGGATCAAAGATTAGAATTTTTAGCTATATTGAGCATTATTCTATATTGTTTTCCAGAATAATTGAACCAATTCAAAACTTCAATGACAGAGATGACTTATATGTACTGCCTTTCTTTAATCCGTTTCAAGATTGCCTCTTTCCATATTTTATCATCTTTGTCATTTTGCTAGGAACATGTACTAATTGTAATGACTTATCTCTGGGAAAATAAGTAACCTCTGCTTCTCGAGGATACAAGAATATCTGAACATGCACTATAGTCTTGGGAGTTCACATTTTCAAAGCATATTGACATCTCTGTGGCTTCTATTTCCATTTCTAAAGGGTAAGTTTCAAGGGACCTCTTCATAGTCCCATTGCCAATTCAGATGAATTGCATGTAAATAACTAAGAGACATGACTATGACATATTTATGGGGTTAAAAATATCAAAGAAAATAGAATTTTCCCAAATGTGGTTTGTGAAAACTACTAAAGATGTTTCTAAAACACTGCTGGTTTTCTTTCTTCACGATGCAAATGAAAAGTAAAACATCTACTATATAAACAATTTTAAGTCTTACTTAAATATTCCTAATAAATATTGTTGTTATACATAACCATATACATTATTAAAATGGAATTTAAAATCAAAATCCATTTTTCCTGATTTTATCATATTTAATAAATTAGAACTATGGACAAATTAGCTAGAATCATTTTATGATCAATTAATATTGATTAAGTATATGTATCATACCAATCTAAACTAACTACACAATTAGGAGGCATACTGATTTTATTTTCTTTATGTTATTTTTGGAAAGGAGCATTGGAAGAAAAAAAATATTCTATACAGTTTCAGTGTTGTATAATTTGTGAAAATATCTATATAAGAGAAATGAAAAATGTTTTTCAGTCTCCAAAGAACATATATAGCTAATCAATTGTATTCAAATTAAATAAATTATTTGGGGTTTAAAATACATCCTTTCATTATGAAAACAATTATCAATTTGTTCATCAAAGGATCAACCCATTTAGGAAGTAGGTTATGAAAAGTAGTTTATCATGGGATAAAGAGTCAGTATAAGTGGGTAACATAATATTTAATCAAGGTCAGGCCAAGTATGTAACACTGAATATATAGGAAAAAATGAGTCTAAGTGGGCAAGGAAAGTGATATATAATGGAATTTTGAAATCAGGAGATTTTCAAGGGGAAAAAAAATTAAGGTTTAAAGGAAACAGACTCTATAAAATCCATTTAGCTAGAAGGTGCTTGTGAGGATAACCAGATCCTGGAGGGTACTTTCGGTACATAGCATGGTATAAGGACACAAGTGCTTAATAAGTGTTTGTTGACTGATTGATAATGGGCCAAACTGGATTTCTGATTTTAAAATTCTGCAGAGAAATGCTTACAGTTAGGTTTCTATTGCTGATATTCAAGAAAAAAGTTAAATGCTCTAATATTTAAGGTATCACTCCCTTCTCCCCTTATAGAATGGGAGGATGAGAACAACTTGTTTCCATCACTAGGTCTCCTGACTTTTGTCACTGGACTTTGATGACTCAGAAAGAGAGAAAATGAGGCTGACATCTTAACTCTGCCTCACTTAAATCCAATTCATATACAAAACAACATATCACCTATGACATTATTGGTCCTCTTCAAAAATAAAGGATGAATAATAACAATGTATCAGATACAGGAATTAAATTCAGGTCTTCCTGCCTCCAAGGTCAAATCTCTATGTGCCATAACATTCTGCATTTACCTTAAGGAACATGATGGATACTAAATGAAAAAAGCAGTTTCTAATCTCCAAGAACTCTTATTCTAGCAGCTGAGAAGATGCATGTGTGTGAGTAATTACAATACACACACACTATATATATATATATATATATATATATATATATATATATACACACACACACACACATATTTTTTTTTCAGAAGAGCAACCTAAACAAAATGCTAATGGAAATCAGATGAAAGAGAGGTTACTAACCTCTGGAGTATTAAGGGAAGGTTTCATGAAAAAGATATTTAAGAAAGACCTTAAAAGATGATTAGAATTTTGTTATAGATCTATTTGTTGAGAGGTCATTTCAGAAAGAGATATGGTAGCCAAAGATAAATACATGCCATGATCATATAGTTAAGTTGCATTTAAATATAGGTATCCCTAAATCTGAGTCAAAAATTTAGCAGTTTATGCATTATATTATACACACCTATGAATACTATACTTTGTGCCCTATCGGTGTCAAGAAAGTATTACTGTAAATTATTTAGCTTGTAGCATGAAGTGTGTCTGAAATTTATCATAAATTTCTAACATAGCTAAAATAGAGAGTAAAGGGAAAGAATATAAAGTGTATTTTTAATAAGATTTAAATAAGTGCAAAATTTAATCTCAACCTCAGATCTCTGAATTTACCTCAAAGCTAATCTTCGTAATTTATACCTGATTGGGAGCACAAACAAAACAAACAAAATGCAATTGTGAAAATTTTTGCTCCAGAGATTGGGTAAACTATTAGCTTTTTCCCTCCATATGGATTTGTTCAAGCAAGATCAAGGGGCTGCTTTTATTTTAGAAAGAAGTTTCTGGACCTTAGCATCCTGCCAGGCAAAATAAGTGATCAAATAAATGCTACCACAGAAGGATGTTAAAAATAATGCTGACTTCAATGTAGTCATATGAATATTGTTTTTAGTTTTGAACAATGTTCAGGGTCTATGAAGCTTCGCCTGAAGATATTGGGTTAACTGCAATGGAACATTATGTTGGGATTGATTCTATGTTTCCAGCTAGAGTGAATAATACTTTTTAATGTACTTTTATGTACTTCCAGTTGATGTTGAAATTGTTTTTAAAAAGGTTCATTTTTTTCCCCATATGAGTGAGGTAGACATTAAAATAATATTTTGATTTTTATCAATATATAGTACAGGAAAATTTATCATATTCAAGCAGAGAATTCCAGAGACTGATGGCTATACTTGAAAGAATACTAATATGTCTACTAGTTTGAGCTTATATTCTGTCAGTTGAAAATAGCTTCATTAATCTTATAGCTTTTTTTTTCAAAAATTTTTTCATAACATCATATGACTTAGAATGGGAAGAACCTTAAAGTATATTTATTCCAAATCCCACACTTTAAAGAGGAACAAACTGAAGCTTTAATAATGATTTGTCCAAGAATAAATTTATGTGTGTATGTATAGATATTGTAATGCAATACAATATACAATATCCATATATATGTATGTATGCTCACATACACACAATCTCACACACATCTCTATCAGAAATTTAGATAGCACTCACATGTTATCAGTATTTTATGGGTTGCTATTTTTAAAATGAAGTACGAATACCAGAAGCTATTCATGCTTATTTTCACGTGGATAATAATTTACAAGAACAGAAAAAAATCACCATTTTGCTGCTCAACATAATAGGAATTTCTAAAGAAAATGTAAATATTCTTTTGTTTTCCTAAAGAACAGGGAGTTGCTAGATAGATGTGTTTAGTATCTGAATTATTTAAACTGAAAGACAACAGTCCATATTCCTCAGATTTCCTAAATTTGGTCCAGGTAGGGAGAAAATGCTGGGTGGGATGATCTGTGGGGGAAAAAAATTTTTTTTCAAATATGTTATTTGTTTCTATAACTTGAGGCTTCCATTTCAACAGTTTTGCTTTTCCTGGGTTTCTAGATGTTTCTTATGGGATAACTTCCTTACATATGCATCCAGCTTTTGACTAGACCTAAACCTATCCTTCTGTTTGTTCCAAAACATCTTCTAGTTGTTGATTCATGACATTGTAAGAAGGGATTATAAGGGACAATTCCTGAGTTTCCTTGGAGGTATAAAAGTGTAATTTCTCTTATCTATTCCATCCCTAGAAGCAAAATAGAATGGTGAATAGTGCATTGGATTTAAAGTCAGGAAGATCTGGGTTCAAATTTCACCTCAGATACTTGCTATGCTTCATTTAACCACTATTTGTCTCAGTCTCCTCATCTGTAAAGGATGTGGGGAACAACAAGTTCTTTCCAGCTATAAATCCATATTCCTTTCATTTCCTTGATAAGAAAGCTAAGACCCAAAGATGCTCAATATCTTCCCCAAAACCATGTAGATATTTGGTGGAAGATTTATGACTAGAATATATGTTTCTTCCATTTTGATGCATTTCCCACTATGTAGTATAACTTCAATTGAACTGATATAATTAATTGTAGGTATATAACTTACAGCAATGATAAAAACACATTACTTGGTATTTGATTTGACTTTCTTATTTTAAAAAATGTACAATATAAATAATGTAAACTTGTGAATCATTCTCTGCAAAAAGGGAAATATAATGATTAAGATGTAAAGAAATACTACTATATAGGCACAATGTGATACCCTGGTGACTTACTTAAACTATTATTAATTCTCGTGACATAGCATGGTGAGCCACATGCAACTCATGAATCATGTGCTTGATACCTCTGCACAAGTCCTAAAGCTGGCTAAAATAAAATCTGAAAAACTTAATGTAAGGTACTCAACCTTTTACAATCAGCATCTTGTCACCAGGTAGACTAATCCTCTAGTAAAAGGGAGCTTCAGTTCATTCTTCCATACTTTTCATTAACCTTTCTTTACTGATCAATAGGCTTTTAGCATAAAATTACAGTTTTAATAGCTGCAGGCCCTGCCTGTATTTTTCCAAGCTTTTGATAGCAGGATTGTTTCTGACACCAATTATTTTTAAAGGCCAAACCTTTTCCCATAAGAACATTTGTAAACTTTTGCTGAAGATTTTGAACAGAACTGTTTAATCACAATTTTACACTATTCCTAACTCACACAGAGACTTCACATAATCATTGCCACCTAACTCTTCAAACTTTGGAAGCTGATGGAAAATAATATAACTAAAATTTTGTGCTTGAAAGGAAGTCAGTTGTCATTCCAAAGACTGTATGTAATGTAATAGAAACAGGAAGGAAAAGGAGAAAACAGAAATGTTTTCAGGAAATTTTAGTTCAATGGAAAGAAACATTGACATACATATTTAATGCTACCAATGTCAGAAAATACTATCAATGTCAGCAGAATACAAATAGAAGGAAACCTTTAATTGGCACCAAGTGGTGAATGTTTCAGGCTAATTAAAAGGCATCATTATAAAGTTTTCCAGGGTCTAAGGCTTTCAAGTTAATTTTGCCCCAGAATATAACAACGCAATTAAAGAACTGACCAGAATGGAATAACTAATCTGAATAAACATTAGAAGACGATACACATTTATGTACTCTCTTGGAGGTATACTGCTTATCATGCTTAAAAAAAATCAATAGATCTAGAGCATGAGGGCTAGTCCAGACACCATCATCAAATACAATTCCCTCATTTTACAGAAGAATGGAGGACCTGGAAATGTTAAGTGATTTGTCTGAAATCCCAAAGTAGTAACAAAAACCAGATTTTAAAAGCAGGTCTCTATACTATATTCTGTAGTTGTATACGTACGCCAAAGTAATCTGTTTCAATTCACTATATTCCACACATATTCTTGGAGTGTATTATTTTAAAAATAAAACAAACAAACGAAAAAAGCTCAGATGCTTGAATTCAGGTCCATTCCTAAATAGCTGTGAGACCTTGAGGTAAGTGCCTAATAAAAGCTTGTTAACTACCTGACAGGGAAATGACTTAAACTCTATTAGCTGCAGTTTCCTCAGTTTTAAGATGAGAATAGGAATGATCACACTTCCTACCTGGAAGGCTTCTTGTAAAGAAAGGGCTTTTAAATTCTATAGCACTATAAATAAATATGAATGATATTTCCTATTCCCTCCCCTTGACCTTTATTTTTATACAAATTAAAAAAGCATATATATGAGAGATTTCTAACTCATACATGGAAGTGTGCATTTCAATAACAAACATTTATTTGATACTAACAAGGCACCCAAATGCTTCACAAAATTCCTACTAACTGCTATGAAAATTGCAGCTCACTCATTTTGCAAGAAAAGGATGCAGAAAAAACTTTGTCTCTAATTGGAATGGCTTTTCTATTGCTCAAAAATTATTTTCAACGTCATTTAGCCATATTCTGGGAACCCTTTTGGAAGCATATCTATAAGGACAACCCTACCTCAATTTGTACTAACAATAACTATATCATTAGCTACCACATTAGGGAGAAGGGAAACTTGAGAAATGGAAGAATTGTTCCCAGGGTCTTGAGTTCGATCCACTATATTTTTTTAAACAGGCCATTTGTCCCCTAGACAAAAGTAAATTCTCATTATCATTCCTCCCCATGATTCTAACAGTTGTATGTAATGTAAGAGGAATGGAAAGGAAAAAGAAAAAACAGAAATATCTTCAGGAAATTTTAATTCAATGAAAAGAAACTGCAATATGTATTTAATACTATGTCAGAAAATAGTATCAGTGTCACACCCATACATAATTATTTTGTGATACAGCCTACTAATTGTGATTATAATACAAATTCAAGTTTTATTTTGATAATCTCATTTCCTTCAGGAGGTAGCCTGGAAAGGGGCCTGGAGACTCAAAAGCCCTAGGTTCATATGCTGCTTCTGATGGTTGTGCTAATCATTTAACTTCTCTGGATGTCACTTTCTTCATTTGAACAATGAAAAGTTTCTACTATATGGCCTCTGCATTCTCTTTTGACTACATCTCAGAATATTGAATTCTTCATGTTCAACCTTTTTACTTAGGTTCTTATTTACTTTAGTTTTATTTATGTTAATCATCCTCTTCCTGTGTTTATCTTAATTACTTGTTTACTTTTTCTAGAGCATTCATTATGCTACTGCTTATTTTCTTGAGAAATTTGTTTCAGTTGATTCTTATAATTTCCCAGCGGTTATGTTAGTCCATTTCAAGTGTCTGGAAAACCACTAGTTTCCTCATTGTTTGTTCCAAGCATCATTAGAGACAGCATGACAAAGGAGGCTGGGCTTTGAGTCAGGAACACCTGGTTTCAAAGGACCCTCCTGACACAAGACACAAGCTAGTCATGTGAAGACAGGTGAATCAATTAGCTTCTTAGAGCTTTTGATTATCATCTTTAAAATAGGCATCATTAACTGAATAGTTTCTCCTCCATTCCCACAAAGCAATCCATCTGTGCTCTACCCCCATCTTTGAATGTCTAGTTTTCTCAAGTTCAAATGCCATCTCATATCTGAAGTGATTCCTGCTCCCCATTCTATTGCCGTTGTCCTTGAATAACAACAATAATTAATAATAGCTCTTAGTTCTTACTTGACCTAGGTATTGCATTGACTTATTTGTGAATGTAATACTCCCTTATTCTCTGGTAAATGTTAATTCCTGTTTCAACATCATGTTTGCATCTTACACAATTCCTATAGGTACATAATATATTCTTGCTGAAGAAAGAAATGTACCTACTTAAATACTACTACTACTAAAGTTCCTGTCATACAATACTATTATACTACTAATGACTAACATTTATATACTACTTTAAGGTTCAAAAAATGCTTTACAAATATCCCATCTGTCCCTCATAGTCACTCTGGAAGGAAGGCCCTATTATGTCCATTTTCACAGATGGGAAAGCCAAGGCAAACAGAGGTAAAGTGACTTTCCCAGGGTCACAAGTAGTAAATGTCCTAGGCTAAGTTAGAAATCAGACCTTCCTTCATGACTCCAGGTTTAGTGCTCTATCTACTGTGGTGCCTTGCTGTTTATTATTGTGAAGTCCAAATGAGGAAAGATAAGGAAAGCACTAAGACTTTAAAGCACTTTACAAAATACCAGAAGTCTTTCTTTAAAAGACTGTTTCTTCCATTTTTCAACTCCTCCCAAATTTAGAGTATATCCTACCAACTGATAAAACCCAATCCTCAGAAACAGAGAAGTCATGGTGGAGTTAGTTTTTGTTTTTCATTTCCTTTTTTATTGCTTTATTATTTTTTCCCATTATATATCAATAAAAATTTCAATAATCATTTTCTGATATTTTGTACCCCATATTCTCTCTCTTCCTCCCAATCTTCCCCCCTCCCCAAGATGGCAGATGGTATGATATAGGTTGTACATATGCTATCATTTTTCTCTTAATTCTGTGAATTCCATTTATCATGTTGTAAAAGAAGACACATGTCACTCATACTAGAGAAAAAATCATTATGGGAATAAAGTGAAATATGGCATGCTCTATTCTGCATTTAGATTCCATCCATTCCCTTCAAATCTATGGGTTGTCCTTTTTGTCCTGTATCCCATGGAGTTATCCTTGTTGATTAAGTCATTCACAGTTGATCATCATATAGTGTGTACAGTGTTTTTGTTTTCCTGTTTCTGCTTTACATAATAAGTCTTTGCATGTTTTGTTTTGTTTTTGTGATCATCTTGTTTGTCATTTCTTATGGCATACCCTTACAATTGTATATTACAATTTGCTCAGCCATTTCTCAATTGATGGGCATGCCTTCAATTTCTAGTTCTTTGCCATCACATAAACAGATGCCACAAATACTTTTATACAAATAGCTCCTTTTTCCTAATCTTTAATCTTTTTGGAATACAGATCTAGTAGTGGTATAGTTGGGTCAAAGGATATGCACAGCAGGTTGAGTTAGAAAAAACAAAGAAACTTAATTTATTTATTTAAAAACCCTTACCTTCTATCTTAGAATCAATATTGTGTTTTGGTTCCAAGGCAGAAGAAAGGTAGGCAAGAAGGGTTAAGTGACTTGCCCTAGATCACACAACTAGGAAGTATCTGAGGTCATATTTGAACCCAGGACCTCTAGTCTCTGGGCCTAGCTCTCAATCTACTGAACCATGTGGCTACCCCACAAGGAAATTAATTATTAAAAGAGAAAGAGATTAGACTGTATGTTGGGGACTGGGTATCACAGTATCATGGAATCTCTAATCTAAGAGAGGCAGATGTAATTTATGCTTATAAACTATAAGTGGGGAGAGGGGATGGCAGGGGAGTATACCAAGCAAAACTAATCCCCTCCCTTATCTCATAGAAATTCAGATGCAAGATAATGACCTAGACTTTGAACAATAAACCAGAGCAGAAACCAGACAAAGGGCTTTGGGGAAAGGGGGATTGGGCTCTTCCTGTAAAGATTGGTAAATACACAGAGAATCAGGAATGTTCAACTGAGGATCCAGTCTCAATGGGTCATAGCTGACCTAGTTCTAGGATTTATGCTGCAAAGTTGAAATTTTGGCCAAAAGTCCCAAAGGCTTTTGGGACTGATTGAGACTTTTGTCTCAGTCTAAGCTCCTGATTGGTTCGTTTCTGCTAGCAGACCTATGAGGACGGGGCATCTGAATAATAACCTAACTCATGGAAAACAGACATATTAGTTTCAGGGGTATTTCCACAGTCCTCTGATTGGCAGGTTTTCCATCTCTGACTTTAAATATTCACCACATTAAGTCATGATCTTTTTACTGCAACATGACTGTTTTCATTTACTCTCTAAGGTTTCTGCAAGCCCAATCTCCAACCCATCTGTTAGATAGTAAATCTCATTATTTACTGAATGCTGGGTTGAGCCTAGTCTTATCTGCACAGGACTTTTCCTAATTGCCCTAGAGTATAATTTATCACTTATCCTAAGCTGAGATGTCCCTTCACTGTTTCAAGTATTATTCTTCTCTATGAGTAGATTTTACCCTGCTCCTGCTCAAGAACCAAGATTTCTATTTTGTTATTTGTCCCCATGTGCTCAGTGTGGCCCTAAACACATACATACTTATCAACTGAGTGACTGGTAATTGTACTCTAGAGCTAAGAGTCAATAGATTTCTTCTGTATGCAGATAGAATAGAGAGTTTCTAGTGTAACTTGCATTTAAATAGAAGCCTCTGAGTAAACTATAAGCATTTATTAAACACTTAAGCTACCCCAGCCACTATGCCTGTGATGGGCAACCTTTTGAGCTTGGTGTGTCAAAATTTACCCAAAAAATGAGCATAACTTGGGTGGTGTGTCACTTCGAGAAAAAAACCATAATTTCATGATATTTTTAGTTTAAATAACAAAAATGTATAATTGTAATATATAACTGTATTTAATAAACCAAAATAGGTAAATTGTGAAGCTGTTGCTAAGGGCAACTGGCAAGTGTTGGCAATGGACCTAGAATGTAAGGCCAGGCTGAGGGAACCAGCCCTCAGCCAGAGATGACTTGACACTGGCCGGATGTTATTTGATCCACATCCACCAGCTAAACAGATGAAGTTGTTGATCTGTTCTGAGGATGTCCCTAACCACTAGGCTACTCTAAACCCAAGTCCTGCCCATGTTCTACAACCCACCTCCCTTCAATCCCGGGGCCCCCAAGGGGATAGTGAGGGGTAGCTGGGTGTCTGGGTGAGGTCAAGGAAATCAGAACCCAAGGTTGGGTTTGAAGGGCTTTATATAGTCACAGCCCAACTGTCAGCTCCTGGGATGGCACCTGCCAGGCCAGAGTTCCATTCTGCTAACTGACAGGATTGCCTAGAGTAATATTGCAAATGCAAGCAATCCTGCATTACAGTATCCAAATCAAAAGCAAATTAACAGTCCCTGATTTCAGGGAGCTCACATTCTAAGGAGCAATGCAAGTTACAAATGTTGTATTCTATAACTTCCTTCAAAGATGCTTTTTAATAATTATCTCATTTAATTCTCAATAAGCATAGTATATAAAAGAGACAGATATTTTGCTCTACAGTTTACAGTATTAAAATGGAAGCCCAGAAAATTTAAAAAGTACTGTGGGATAAATGTAAAAAAGTACTAGACAAACAGAGTTTAGTCATATCTCTGTGATTTGTGAAGTATGTAACCTTTGAAAATTCACTTCTTTTTTCTAGGCCTGAGTTTCCTTATCTGCAAAATAAAAAGAGTGGACCAGATGAACTCAAGATTTCCTTTAAATATGCTATTAGGCAATAAAACCAAAGTCTTAAGAGCTGGGAGGGATCTCAGAGGCTAATTCACTCCTTTCACTTTACTCACTAAGATGTAACCAAGTCCTAGGGAGGTTCAGTAACTTGCCCAAGGTCATATTAGTTGGAATTGTTAGGGGCAGAATTTGGACCCAGCTCCTTTTAACTCCAGAGCCAATGTACTTTCTATTGTATTTTCAATGTCTTGCCCAAAGTCACATGGCTAGTAAATACTTGAGACATGATTAGGGCTCCCTTTGTTGTGAGAGCTTTAAGGTGAAAAGTTACCCTTTGCAAGAATGCAAGTCTCCATAATTAGCTTAAGAATAAAAAAGAGAAATTGATTAATTTGGAAATAATGTTGAATTGCCAGGAGACAGGTGGAACACCTTGTCCTCTAAGAGATGGAGTCTGGGGTTTTTATAACCCTTTGACAATAGGGATTACAGGATAAGAAAGAGGGGGTGAAGTGAAACAGGAATGAGTTAATTCATTGGGTTGGGAGATATAAGGGATGATATGTGGAATTCAAGAGATGTTTGTATTAGGTACCATCCAGTGCTTATCAGGGTAGAACTGGGAGGTGCATATTTATGTTAACTGAACATCAAGAGGAAAGTCCAAGGAGGGGATGCTCCTCTCAGGAAGCAGAAAAGAATTTCCTATGTCCTTTTTGACTTGGAACGCTTTTGAAGTTTGGGGTATCTAGAAGGGAACCTGTACTCCCATTTCACCTTCTTTTTGTTCTCCTCCGGGGCTCTTCCAATCATACTGGGCTACCTCTCAAATGCTGTTTGATGTCTAAGTAATAGCTAAAAGTATTTCCTTAAGTGGTTCATCCTAATCTTTACCAAATATAAGCCTGATTCCTATGAGAAGGCATAACATTAGCTACTTTCTGTAGATTTAGCCTGAGAAAATCAAATGTATCTTATACTCCTTTTTTTGTGCAAGCAGGATTGTGGGTAATTTCATTTAGTCTTTTTGAATTGGAGAAAGAACTATTGTTAGCTTTTTCTCTCATTAGCATCCGGCCACTTATGCATATTTCAGATTTGTAATTCCTAAGCTGCTTTATTTCCTAATCAGTCCAATTTTTTTTCTCACTTTTTTTTACGTGCTATGCTTTGTTTAGAATGATGCTACTCCAGATGGACTTATGTGCATTAAAAGATTCAGTGGAGCAATGACAGATGAAATTTAACTGGGGAAATACCCATTAGGAATAGTAGACCAACTCTTGCCATTTAGACTGACAGGCTTTGAAGCTGTGAGACACTGAGATGAAAAGATGTTTAAATCCAATTTCAGAATAATTGTCCAAAGATATTTCATATGATAGATGTCATAAAAAATAAAATAAAATAAAAATAAAAACTTTCAATGTATAAGGATGCTTTGAGCATTTGCTATGTACAACACTGGGTAAGGGGATGATGATGGCATGAAGTGTGAACGGACAGCTTGTCTTCTGCAGGAATTTACAAAGAAGTTAGGAATATAAGATATGAATACTTACAAACAGTTCAGAAAGAAAACAAGACATAAAGGAGTTAGAAGTGTTACCAGAGTTTTGAAAAGAGAGGAAAAAATGCAGATGGCAAGAGTCAAGTCTTTAGAGCTTTCACAGACCTTGGAGATCTTTTGGTATTATCTGGTCATTTTAAGAGGAAGAAATTGAGGCCTAACAAAGGAAACTGTATGGATTGTTCATCTAACTCCAAGTTCAGTCTCTTTACAATACAGGGTCAGTTCAATAATGGTTCAGAGGAGATGTGCCCCCGTCCCCAACTAGATGTTTCTTTTTAATTCTAAACTATTCTGAGCCCCCCTCCCAACATTTCTATAGACACATAAGAATATAGAATTACACTTAACAAAAATAGGAATCGATTTGAAGGTATGAATATTCATTTTTAATATTTCATGCAGAGTCCAAGGACCCTAAAACTCCTTTTTCAAGATTTTTTTCCAACACCCAGAAGCCTTTTATGTTTGCGTGTGTGTGTGTGTGTGTGTGTGTGTGTGTGTGTGTGTGTGTGTAAATTGAAGAACTCCTCTAAAAAGTGATATTTGAGCTGAAGCAAAGGTGAGGAGGGACAGCATTCCAGGTGTGTGGAGAAGGAAAATCTTTGTAAATCTTAAAATGCTATGTTAATATGAGTCATTGCTTTTATTATTATCAATAGATCTCATTTTGATCATCTGTAAAATGAGGGCTTTGTACTTCAAGATCTCGAACATCCCTTAAACTCTAAATATGTAATTCTAAATAAAATTACCTCTACATTAAAATAATGAATTTTTTAAATGACATGATAAGGAAATTGAATGTTCCTTTTTTTTTCTCCTTAAAGTACAGCAATCTTGAAATTAAAGGCTCTTTCCACAATGTCATCTTGCCTTCTGAATATCATTCTGATTCAGTGTATAAATAGATCATTGAGGGAAAACAAAGGACTCCAAATTATAGGAAAGTTTCTAGCTAAATGCAGGGCAGGAGTAGGATGAAGGATGTGGCTTAAAAACAAAACCTGAAGCTTAAAGTCTTTGTCCTTCATTCATACATATTAAATAAGACATAACACAAGGACAATTCTACATGAATAGGTAATGTAAACAGAAACCACAATTCAAGGTTCTGGCTTCACTTTTGTGGCCCTTTTGTTGTCAACACATATACTTGTTTATATTTACAAAATAACACACAGTATATGTATTTATCTACTATGATTATAATTATAAATGTTTCATGGTGATCTATATACATTTTTTAAAAGGATGTTTGCAGATGAAGTCTTCTGTATTATTAAATGACATTTCTTCTCAGCTTTAGGGCATATTTGACCTTCAACTACTTGCAAAAGAAATCAGTCATATATACATGTGTATTTGTTTCTTTTAAAGTACAGAGCAAGGATTAAGAGAAAAATGAGTATCTAAACAGAAATTGTTTACTAGTAGAGTTTTACTGTCACATCTATATTATGTATTTTTGATTCATGCAACCAATACCCATTGTTGTGTGAGAAAAATTTAGTTTAAGCCATGATTCTTATGTTGACTATGTTGCAATCTCCTCTAAAATATCCCTGACATATAGTCCTAGCCTAAAATACCCATTGGATAAATAAGTTTTATTGGAGTAGGAATGGAAATAGGTTGGATAGATTCAAGGCTGGGCAAGCCTCTTGATCTCTCACCCTTCATTTACTAATTTCCAAAATGGTGTTAAAAACACTTGAACTAAGTCAGAAAAGCATATTATAAACGTTAATGTCCTGTCATTAATATCAGTAATACTACTGTTACTGCTAGTCATATTTTTTTTTTCCACATTTCAAAAAAAATGATCCAAGTTCTTTAAGATGCTGTTTCTCATTGTTAGGAAAGGTGTTAATTTTCTTCTCAAATGCTAACATTCTTAATTTCTTTCCATCAAGCCTATAGATAAAGAGATGAAGTGGGTGTTTGGGTGGGGCAGGGTCAGTGATATAAAATTAAAACCTCCTTGATGACAGAGCATGTTGGGAGAAGGTTAAGTTGCTTAGTCTGTTTGAAACATCATCTAATATGTGTGTAAAAGTATTGGAAAAGAAACAGAAAATTGAAGTGCCAATGTGTAGTTTTACCTAGTAGGCAATAAGGGAGACATTGAAAAATATTGAGTTGTGCAGTGACATGATTTAGAATATGATTTAAGAAAGTTAAATCACAGGGTAATCTGGGACTTTTCCAACAGATTTGAGGTTTGGATTTGGGGTTTGAGAAAAAGGAAACATTCTAGAGTAGCCACTATTGAGAATACTATATAAAATCAAGTTAACAAGTGTTTATTAAATGCTTACTCTCTGCCAGACACTGTGTTGAGCAGCAAGAATACAAATACAAGCGGAAAGCATGACAATCATTGTCCTCAAAAAACTTATATCCTAAAGGGGGGAATACAACACATAAAAAGAAGCAGGATAGAATTGGGACTATTTGTAAGGGAATGGTAGAAAAAGTATAGAAATCAGTTGCACAGGGAGGATACTTTTCAGTGTGAGAAATCTAGAGGTGAGGTGGGTTTTCAAGAATGAAATGGGTTTCCAGGATGAGTAGGCTTCTGTAGCATGGTAGAGAAAGTCTGGATAGTTAGAGAAGAATAAAAGCCCTTCTATGACTTAGCAACATGACTTTAATAAAAGTCTTGTCCACCATCATCAAACTTCCCAACTGATGTAAAATGGTGAAAATTTGGGCTGAAGATAGACTGTTTCTGTCAGATAACAACAAATATACTTTTATTAAAGAACTGCTAAACCATTTACATCTTAGAGTAAAGTTATATAGTTAAATCTCTTCAGAGGGAGAGTAGGACAATAGCATGATAGGGCATCATAAAATCTTATCATTAGAAGTCCTTTAAGACTTTCTCTAGTCCAGCTGAGCATGTCTCTGGGTGTGGGAGGCCAATAAATGTTGAAATCTATTTATCATCTCCAGATAATCTGATAAGGACTGCTTAGTTGATAAGAAAGTAAAGGACACAAAGACAATCTTTCTGTTAACTCATAGCTGCTTCTCTGAAGTGCCATTGAGTCACAAATTTATTATATATGAAAATTCAAACTCCCTTTCACCCAAAAGCACAGAGAATGATTTACTGCTGCACAGAAATGCCATTACAACTTAGACAATACAAAGAGGTTTCAGAAGCTTCAAGGTGAAGATAAGAACCAGGCTGGACTTTCAGCTACATAATTATCAGCAAGCTAAGACTGGGAATACTTTTCTCAGGGGCGAATAGCCCCCACTGGAAGAGGATTTGTCTAGATTTGACTTTGACTATCTAAAACCAAGCAAATTGTTATCTGACCAAAGGAAAGAATGTTAACCTCTTGACTACTGTTTGCTAGGAACTTAAAGTTTTCCAATAAGGCTATAATGTTTTTCAATAAGAAAAGGTAAGGATCACAAAAGGCATCAAAAAAGGAGTCTCTGATTTTTATCTTAGATAGCCCAACCTGTCTGGTTCTCACTAGCAGAGTAGCTTTTGATGGAGCCCAGATAAAAATATCTCTTTGAGACTCTGTTTCCCTTATTGGCCTCCCATATCCTGGGAGGGTTTGGCAAGTGCTTTTCACAGCTACTCATCCACCTTAGGTATTATTATCAACCAAAACTCACTTGTGACTCCAAGAAACTATAGCATGTATAGTGGCCCCATCCTTGTAAAACCATCTAGGCAGACTGATTAAACTTGACTGAGGATTCCTTGCAAATCTCAAATCCATTGGTGAGTTAGGGAAATGTTTATCTCAAACATGTGAAGATATTCCCCTGGCAGAATGGGCAGATAAGAACAATTTGTTCCCATGGCCATGAAAGCAGCTGAAGCAATGACTATGGAGCTCTTAGAGCTTCCTTAGAGAATGAAGAAGCCAAGGCCATCCACCATATCACAGGCCATCTCAGTCATTCTGACTTTTTGACTTGCCACTGAACTTGTATGACTCTGGAAGAGAGAGTGAGGCTTAAGACTTTGTTTATCTCATGTAAATTCATTTGATATGCAAGTCAAGGCTTCCAACCATAATATCATTGGTTTTCTTCAAATCTGAGGACTAAAATCAGTCTAGCCTCCTATCCTGTGTTGAAATCTCCTCTAGAACATCCCTGAGTTATAGCCCTGGCCTAAAATGCCCACAAGGTAGATGAGTAAATTTTGTTGGAGTAGGAGTGGGAGTAAGCTGGATAGATTCAATTCAAGCCAATACATGTTATTCATCATTTGTATCCTCATACCACAGCATGTATGAGGATACACATGACATAAATAAACTACATAAATAACTCTCAGACATGAGGTAGCCTCAAGCATATAAAATAATCATGAGCCTAGAGACTAGAGTAAAATACTCTGAACTCTCTCCTTGCAGCAGAAACAGACACCAAATATTTTTTTTCTCCAAATAATAGAACTTACAGTTGGAAAGACCATGTGGTGATTCATAGCATTCAAAATTCAATTTGCCACAGCCTTCAAGACAAACATGGGCCAACTCTAGGTTGGATTTCCTTCCCAGCCTTCTCCACATGAAAGTGGTGGGATCCCTTGAAAAGGGATGATATAGATCTCAACATTTTAATGGTATGCCAGACACATGGATAATAGATCTTACTCTATAGTTTGTCTTGCATTTAGATTTAAATAATTCCTTTACAGAGCTATAAACATCTTATTTCTTTCTTGCTACAGAAAACAAGCATTTTTATGTTTTTCCAAATTAGCCCTTGGTTTGCCATTTATCCCTCAACTATCTCAGATAAATGGGGTCACATTGGGCCCTTGCCTTCCATTTGATTAGCTTTAACTATTTATTTTCTGCCATTCACATTTATAGCTGGGCAGTAAAAGACAGGCTTAATGGCCCAGTAGTCCAGGATGGGAAATCATCCAGCTAGTGAGGCATTGAAGACATCAAATTAGCAGCAGTGCTGATCCATTCTCTCCTCACTCAACATCTGTCTGAAAGTGTGGATGGCCCAGAATGTTAGCTCTCTGTCTTAGGCTGCAATGCTTGGCTTCTAGGAAGCCCAGGAATTTTTCATTCTTTTCCATTTTCCATTTTGCCATTCTAGAGTTGCCCTTGTGGCAGTACTTGTTATATGGAAGATGGTGTCCAGCTGTCTACAGCCATGCCTCTGCACACAATTGGTCCAAATGCTCTGACCTGAATTGAGCAATCACCTCAGTTAAGCAACCAGTTGATTAAGACTGATTTTTCTTTTTACACGAAGTGACTGGTTGTTTGACTAAATTGATTGGTCAATTTAGGCAGAGTGAATGAATGCAGTGTACTATAGTGGAAAGAGCACTGAGCTGTAAGTCAAAGAATCCTAGAATGATGGAACATTAGAGCCAGGAAGGCCTTTGGAAATCATCAAGCCTTTTGATATTAAAGGGCAAGAAATAAAGTCCCAGGGAAGTTAAGGAGTCATGGATTCAAACTCTAGCTTTGCCCTTAATTAACCATGTTGCCTTGAGTAAGTCAGTCTCCTCTTCTCAATTTCCCTATTTAGGAAATGAAACCCATACACCATAGTAGGAGTTGTTAAACTATTGCCCATGAACTTAAAAAAAAATCTCTATTTCAAAATAATTGCGTTACTTTAAAATCCTTTGTATTTTATTTTATGCATTTAAAAACATTATTCTGAGGAGGTTTCCATCGGCTTCAATAGACTGCCAAAAGAGTCTATACACACACACACACACACACACACACACACACACACACACACATGTGCACACACAAAATTAATTAAGAATATTTGTGGGAAAAGTAAGCTTATTGATAAGTCAAATGTACTTGATTAGTGACTGAAAATATGACCTGGATCCAGCCTAAAGCTTCAGTCACTTACAGTGCTTTACACCCTACTGCCCATGGATATTTAAAATGCAGGGTTGTCATGATAGCACATAGGTCAAGCTTTTAAATATGGCAAGTGGTAGACATTTGAGCAAAGCCTTTGGCATATACCCTCCATTCCCTTTGTTCCTCAAAAATTGTCTGTGAGAAAAGTGCAGTAAGGAAAAAACATCCAATTTAAAATACTAGTCATCACAGTAATAATTCTTTATAAGCTCCTAGTACTTTCCCAGTAGAATTTCCCTGACATCATTCCATATCCAATATCTTTAAAATCAAGTCCTGAAACAAACTGTAGGCTAGAAAAATGAGCCAACAACAACAACAACAACAACAAATCTCAACCTTAAATTATTATAGTGGCAAAGAAGTTCAAAACATAAATTCAAAATTTGAAAATAACTTTAGTAAATCTAATACCAAACACTCAGAGAAAAAAAATAATTTTGGCAAAACTCAGTGAAAATTCTTAGAAGATATGAAGGAAGAATTTTTTTAAAAAAGCATTTAAAATATATATATACAGCAATCATTTGAGGAAACAAAATGGGGAGAATAGCAGCTATGGAAAAAGAATATGAGAATTAATATCTTGGCACAAATTTTTCAAAATGTACCCATGCAACAAACTTTCTGAAAATTGGAATGGAATTTTTAAAATTATTAAACATTTATTAATATTCATTTTTAACCTGTTTACATACTTTATACCCCTACTTTCCCCTTCACTCCCCGCTCTCCCCCCACCCATGGCCAATGCACATTTCCACTGGTTGTAACATGTGTCCTTGTTCAGGGCCTATTTCCAAATTGTTGGTAGTTGCATTGGTGTGGTAGTTTCAAGTCCACATCCCCAACCATGTCCGCCACAGCCCATGCATTCAAGCAATTGTTTATCTTATGTGTTTCCTCTCCTGCAGTCCTTCCTCTGAATGTGGGTAGCGTCTTTACCATAAATCCCTCAGAGCTGTCTTGTGTCATTGTATTGCTGCTGGTACAGGAGCTCATTACATTCGATTTTACCATAGTATATCAGTCTCTGTGTACAGTGTTCTTCTGGCTCTGCTCCTCTCACTCTGCATCAGTTCCTGGAGGTCTCTCCAATTTGCATGGAATTCCTCCAGTTTATTATTCCTTTTAGCAAAATAGTATTCCATCACTAGCATATACCACAGTTTGTTCAGCCATTCCCCAATTGAAGGACATCCCCTCATTTTCCAGTTTTTTGCCACTACAAAAAGCACAGCTATAAATATTTTCGTACAAGTCTGTTTATCTATGATCTCTTTGGGGTACAAACCCAGCAATGGTATGGCTGGGTCAAAGGGCAGGCATTCTTTTATAGCCCTTTGAGCATAGTTCCAAATTGCCAGCCAGAATGGTTGGATCCGTTCACAACTCCGCCAGCAATGCATTAATGTCCTGATTTTGCCACATCCCCTTGAATATTCATTACTCTCCCCTTCCTTCATTTTAGCCAATCTGCTAGGTGTGAGGTGATACCTCAGAGTTGTTTTGATTTGCATTTCTCTAATTATTAGAGATTTAGAACACTTTCTCATGTGCTTATTGATACTTTTGATTTCTTTACTTGAAAATTGCCTATTCATGTCTCTTGCCCATTTATCAATTGGGGAATGGCTTGATTTTTTATACAATTGATTTAACTCCTTGTATATTTGAGTGATTAGACCCCTGTCAGAGTTTTTTGTTATAAAGATTTTTTCCCAATTTGTTGTTTCCCTTCTGATTTTGACTACATTGTTTTTGTTTGTACAAAAGCTTTTTTAGTTTAATATAATCAAAACCATTTAATTTACATTTTATAATTTTCTCTAACTCTCACTTGGTTTTAAAGTCTTTCCTTTCCCAGAGATCTGACAAGCATATTATTCTGTGTTCACTTAACTTATTTATAGTTTCCCTCTTTATATTCAAGTCATTCACCCATTCTGAATTTATCTTGGTGTAGGGTGTGAGATGTTGATCTAAACCTAATCTCTCCCATATTGTTTTCCAAATTTTCCAGCAGTTTTTGTCAAATAGTAGATTCATGTCCCAAAAGTTGGGCTCTTTGGGTTTATCATATGCTGTCTTGCTGACATCATTAACCCTGAGTCTATTCCACTGATCCTCCCTTCTATCTCTTAGCGAGTACCATATTGTTTTAATGACTGCTGCTTTATAGTATAGTTTGATATCTGGTACTGCTAGGCCCCATTCCTTCACATTTTTTTTTCATTATTTCCCTTGACATTCTTGATCTTTTGTTATTCCAAATGAAATTTGTTATAGTTTTTCCTAATTCAGTAAAGAAGTTTTTTGGTAATTTGATAGGTATGGCGCTAAATAGGTAAATTAATTTGGATAGGATGTTCATTTTTATTATGTTAGTTCGTCCTACCCATAAACAATTAATGGCTTTCCAATTGTTGAGGTCCAGTTTTATTTGGTTGGAATGTGTTTTGTAGTTGTTTTCGTATAATAGCTGTGTATGTTTTGTTAGATAGATTCCCAAGTATTTTATATTGTCTAGGGTGATTTTAAATGGTGTTTCTCTTTCTACCTCTTGCTGTTCTAATTTGTTGGAAATGTATAGAAATGCTTATGATTTATGTGCATTTATTTTGTATCCTGCAACTTTGCTAAAGTTGTTAATTATTTCTACCAGCCTCTTAGTTGATTCTTTAGGATTTTTTAAGTATACCATCATATCATCTGCAAAGAGTGATAGCTCAGTCTCCTCCTTGCCTATTTTGATACCTTCAATTTCTTTTTCTTCTCTAATTGCTATTGCTAGTGTTTCTAGTACTATGTTGAATAATAGAGGCGATAATGGGCATCCTTGTTTCACTCCTGATCTTATTGGGAAGGCTTCTAATTTATCCCCATTGCATATAATACTTGTTGATGGTTTTAGGTATATATTGTTTATTATTTTTAGGAAGGGTCCTTCTATTCCTATACTTTTCAATGTTTTCAATAGGAATGGGTGCTGTATTTTGTCAAAGGCTTTTTCAGCATCTATTGAGATAATCATGTGATTTTTGTTTGTTAGACTGTTGATATGGTCAATTATGTGGATGGTTTTCCTAATGTTGAACCATCCTTGCTTTCCTGGTATAAATCCCACCTGATCATGACCTTCTTAATTACTTGCTGGAGTCTCTTTGCTAATATTCTATTTAAGATTTTTGCATCTATGTTCATTAGGGAGATTGGTCTATAGTTTTCTTTCTCTCTTTTTGGTCTACCTGGCTTTGGGATCAGTACCATATTTGTGTCATAAAAGGAATTTGGTAGGACTCCTTCTTTGCTTATCATATCAAATAATTTGTATAGTATTGGGATTAGTTGCTCTTTGAATGTCTGATAGAATTCACTTGTGAATCCATCAGGTCCTGGTGATTTTTTCTTAGGGAGTTCTTTAATGGCTTGTTCAATTTCTATTTCTGATATGGGATTATTTAGGTATTCTATTTCTTCTGCTGTTAATCTAGGCAGTTTATATTTTTGTAAATATTTGTCCATATCTCCTAAATTGTTATATTTGTTGCCATATAATTGGGCAAAATAGTTTTTAATGATTGCCTTAATTTCCCCTTCATTAGAGGTGAGGTCTCCCTTTTCATCTTTGATACTATCAATTTGGTTTTCTTCTTTCCATTTTTTTATTAGATTGACCAGTACTTTGTCTATTTTATCTGTTTTTTCAAAGCACCAGCTTCTAGTCTCATTTATTAATTCAGTACTTTTTAAATTTCGATTTTATTAATTTCTCCCTTGGTTTTTAGTATTTCTAATTTAGTTTTCATCTGGGGATTTTTAATTTGCTTGCTTTCTAATTTTTTGAGTTGCATACCCAATTCATTAATCTCTGCCCTCCTTAATTTGTTAACATATGCACTCAAGGATATAAATTTCCCCCTGAGTACTGCCTTGGCTGCATCCCACAGAGTTTGGTAGGATGTCTCTTCATTGTCATTCTCTTCAATGAAATTGTTGATTGTTTCCATAATTTCTTCTTTGACAATTTGGTTTTGGAGAATCATATTGTTTAATTTCCAAGTGGTTTTTGATTTGCCTGTCCAGGTGCCCTTACTGATTATTATTTTTATCACATTATGATCTGAGAAGGTTACATTTATTATATCTGCTCTTTTGCATTTGTTTGCCATGATTCTATGCCCTATTACATGGTCAATCTTTGTAAATGTACCATGTGCAGCTGAAAAGAAGGTGTATTCCTTTTTGTCCCTATTTATTTTTCTCCACATATGAATCAAATCTATTTTTTCTAGGACTTCATTCATCTCTCTTACCTCTTTCTTATTTATTTTTTGGTTTGATTTATCTAGATCTAAAAGAGGAATATTTAGATCTCCCACTATTATGGTTTTACTATCTGTTTCCTTCTTGAGCTCTGCCAGTTTCTCCTTTATGAATTTGGATGCTATACCACTTGATGCATATATATTGAGCAGTGTTATTTCCTCATTGTTTATATTGCCTTTAATCAGGATGTAATGACCTTCCCTGTCTTTTTTAATCATATCTATTTTTACTTTGGCTTTGTCAGAGATTATGATAGCCACTTCTGCCTTCTTTTTCTCATTTGATTCCCAAAAGATTTTGCTCATACACTTAACCTTGAACTTGTGTGTGTCTACCCGCCTCATATGTGTTTCTTGTAGACAACCTATGGTAGGATTTTGGTTTCTGATCCACTCTGCTATTTGCTTCCGTTTTATGAGTGAGTTCATCCCGTTCACATTCAGAGTTACAATTGTTAGTTGTGTATTCACTGACATTTTTGTATCCTACCCTAGACCCACTGCTTCTTCTTACACTATTTTCTTTTACACCAGTGGTTTGCTTTGAGCTGGTATCCCTCATCCCCTCCCTTGATTAACTTCCCTTTCTGCTCCCTCCCTTGTTATTCCCCTATTTTTGTTTTTTAAAGACCAAATGATTTCCCTCCCCCCTTCTTCTCCCCTCCCTTTTTTGGCCTCCCCACTGCCCTGCTCCCTTTGGTTTATCCCTTCTGACTTTCTCAGTAGGGTTAGATAGAGTTTTTTATCCGGATGGATAATAAAGCTACTCTTCCTTCTCCTGGTTGATTACACTGAGAGTAAGGTTTGATTATGCTCTCTTCCTCTCCTTCTTATGGTATTATTTATTCCCTCCCCTTCCCATGCCCTCTTTATGTGTAATAGAATATCTTATTTTTCTTATTTACTCAAACTTTTCTTGGTGTCCCGTACTATTCCCCCCCTCTTTCCCACCCCCCATGTCTTCTTAGACCATTTAGTATCCTGTCTTCTCCCTATGAATTATTCTTCTGGTTGCTATAATAGTGAATATTATAATAGTGTATAGAGTTCACTACAGATAATTATACATAGCATTTCTCCACCTAGTAATACAGATAATTAGCTCTTATTTATGCCCTTAAAGAGTCAAGCTTAAAAGATTATGAGTTTTCTTTCTTTTCCCTCTGTTTCTTATTTACCTTTTCATCTTTCTCTTGATATTTTGTGGTTGAGTGTCAAGCTTTCCATTTAGTTCTGGTCTCTTTTGTGCAAAAACTTGGAATTCTTCAATTTTGTTGAATGCCCATACTTTCCCCTGAAAGTATATGGTTAGTTTCGATGGGTAGTTGATTCGTGGCTGAAGGCCCAGCTCTCTTGCCTTTCTGAATATTGTATTCCAAGCCTTGCGGTCTTTTAGCGTTGAGGCTGCCAGATCCTGTGTGATCCTTACTGGTGCTCCTTTATATTTGAATTGTCTCTTTCTGGCTTCTTGTAAGATTTTTTTCTTTTACTTGAAAGCTCTTCAATTTCGCTATTATATTTCTGGGTGTTGGCTTTTCTGGGTCCAGTGTAGAGGGTGATCTATGGATCCTTTAAATGTCTATATTGCCCTCTTGTTGTAGAACTTCAGGGCAATTTTGCTGAATAATTTCTTTAAGTATGGAGTCCAAGTTTCTATTAATTTCTGCCTTTTCTGGAAGACCAATGATTCTCAAGTTGTCTCTTCTAGACCGGTTTTCTTGGTCTGTCACTTTCTCATTGAGATATTTCATGTTTCCTTCTATTTTATCAGTCTTCTGACTTTTTTTTATTTGTCCTTGTTGTCTTGAGAGATCATTGGTTTCTAAAAGTTCGATTCTAGCCTTTCAGAACTGGTTTTCTGCTATAATTTTTTGGTTTTCGGCTATAATCTTTTGGTTTTCCTTTTCAATCTGGTCATTTTTGGTCTTCAGTTGACTTGTCTCACTTTCCAATTGCGAAATTCTGCCTTTTAAACTGTTATTTTCTTGCCAGATTTCTTCCATCTTCCTCAGCATTTCATTTTTGAACTCTTCAATAGCTTGTGACCAGCTTTCATTTTTGGGCAGAGGTTTGGATTTTTGTTTTTCCTCCTCTGTTGTCTGGATTTTCTCTGTGTAGAAGTTGTCGAGTGTTCCAGAGTTTCTCTTGATAGTCTTTTTCTTCCGGACTTCCCTATTGCTTGCCATTGTTACCCCTGTCCCTTTTCAGCTTTGTCTTCACACTCAGGGTCTGCCTGCGCCTTCCAAGCTCCCGGGGGCTCTGGTCTCCTTGTCCTTGGGGTCATGCCTCCTGGTAGACCCCGGTCTGCCCCTCTGCCCGAGGCTCCTTCAGCAGTCTTTAGGTTGCTTCCACAGCCCTGCTCAGGTCCCCACCGGGTCCTCACTGGAGGTCCAAGCCTGGGCTGGAGATCGTTATTCAAGCCTAGGGCACTGCCTTTGCCTGCACAGATACTCTTAGGGAACTACCTTCACCCACGCAGAAGCTAGGGAAAGTCCATGGGCTGGAGATCTTCATTCACACCTGAGGCAATGCCTTCAGAGCTTGGGAAAGGCCGTGTTTTAGAGGCCTTTGTCCGGGTCCGAGATGGTGCCTTCACCCACGTGGATGCTTGGGAAAGTCTGTGCGCCCCCCTAGCCACTTGGAGTCCCTGGTCTTGCAGCACATTGGTACCAGGCCTGGGGCTGCCAGTGATTATCTGGTTGCCCCAGTCCTGTTTTCAATCTTGTACGTTTGCATTGTGCAAGGTGTGTGGTGTGGGGGGTGGGGGAGGGGCTTCTTGGCTTCTTCTTCTCTCGTTTTAGTGAGAGCTGTTTCACCCCTTTATAGTGTGGAAATGCCCCGATTCTGCGTATCTTCAATGCTGCTCCCTGTTGTGGGGTTCCTTCGTTCTTCTGGACTCGTTTTTATTTTCCCTTGAGGAGTCTTGTGTGCTTTGGTCAAGAGAGATAGAGCAGCTGCTCCTTACTCTGCCGCCATCTTAACCGGAAGTCTCTGGAATGGAATTTTTTTTAAAGAATTGAAAAAAAATTTTTTTAAAAGAATTTTTTTAAAAAAGCATTTAAAAAAATATGTTATATATATATATATGCATATATATATAAATACAGCAATCATTTGAGGAAACAAAACGGGGAGAATAACAGCTATGGAAGAAAGAATATGAGAATTAATATTTTGGCACAAATGTTTCAAAATGTATCCAAGCAACAAACTTTCTGAAAATTGGAATGGACTGAATAAAAGTCAATGACTCCCTGTGGCAATAAGAATAAATAAAGCAAAGTCAATGGACTGGGAAAAATAGAATAAAAATTAAGGTAAGAAACCCCAGAATAAAAATTTCTGGGTACATAATTAAAATCCAATTTGCTGGTCAAAGAAAAAGTAATACAAATTGACATAAAGAAAGAATTCAAATCATGAAGCACCATATTCAGGATTACAGATGATTTGGCAGTCACTACTCTATAGGAACAGAGAATTTGAAATTCAGTATTCCAGAAATCAAAGGAAACTGTTGTTATAGCCAAGAATATTATACTCGGGGCAGCTAGGTGGCTTAGTGAACAGAGAGCCAGGTCTAGAGGTGGGAGATTCTGGGTTCAAATCTGGTCTCAGATACTTTCTCATTCTGTGATCTGGAAAAGTCCTGCCTAGTCCTTACTACTTTTCTGCCTTGAAACTGATATTCATTATCAATTCTAAGACAGATGGTAAGTGTATATGTATGTGTATATATATTTATAAAATTATGTATATAAAGTTTACTCAATAAAGCTGAGTATAATGATACACTGGAAAATCAGACTTTTCCAATTATTTCTTATAAGAAGACCAGAAATGCACATAAAATTTAAAGTTCAAATTCAGAATTGAAGAAAACATTACAAAGATCAAAGATAATTATAAATGGAACAATGACCATGGACTAAAGAAAGGTAAATTGCTTACTTTCAAATATGTTATAATAATACATATGTCCCCTTTCAACTCCAACCTCATCAGAAATCATATAGAAAGTTCAATCAAGCAAGAGGATGTTCATGGTAACAGCAATAATGAACAAAGACCAACTGTGAATGATTTAACTGTTATCAACAATGTAAGCATACAGGACAGCTTCAAGGGACTCATGCTAAAAAAGAACACCTACAACTATAAAAGGAACTGATGAAGTCTGGATGCAGATGAATTCTTCATTTTATTTCCTCTGTGAATTTTTTTCCTATGTGTCTTCTTTAACATTATGACAAACATGGAAATATGTATTGTTTAATAATACATTTATAACTCATATCATACTACTTGCCATCTTGGGGCAGATGGAGGGTAGGGAGGGAAAGAGAATCTAGATTGCAAAATATCTGAAAAAGATTACTAAAAATTGTACCAATATTGAATCTGGAAACAATATTAAAATTTTTTTTAAAGAAAATTTTATCACAGAAGGCATAAAAGTAGTTCTGTTATGTCTTAAAGATCAACTACACATGTTTGTAATGCATTCAGTTTTTCTTGTGTTCTCAGTTTCAGGGAGTGGGATTGGAAGTGTTCTGTAGTTGGAATGGTAGGGTGAGAAAGCTGATTTTGGTTGAATAAAACAAGATATATATATTATATATATATATATATATATATATATATACATATTTAAAAATATATTTTAAGGAATCTTTTTTAATCTTTATAGAAGAAAGAACAAAAGGGGAAAAAAGATTTAAATGCCAAAGTGATGTTCAGGTTAGACAGAGACCTGGATTTCTTGGAGTAAGACTTTTTTTTTTTTTTTTCTGGAATATAGCTTTGAGAGAAGTCTTATAATCTTATAAGTGAAACTACTCCCAATGTATGCATCTCCCTCTTATTTCATCTCTAATGGTAATGAAAACATTTTGAAAAGGTGTTTTAAAGGAATTGTGATAAAACCATTCTTTATTTAATGAGCTTTTTTTAAAGCCTCCAAATCATATGTCAAGGCCTCAATCAATTAAAAACTTGCTGTTTCACACAGAAGCCTTGAGTGTTATATAAAGCATTAGTGAGACTTGCATTTTTCCCCACCTTGCAAATGAAAACAGGGATGGAAGGAGTAAAAAATTTACTGCTGCTTAATGATTTATTATGATGTATACAATGTCATTTTAATTGATTTTTAGTTTATCTTACATACTTGCCATTTTTGTTATCTATGAAAATGCTAATTCCTTTGCCAAATATTATCATATTTCATGTGAAAATCCTCTAAGAACTAAGGCATAATGTTTTCAGCAAGAAAGGGATTCCTAACTGATCTTTTGCAGTTTGACAGTGATAAGGGAATGCTTACTATTTACTCAAATTTCCTTTTATTACATCCAACTCACCACAGCAAAATAGGCCCATTTTCCAAATGAACAACTCTACTGCTATTTTAAAAAGTCTCTAAATTCTTTAAATGCAAAACAATAAAATAAATTCAAGTTTGTAGTATTGTAGACCTTCATTTTGTGAAAGGAAATTTTTTATTCCCTTTGTCTATTTTAAGTTAATCAATCAGGAACTTGAAGTACCCCTACTTAACATTTAGTAAGTCACTAACCACAAGAGTTCACACTTTAGTCATTAACACTTAGTCCTAAAAGACACAAGCATTGCCCCACTCCCCACCCAAAGCAGTGTTAGGCAAATTGAGAGACTTTGGTTGGTTCTTGAGATGTGAGATACCAGCCCACAGTGAAAGGAAGGAGAAACCAGAGAGATAGGAAGTGACATGGAGAAAACTGCTTATAAAAGCCAGCCAAGGGCATTGTGATTGACTTCTGCTACCATGGTGGCTCTTGCTGAGGGAGGACTTCTGTGCTGGTATCTCTGCGTTGGAGGGTCTTCTGGGTTGGAAGGATTCTTCTGCCTTGGACTACTTCTGCATTGGAGATTGATTCTACGCTGGTAAGACTCTTGCTGAAGAGACTACCATGATTCCTGGTTGGAGATCAGGACCTGAGGGAGCCTTTGTCAGAGTTGAGCTGGATTTCTTTGGATCGGCAATTATAGGGTATTTAGCTAAGCAATATTTTCTAACCCCTTCCTACATTTCCCTCTTTACTATCTCTATCCTGCTGTAATAAAGCTACTAAAGCTACTAACATTTAAATTTCTAGAAACTGTGACCACAATAATTCTTTTAACTCATAAATTTAGTCAAACCATTTTTAATGCTTATAATAAAATATAAAAAAATAAAAACTCAGTCAATATTCAGTGTGTTTCCAGGTACCCACAGTTTGACTAGTGATAATGCAATATTTAGTTGTCATTACCAACTTTTGCAAATATTAATCCCATTTTTAACATCAAAAGAAAATTCATAGACCCTTACCTCATAGAAATTCTATCCTACATTTGAGAAATTACATTTTGATAAAAATTTACTTGTGAATTCAATAGTGCTATTAAATTATTTTATTAAATATATTTACCTCTATATAATTTGAAATAGTAATGCACACGTGCAAAAGGCATGTTATTTATTTAGTGTGCGGAAGATAAATTCATGTATTTATTATGTCATATTATCTATTTTGCTGGAGCAAAATTAAGTTCAATGTTGCAATGAGCATATATCTATTTGGGGACAACTTGCAATAATTTCCTCTCATAAGTGGCTGGGAATAAACAGATTTGGAGCCATTGATTTGTCTAACTGAATTTTCTGCATCTTTTTTCTAGATATTGAGGAGTGAGGTAGACACAGCTTAAAACAAATATAAAATATTGAGATGTAGTTGTAATTCCAAGCATACCCAAATAAGTTCTGACTTTTCACTGGACAAGTTTCTCTACTTCTAGCAAGGACACCTAGGAAATTGAGAGAAGCCTCAAAAGGTATTGTCAAGCATGCAGCTTTAGCTGACCTTGTGACACAAAACTATTAGGTTCAGGGGGCAGCTGGGTAGCTCAGCGGATTGAGAACCAGGCCTAGAGACGGGAGGTCCTAGGTTCAAATCTGGCCTCAGACACTTCCTAGCTGTGTGACCCTGGGCAAGTCACTTGACCTCCATTGCCTACCCTTACCATTCTTCTACCTTGAGCCAATACACAGTATTGACTCTAAGATGGAAGGTAAGGGTTTAAAAAAAACACAAAAAAAACTATTAGTTTCACAGAAAGGGAACTGGAAATGACTCCAGAGACCTTCCGGTACAAATTTTTCATTTTACAAATAAACTGAGGACCAAGAAGTTAAGTGACTTGCTAATAGTCAAATAGCTAATAAAAATTAGAACAGAATTCAAACTATTTTTCAGAGTCATTTTTGCTTCCACAGTACCTCACTACCCAAAGCCTTGGTGCATGGTATACTCTAAAGCTACTTCCCCCACTCTCCTGCCCCAGCTGCCTCTAGTGAGACTCTTTCCATGTTTCACATGAGATGATATGCTAAAACCCATAAGATAAAAGCATCCAGGTGACCAGACTCAGCAGAGTTGTACTGTGTTCCACATCAAGGTCTCCTCTGTTTCTTTGACTCTTTTTTCCCCTCAACTTCCTGACATCACAGTCAATTTTTCCATGATGAGGCTCAGTTTACATACATTGCACTAAAACCCTAGGCTAGTCTGCTTTATATATGGAAAGTATAGGTAACATCATAAAGGAGAGATAGAAAGATTGATGTCCTCATCAGAGTTATTGTCAATAACTGCTCACATTCTTTTCCCACAGATCAATTGCCTTGTCTTCTGTATTGTAATATGATTTCTACAACCCTCCAATTTAAGTAATGCTTCTCTTCTTTTAAAACTCTCACTCTTTTTTTCAGCCCTAAGGGATGTAATAGAATAAGAAGCAATATTTTGGAACAGGGTCCATAGACTATAGCTTCATTGAAAATAAAGATGGGGCAGAACAGTCAGTCTCTCAGATGTCTCCCAGAAGGCCTAACACTTTTTGCCTAGAAGCTGACAGCTCTTAATCTTTATGCTTCTTCAGAGAATTCCTCTCCCCAGGGTTCATTTCATGGATTTTCTCAGCACAAAAGGCAGGATTCTTCTACGTCCAATGTCTCTTGGCTCTTGTCTCACATTGACATTTGAGAATATGATTAAAAGAGGTTCAACGGGACATCAGAGAATTGGGTTACTTCCCATCAAGACAACATGATTGAAATGCCACATGGGCACACAGTTATTCACAGAGGAATTTTAACAAGTACGTAGACTGATTAAGTGATATAATTTATCACTTATAAATTATAATGGGAGTTATGAACATCCCATTTATTTTCCAAAGATCATCTTTAGGGTAAGTCTTGATTTAGGATATTTTATCTTTAGAGTGTCCTTGTCAAAAATCAACCATTTTCCCTTGATATGGAGGGGAGGTTGGGGAGATTATTGTGACTCATTATCACTTAATAACAGACTTAGTGTTGGATTAATTTACCAGTATCTGGAAATTCTAAATTTCAGGAAACAGGGAATAAAATTAAAAGAAATTTAAAGTCCAAAGTAGTAAATGATAAATCTAGGGCTGGTATCAAATCCAGTTAGTCGCACATTAGTAGTTCAGTGGTCACTATGCAGAAAGAGAGAATATGAAAGGGAATGTCATGGTGATTACAGAGCTGGTCCTAGTCAAAAAACCAGAGTTCAAATCCTGCCTGAGAATGGCGATGGTAAACTCATCTTGCAGGATTTTAATGGGCATTGAGTGAAATAATAGAAATGAAATACTTTGTAAGCTCATATGTTCTGTGAATATATGTTTAATTTGTGGCAATAATATTATTTATTATTATTATTCATTTAACTTTCTAATGTTATTTGAAATATCAGTATTAAAATGGAAGGTAAGTCCTTCCAGGGTCACATAAAATCATTAGTGATAGCAGTTCTAGAATAAGTAAGCAGGGACTGGAATAATGAGAGTAATGTGGTATATAAGACAAATTTGAAAGTTGTCTTATGCCAGAGGTCAGGAATGGGGTAAGTTAATAGAGGCCTATATTTGGAAAAGGACTATTATTCAATCTAAACTCCTTCACAACATGAGGAAGTTAAGACCCAAGGAAATAAAATGCTTGCTCAAACTTTTGTCATTAATCAGTGTCCCTCTCCAGATTTCCAGGCAGCCCTTTTGTCTTTGTGCCATACTACCATGAAACTAACTGATACCTAGAGCCAGAAATAACACATTTTGGGACAGAATAAGCTCAGAAAATAGGAACAGGGAGAAAATTGAGAATCATGATAGTAAGGAAGAATTTTCAAAATCGAAAAGGAATGTGATATTATAAAGTGGCAAGATTTTAGAGATCTAGGTATATACCAATAATCAAAATTGAAGGATCTGAATAAGGGGCCTCCTTTACATGCCTACAAAATATGAGAACATGTGTGGACATGAGCCTAAATATGTGCTCAATGGAGTGGCTCTAACTTGAAAAGAGGAGGAAATACTGTTCATTATGTATATGGCAAGATAACCTTTATATGGTCTTGTTTAAATCTCATCTGCAGATCAGTTAAATTTTGGGAGTCTCATTTTAAAGAAGAAATTGACAAGATGCAGAGCATCAAATACAGACTGGTCAGAATAATAAAAAGACTTGAGAATATGCCCATATGGAAGTTAGTTAAAAGAATTGGAGATAGTTATCCTAGAAAAGGCACACATCATGATAGTTATATGAAAACATTTGAAGAGTTGTTATGAGGAAGATATATTATACTTGTTCCACTTTCCCTGAAAAGATAGAATGACAAATAATGGGAGGAAATGAAGCAGATTTCAGCTCAATTTAAGTATAACAGTGTCTTTCCTGGCCCCCACTGTGGGAAGACTATGTGCTAAAAAAATAGTAAAAAATTTCTAACAAGTTTAAAAAATTGTCTAACAATTAGAATACAAAAGTAGAATAGGTTATTGAGAATAAAGTGCCCCTTCTCCCCTCCTCCTCAATCCACTAAGGTCTTTCAGAAAACATTGACCAACATATGGAATTGTCAGGTCTCTTCAGGATCCTAATTAGCCTTCATTAGCTACTCTGAATTTAATTAAAACCCTCCTTAAATGAGATTCTCAAGATTGAACTGAACTGATTCACTTTTGTATACATAGGGGAGAGCGTTCTTATTCAAAAACAACTTGGCCTGCAGGTATTGCAGGATTCCTTCTAACTCAGACAGTATAATTCTTTGTCTGTAAGTCCACACCATGCCTAAAATAGATTAAAGAACCATAGCAACAGCATGAATTTAGAGCTGGAAAGGAACTTAGTGAATACCAGCAGTAGAAGTGGCAGCGACAACAGCAGATGAGCCTGCCAACCATTCTCCAAACATCCAGAGAAGAACAAAAAGGCCTCAGAATGAACACTGGCCAACAGAACCAACAGGAAAAAGGAAGAAGCAGTGTTCCATCCCAGAACAATATACAGAGATAGCAAATAGGATTCATCACACTGAGGTACGAGGAGAAGTATTGAAGAAGCCTCTGAGGAACTCAGACAAGAAACAATACAATCTAGAGTGGAAAGAGCGCAGCTGGCTAGGTCCTGCCTCAGTGGGGTAAGAGTGGAAACCAACAAAAGACAAAGCAAGTAGCAGTGAGAAGAAAGCAGCTCTTCATAGTCTAGCTAGAAGAGAGGCCAAATGAAACCCCAAACTAGTATAGGCAACAGTGGGAGCAATTCAGTCTGACAAGGTCCAGCCTCAGATATATTGGACAAAAACCAACTCAATCCAGCTAGACTGAGCAAACCTCGACACACAGTAGGCCAACCAGACCATTTCTGTAAAGCGCTCAATCCAAGAGCTAAACAGTTGAACCAATTCCAGGCACTGTATAAACTCGAGACAGTACTCTCTCCACCCTAGGAATAGAGCCTTACTTCAGCATATAGACAAAATCAAGGGAAAAATAACCTTATAATGAACAAAAGACAGAAAAAAAGGCTAATGCTAGAAAAATACTTCAACAAGATATGACCAAAAACAAGATCAGAAGAGGACACCATGTATATACAAAAATGAAAACATGTGAAGCATCAAAGGAAACTGTGAAAGGATGTCAAGTCCAAGATAAACACATAGAAGAGTTCTAAAAAATGATGGAAAAACAAATAAGAAAAATAGAAAAGAAAATGATAAGAAAAATCAACACCTTAGAACAAAAATTTACTTTATTAGTTTCCTAAAAAATGAAATACAATATCTCAAACCTTAAGAAAAGAAGTACAAAGCTCCAAAGATGGAAACAGTATTATAGCCAAATTCTAAAACTCTTGAGCCAAGGAGAAAATGCTACAAGCAACTAGAAAAAAAATCTATATAGTGGAACTATAATCAGGATTACACAGGACCTAGCAGCTTTTACATTAAATAATCAATAGACAAGGAATATGAGATTTAGCAAGGCAAAAGGATCTTGGCCCACAACTAAAAATCACCTACCTAATGAAACTAAGCATAATACTCCAACAGAAGAAATGGAGATTTAATGAAATAGAGGCATTCCTGTCAAAAGAACTAGAACTAAAAAGAAAACTTAATGATCAAATTTGGCATTCAAAAGAAGCAGAAAAAAGTAACCAAAAAAAAATCTCAAGATAATCAGTGGGGTTATATTACCAGGGATATGTAAGTTACTTAATATACTTAAAGTAATCAAGGGAAACAATGAAGTTAAACATTGTTATTTCCAGCATGGAAAAATGATAACTAGAATACTTAAGATACTTATGGTATAAAAGATATTTAAGGTAATATATAGAAATTTTGAGGTCATTTAGTCCAAAAATCTTTTACATATAAGAAAACTGAAGTTAGAAAGGATGGATAGTATGTCAAATATCACACTGGCTTTTATTCATCCTATAAGAAACTTGACTGAATAAACTTTATCATTCCACATAAGTTACTCCTTAGATGGAGATGCTTAGGTTATGGTCCAAGTACAAACTTCAATCATCAAATAATTGGCTGAGGTAAACAGTAATGCAACAAGTCTGATCACTCATACATTTTGAAATAAAACTCGGAGAGAATTAGCTCATTAACTAGATTGTTAGAATCCTAAATTCATTTACTGAAAATGATAACAAGTATTCATCTCTGAAAATGCTAATTTAATAACACAAAAAAGAGAGAAAAATAATTAAGTTACTTGTATTCTCAGATATTTTTTTCATTACATTGATATTTTCCCATCTTTTCCTCTTCCTTTTCCTTCCTTGCAGCAACTATTTGGAATTCTCCTATATTAAGACAACCAACCAACCCACAAAAGACCATATAAACTAGTTTTCATCCTGTTTCTCTCCTCTTTTGCATCTAAATTCTTATAGGAGTGTGGAAGGGGGTTATGATAATACAACTCTGTCTACTCATTTTCACTACTTTCTCCCCTCTCACTTGCTTCTTAATCTCTTGTATTCCAAAGTAACCCATTAATTTCTTCATCATCAAACCTAATGACTTTTTCTAAGTCCTTATTTTCCTAGAACCTTAGGAAGCATTTTAATGAATGAATTAACAAGCATCACTGACCAATATCTTCTCATAGATATACTCTCCTCTTTGGTCTTGGGGTATTGGGGACACTAAACTTCCTTTGTTCTACAACTACCTTTCTGAAGATTCCTTCTTATTCACTGTTGCTAGATCATCACATCCACAAACTGTAGCTGTACCCCAAGGCTGTGTCCTAGACTTTCTTCTCTTTTCTTTTTATAATCTCTCTTGATAGGCTCATTATATTCCAACAATTCATTTTTAAAAAATTCTACCTAGATGACCCCAGAGTCATAAGCTCAGCACTAATCTTTCTAATAAGATTTACTTCCACATCATTAATCAACTACTTTGAGTGCATTTTTTTTAAACCCTTACCTTCTGTCTTGGAGCCAATACTCTATATTGGCTCCAAGGCAGAGGAGTGGTAAGGGTGGGCAATGGGGGTCAAGTGACTTGTCCAGGGTCACACAGCTGGAAAGTGTCTGAGGCCAGATTTGAACCTAGGACCTCCTGTCTCTAGGTCTGGCTCTCAATCCACTGAACTACCCAGCTGCCCCCTTTGAGTGCATTTTAAAGTAAATGTTACAGGAATCTCAAACTCAAATGTCCAAAAGAGAATTAATTAATCAGCTTTCTTCCTAAACCAACCCTGTTTCTCAATTCTTCTGTTGAAAGCACCATCATTTGTTACAACATAGGTTCATCACTTAGTAATATCCTTAATTTCTTATTCTCCCTCTCCCCATATAAGCAATAAATTGATAATTTTGAACATTTCTGCCTCTGATACTTCTCTCTTACAACATGGCCACCAATTCCACTTCAGGCCTAATTCATGTTTAGCCAAGATTATTAACCATCTCCTAAATGGTCTCCATATGAAATCCAAATAAATGGATTTCAAAAATCTATCTTCCAAATAGGCACCAAAATGATTATCCTAAAGTATAGGTTTACCATGATATGCCATACTTAAAATCTTAGAAAATCTGATTCTACCTACTGCTTTAGAATCATTATTTTCAAAAATGGTTCAAATGAGTTTATGATTTAAAAATAGTGATCCTATAAGCAAATATCTTATCTATATCTATCTATCATCTACCTATATTTGCACTGCTGCTTCATCTTATAAAATATCAGATCAGTGAGGATGTGAGCTGTTTTATTTTTGCCTACTGATCTCCAGTGATTTGCATAGTGTCTGACATATTGTTGGTTCTTAATGAATGCTTATTTGTTAATTGCCTTACGTGAAATAATAAGATGCAATATTATTATTTAGCTACAACTTGAATGTTCCTGCATTTTAAAGCTTTGGTCAGTCTATATTGGTTGAAAAAAAATTACTTGGAAAGATATTTATTATTTATAAAATTTGTTGCCATGACTTTTGTTTTTGTTTTGGTAGACATTTGATGTAATGAGGAATTTAGAGTAAACTATCAATTATCCGGGATCAGAAGATTGGGTGTCCCTCCCAACTTAATGCCTTGAAGAAGCACGACTACCTCTAAAAACAACAACAAAAAAACAACAAAAAAACAAAAACCCTACTCCCTTCCAAGCAGAGGGTGGCTTGCTTTGCAAAGCACAGCATAGAAAATCACCACTCTAGTAAGAAGTAAAAAGAAAAATACCTGTCAATTCCTTTACAATCTGCATATTTTATCAGGCTTCTACTGTATGATATGTCTCTTTTAATTCATTCTCAATTAGCTTTTTATTTCTATATCGGCTTCTGTTGATCAACTAGTTTCCTGTTACAAAACTTGATTGGAATGCTAAAAAGTAATCTGGCAGAAACTAGGCAAAGAATAACAACTCATACCAAATACCCAGCTAAGGTAAAAATAGATAAATGGCTTAGACCAGTGGTTCCCAAACTTTTTTGGCCTACCGCCCCCTTTCCAGAAAAAATATTACTTAACCCCCTGGAAATTAGTTTTTTTTTTAATTTTAATAGCAATTAATAGGAAATATAAATGCACTTGGGGCCATCACTGCTGCCCTGGATCACTGCATCACCCACCCCGGGCAGAAGAGCCCACTTTGGAAATCACTGGCTTAGACAGACATAAAAGGAGCATGGAAAAAAAATTCTATGAAAAGGAGAATATTTTATGAATAAGAAATAAATAGATAAGTTTGATTATATGAACTTAATTTTTCTCACTAATAAAGCCAATGCAGTAAAAATTAAAAGCAAATCCAGGAAGTAGGGAAAACATAGCAAGTTTCTCCAATGAAGTCCCACTCATTTTTTTATAGATATAAATGACTTTTTTCAAACCCCTTTTTTAACCCTTACCTTCCATCTTAATATTGATTCTAAGGCAGAAGAGCAGGAAGTGCTAGGCAATGAGGATTAAGTAACTTGCCAAGGGTCACCCAGCCAGGAAGTTTTTGAGACCAGATTTGAAACCAAGGTCTCCTGATTAGCTAACTCTTTTTGGGAGAATGCCTAGGTAGAAATAGGGAGCTGGTAGGTTAGCTTGAAGAATGGAAAACTCCCTCTTGTAAGGTATGTAGTTTGTGGTGAGTTGGATAGCTAGATCCTTTTAGAGTCAGGGACACCTTGTTTTGATTCTGTTTGTACCCTCTCTTTGAATAAATAGAGATACTGATTTTATATAACACTGTCTCCCAGGCATTTTGCAGGACTGGCCCAGTAAGAGAAAATGATTCTGCTTTACTCTTACTAAGAGGAGGCTAGAATACCGGGAGACCATGCTGGGTATTTAGGGAGTTTTCTAAGTGGAAACTACATCTATCCACTTGAGTTCTATTAGCCTTCTGGGTTATTAGCTAGACATTCTGTTTTTTTTTTTTTTTTAATATCCATGACTTTTTGTTGACTCTCCATGCCATTTTTTCCCCTCTTTGGTTACTCTTGCATTTCTGAATCTTACCTTCTCAACTTTTGAAATTCCGAAATTCTCTGATGTGTTTATGTACTCTTGTCTTTCAGCCCCTCTCCAATTCTCTACTAACTTGATGTCTAAGTCTTTTGGTAGAACTTGAGGTATTTTCTTTTTAATTTACTCAGATCTTAATTTTTAATATATTTTTTTTATTTTGAAACATTTCACACACACACAAACTCATGAACACATCTTTTGTCAAAAAATGTTTTTTAAAAAGATTAAAAAAATGTAATTCAACAATATTAACCAATGAATCAACTAAATTCTGAAAGTACATGCAATGTACCACACTTAAAGCCTTAAACTTCTGCAAAGAAGAAAGATAAGTAAGTTTTCTTATCTCTTCTTGAAAATCAAGATCGATTATCATAATTACACAAGTATTTGTTTGTTTTTTTATTTATATTTTAAGTCATTTCATAGTGTTTTTCAATTTTTTTCCCTTCACATTGCTTCAATTCATATAAATCTTGCCTTATTTCTGTATTCTTCAAATGTATTTTTTCCCTTATGGCACTATAATATCCCATTGCATTAATTTAACAAAATCTGTTTAATCATTCTCCAACAGATGAGATGCCATAATGTGTAGTGCAGAGGAATTTAATGACATTGAAATACCTGTATCTTGAAATGATTCAGGCTGATTTGAACCAAATTCCATTTTGTTCATTCATTGTTTCCCTTTATCTAATATTTAATATTCAGCTAAGCTGGGATAATTACTGTATTTGAAATTATTATCTCTGATCAGAGATTGAACTCTTTGGATTGACTCTCAGAATATAACCATGGCTTGGGCATTATGAATATATCTAATCTGCTCCTCCTCTGATTTGCTTCTGGTGTCCTGAGTGGCTAATCTTCTTTGCCAGAAAATATCTTCATCTCTTAATATTTCCCATCTAATAATTAATGCAATAAATCAAAATCACCCTTTTCCAGACCCTCATCTTTTCAATGACTATGAAATAGATTCTTCATTGGTTATCCAGTAGTCATTCTCTCCCTTCTGTAGTTCATTTTCTTTGTGTACACCAGATATTTCTAAAACACATCTGGCCCTTGGTCAAAAATTTCTAGTGTCTCTATTGCCTATGAAGTAAAATACAGTTCCCCCAGTTTAGTATTTAAATTCCTTTACAAATCTTTGTCTTTCCCTTAATTATTTTTTCTCTTCTATTTTCCTTTGTACAAGCTCAATATTCCTTCTTGAAAATCTTTCTGTTTTTATTTCCACTTTTTGTCTCTTTTTAAGGGCCAGCCTACTACTTACCTCCTAAATATTTTTACATGATTCCCAGCTCTTAGTTTAACCACTCTTAAATTACTTTGTATTTATTTTGCATTTACTTATTTGTTTATATGTTGCTTCTCACCACTAGGATGTGGGATCCTTCAGAGCAGGAACTATTTCATGTTTATCTATGTATCTCTGATTACAAGATACCATTTCTGACTCATTGTAAGTGCTTTGAAAAAATCTTGCACAATTGAATTGAATTGAGCTAAAGTGAATTGCATTGTAAATGAAAATACAGTAGGAAGTAATGAATTAAGTCCCTAATCTCTTAATTAGCTATCTTTTCTTCATTTCAAAAGCATAAAAAAGTGATGTAGTAAAAAAAAGGGGAAAAAATGTGAAACAAACCCTGAAGACATTATGAAGTATGTCTACCTGAGTTAACTGATTTTTTTTTTCACACGAAATATATCAAAACTTATACATGGAAAATGTGGAGTCTTTCAAAATAATCAGAACTTGTCTCTTTTCCCCCACTTTTTGTTATTCTTACATTAAATATTTTGGGAACTCTACTTTGGGGATAGCCCTGAGAGTCAACTGACAAATCACACATGAAAATCAGCTTCTAGATTTTTTTTTAGGTAGGCATGCTTCATTTTTATTTTATTTTATTTTATTTTATTTTTTATTTTAAACCCTTAACTTCTGTGTATTGACTTATAGGTGGAAGAGTGGTAAGGGTAGGCAATGGGGGTAAATTGACTTGCCCAGGGTCACACAGCTGGGAAGTGTCTGAGGCTAGTTTTGAACCTAGGACTTCCTGTCTCTAGGCCTGGCTCTCAATCCACTGAGCTACCCAGCTGCCCCCGGCACGCTTCATTTTTAAAAAAAATCTAAAGCAGTTTGATAAACCACAAATTTAGCAATAACAGGATAAAAACAAAATGACTCCTAGTGCTTCTTGACTGTTTCAAAAACCCAAATTTATCTCAAAGAATGACAGTTAGCACCCTAAGTTCAACAATCTTGAAAATAAGTTCCAGAAAGAGGCAAACTAATCCTGGTTGATAGCCAAATATTCAGAAAAAAAAAAAAAAACCTAAATGGGGGGAGGTATACTTATTACTCCAAAACTCATTTAGATGAATCCATCCTGATGCATACTTTTAAAAAGAATAATAATAGCATTTCCTCTTAATACCTTACATAAACTTAAAGAACTTAACAATTTGCAGAAAGCTATTTCTAGATTTAGTTAATTATTTTCCTGCTCCCAAGGGAAAAGTTGAAAGTCTGGCCCAACATTTCCCTACCTCTTTCTGAGGAAGTCTCATTAGTGACCAGGATTGTGATTATATCAATTGCATTCACTCTTCCCCAAAACGAACTCATTTAAGTTTTTACTTTAAATTGAATAGCAGATGGGAGGGGGAAGAACCACTGATAATCTTTGATTTAATGCTGCCTGTGATTTTCCATGATAGGTTTCTGATTACAGTATCTGTTTTAAAACATGAATTTCTTCCATTTGGGCTGGCTGCATCATTTGCTTTCCCATGCATAGCATCCTGAAAACCCCATTAGAGAGCAGAAGAATAAGTATTTTTAAACTGGTTCTAGTAATTGTATTGTGAGAATAATAGCATAATGAGATTTAATGATAATTAGTGGGATATAAATAGAGTCTAATAACAAAAAGAATTATCATGTGCTTTGCAGCAGAATATGGAAAGGACAAACCATTAATAAATTGGGATGATTAGTTTTATGAACTCACATTTTAGCTGTCTTCTTACTGTCATGGAACAGAGCATTTCAGATTCTAAGCTTCCTGCCATCATTCATGGTCAAGTGAAACTTAAAATGCTTGGGGAACTGTGGAAATTATTTTGAGTCTTTGAATATTGAAAGTGCAACCATGCACTTCAGTTTTATTTCATTTTATTTATTTAATGAGATCTTTTTGCTGTGAGCTTAAATTGGCAGATTATTTTGTAGTGTCATTAATGTTAACATAATTTTTATACAATGTATTAATATAACAAATTAAATGAGCAATAGTGAGTGAGCGGTGAGTGATGGCTGGTCAAAGCAAAACTAAACTATAATAATCATCATGATACTGAGATTGACTATTTTCTAATTATCATATAATTCAAGGATGACTGGCTGCCTGCTGCCACCCAAAAAATTTGGACTAGAGTCAAGTTAGCCTGGAGTCATGCAATCACCAGAACTAACGTTATCTTATTATGAGACATACATTAACCCTTCTGCTTCTTAGACTGTCCTAGTTCTTACCATTTCATTTAGATTATTTAAATGAAAGAAAACTCTGGCATCACCAGAGTTGATGGCTAATTGGGCTAGTGTAGATAGAGGAGAGTAAAAATTACATGACTTAAACTGTGAGAACTATAAGAGACTTTGAAGATTCTCTTGACAGATCCCTGGATTTTGCATGTAAAGAAAGAAAATGTGAGAAAGAATGTAAGTGACTTGATACAAGTAATTAGTGAAGGCAGAACTACAAGTCAGATCTTTTAAGTACAATGGCCTCTCTAAGGAAGCATACATTATTGGGGGAGTCCTGCTATAATACTTTTGTGTGAAATCAGAATACTTGGGTTCAAATTCTAATTCTGATCCCACCTGCATAAATGTAGATAAGACATTTATCTCTTTTGGTATCTTCCCTCTTCTGTATCACTTAACATTGCACTAAATGGCCACCTAAAATCCAGTTCACCTATAAATCTGTGATTGTGTGATCATGAACTTTCCTGCTGAGCTTGGATTTGAAATCTCTGTCCTACCATTAACACAGAAAGGTCTGAAAAAGAAATAAATACTTTTCTATATTATAGTCATTTAAATCTAAACAACCAAAGTGTTAGGAAATGTTTTAACAACCCACTTTCATTAAAATTCTTTCTTTTCTGTTTCCCTACCTGGACCAAGGTATGCAATGACATTACAATATCTCCTGATACCTATGGTTAATCCAGTCCATATAACCTTGTATTCAACAACTTTCTATATATTGTTATGTATTCAATTCATATTTAAATTCATTTATTTAGATATATATTTATCTTCTCCATTAGAATAAAAGCTTTTTATGAGAAGGGATTATTTTTAGGTACTTAAATAAATAATTACATAAAATATTTATTAAGTGCTTACTTTATACTTGGCACTGTGCTAAGTGCTAGTGATATAAATTTTAAAAAAAAGTAAGACAGTCTCTACTTTCAAGGAGCTTATATTCTAATTTGGGAATCCAATATATAAAGATGAGTTAGAGAGATTTAAGAGGAGTGACACATTCATAGTGATATGGCTGAGGATGTCTAGGAAGTGAGGTGAAGGCCTCAAACTGATCAAAATAGTTCAAAGCTAGTCTCTGAAAACCCAGCATGGCTTCAAGAGTGAATACCATTCTTAAATTAAGAGTTAAAGTGACAGAGTAAAGAAAAAGTATTTATTAAGTACCTAAAACATGTGTAGCACTACTCCCAGAGCTATAAAAATATTTTCTCATTTGATCCTCACAGTTACCTGATTGATAGTGGACCTAGAGCAAGCCAGATGACCAGGCAAGATAAGAGTAGGACTGTTCAGTAGAGAGAGGAGCACTGGTTCTCTCTCTCTCTCTCTCTCTCTCTCTCTCTCTCTCTCTCTCTCTCTCTCTCTCACACACACACACACACACACTCACACACACACACACAATGGCAAAGCCCCAACTGATTGTCCTACTAGACTTTTAAACCTTGTTTTAATCCCATCTCCTCAGATTTTCTGATTGGCCAGGGTTTAACTTCTTTCCCTACCTGAGCAGGCAGAATGCCACATATATTGACTTTAGATGCCACACTGGAAAATTAAAACACATGACTCAATGGCACCTATCTATGCAGTAATATAGTTATGTTATAGTTATGGAAATTGTTAACATACAGAGGTTAAGTGACTCTGAAAGGGTAAAGAAAAAAGATCAAGAAATCAAAATGGCAGTCTGATGAGGCTTTTAAAATAGCTGAGGAAACAAAGAACATGAAAGGTAAAGGAAGAATGCTTGCAGAATTCCAGAGAATAGCAAAAAGAGAGGACAGTTTTCTTAAATGATTGATGCAAAGACATAGAAGAAAACAATAGAATGGGAAAGACAAGACATCTCTTCCAGAAAATTAGAGATATTGTTATTATAGTTTTGGTTTCTTCATCTGAAAACTGTCTTGATATCTTTTGACCATTTATCAGTTGTAAAATACTTCAAAATCTGTTACTGTTAAATCTCCTTTCTTTAAATTTTCTCAATGATTCCTTTGATATTTCTGACATTCCATTTTTTCCAAATGAATTTTTTTTTATTTTTATACTTAAAATTTTTGGGGGTAATTTAATTGGAATGGCAGTGAATAAATAGATTAGCTAAAGTAGGAATGTCATTTTAATTATATTGGCCCTGCCAACCAATCAAAAATTAATATTTTTCTAATTATTTAAACTTGACTATATTTGTATAAAAATATTTTATAAGTATATTCACAAGATATGGAAAAATGGGAACACTATTACCCTATTAGTTAGAATATGAGTTGACCAAACTATTTTTGAGAACAATCTGGAATTATGGTAAAAAATTATAAAACCATATATAACTTTTGACCCAGAAATACCATGATTAGTTTTATTTCCTAAGGTGATCAAGGAAAAAGGAAAATAATTTATATGTTTTAAAATATTTATATCAGCTCTCTTTGTTCTAAAAAACTAGAAATAAAAGTGATGTCCATCTCCTAGGGAATGGCTGAACTAGTTGTGGTATATGATTGTGATGGATTACTACTGCAACACAAGAAATTATTAATCAGGTTAATTTTGGAAAAACATGGAAAATCCTAAATGAAATTATGAAGAGCAAAATGAATAGAACTAAGAGAACATTATATACAGCTATAGAATGGCTTATGCATACCCATTTCTGGAGAAAGAACTGAAAAAAGTATGTAAGGGCTTATGGGAGGGAAGAAGGCTACTTAACTAGGTATTTTAAGGAAATAAATAAATAATCAATTTTTTTTAAAGAAAGAAGAAAAAGAAAAGTAGAGGTATCAATGCAAAGTTTCATGCAACAATAGCCCCTCATATAAGAAAAAAATGGTATGGACTTAAGAAAAAGTAGAAGAGAATATAAAGAAGTGACAAAAATAAGTAGAATAACGGGAAAAATATCTTACCATCACCAAAAACCACTAAAGTGTTGGTTACTAATCTAAAACCAGTCATCTTGGAGAATGAAGTCAAGTGGGCTTTAGGAAATATTGCCAAGAATAAATCTAGTAGAATTCCAGTTATTTAAAAGCCTAAAAAATGATGCTGTTAAAGTACCACATTCAATATGCCAACAAATTTGGAAAACTCAATTGTGGTCACTGAATTGGAAAAAATCAGTTTACATACCAATCCTAAAGCAGAGTAATGCGAAAATAATGATCAAATTACTAAAAACTTGCACTTCTTTCACATATGAGCAAAGTTATGTTTCAGATTCTGCAAGCTAGGCTTCAGCAATATGTGAACTGAATATCAGCAGAAGAACTGAGTGGTTTTCAAAGAGGCAGAGGAAGTAGAGACGAAACAGCCACCATTTGTCAGATTATGGAGAAAGCAAAGGTGTTAAAGAAAAAGAAACAAATAAGTCTACTTCTTCCTTGACTACACTAAAGGCATTGACTGTGTGGATTAAAACAAAATGTGGCAAGTCCTCAAAGAGATGGGAGTGTCAGATCATTTTATTTGTCTCCCAAGAGACATTTATGAAGGTCAAGAAGCAAAAGTTAGGTCCAAACAGGGAAAATCTATTTGGTTTAAGACTGGGAAAAGAGTGTGGTATCTGTATATTATCATCTTTTTAATTTAATTTATATATAGAATACATCATGTGAAATGCGAGACTGGATAAGTCAAAAGCATAAATTAAGTGAGAGAATTATCAATATTTTCAGATATACAGATGATATACCGCAATGATGGCATAAAATGAGGAAGAATTAAGACTCTTGATGAGGGAGAAAGTAGAGACTGTAAAAGCTGGCTTGAAGCTTAATATTAAAAAAAAAAAAAGATCTTGGCAACTGGTCCTATCACTTCTTGGAAAATATAGGGAGAAGAAATGGAAGCAGTGTCAGATTTTATATATTTGGGCTCAAAGATCTCTGCAGATAGCTACTATATCCATGATTTTAAAACATGCTTTCTCCTTGGGAAGAAACTATGGCAAATATGGACAGCATACCAAGAAATCTTGCCAATAAAGGTTTATATAATCAAAGCTTTGCCATTACCCATAGTGACGTGTGGCTGTAAGAATTAAACTGTAAGGAAAGTTGAGCAGAATTGATGCTTTCAAATTGTGCAACTAGAGAAGAATTGTGGAACTTCCTTGGACAGCAAGGAGACCAAATCAGTCAATACTCAAAGAAATTAATTCAAACTATTCCCTGGAAAGTCAAATACTAGTGTTGAACTTAATATTGTAACCACTTAATGAAAAGACAGAAATCATTGGAAAAAAATCCTGATGTTGGGAAAGATTGAAGGCTAAAGGAGGAGACAACAAAGAATGTGATGGAAGGATAATGTCATGGAAACAAAAAAAAATGAACTTAGACTTTGAAAAATAGTGGTGGATAGAAGGACTTGGCATGCTCTGATCTATGGGGGCAGGAAGAGTCAGACAAAATTGAATAACAATATGTAGGATCACACAGATATTAAGTGACTGAGGACAGATTTGAATTCAAGTATTCCTGCATCTAGACTTAATACTTTATCTACTGTATTACCTAAATGTCTTTAAAGAAGTGGAAAATGGCTCTTATGAAGAGGAATGTAGATGGTATTAGGAAAGATGTCTAGAAAGCATATTTGTATATCTAGCACACATAAAAAGGTAGGCCAGATTTTATTTCCACTCAGTCAAAGGGGAAATTAAGAATCAGAGAGATAAACAATTTTCTTAAGGTAATGAAATACAAAAGTTCTTGGGTAAAACTTGATAGCAGTCATTTGAAAAACTACCATATAAAAAATAGTTTACCTTACTATATTTGTCCTAGTATATAGATATGGAAGCAATGAGGAGGAAGTTGCACAAAGATAGTTTTGGGATCTGTCTAGAAAACAATAATTTCTTAACAATTAAGAAACAGTCTTAGTGGGACATATATGTGCCAAGGACTACTAAATTATTGAAAATGAAGGCCTGAATTTGAAAATATAAGTACTGAAATACTATCTGCTTATGACCCCAAAATAAATTACATTTTTTGGACACAGTATCACAGAACTTTTAATTTTGAAGGTATTCAGTGTAGTATAATCTAACCCACACACAAAAGGAATCTTCACCTTGACACAAATTCAAGCAATTGCCCTATAACTGTTTTAAGGCCTCCAAGGAAGGGTAATTCACCATTCATCAATAAAAAGTAGTCTACTTTAGATAGTTCTAATTATTAAGAAAATTTTCCCTGACATTAAAACTAAATATGGAAGATGGCAGAGTAGGATGTAAAGTTTCCTTAGTCTCCAAATATCTACCACAAACAAACAAAAAAAAAAACCTAATATAAAATCAATGCTAAAATTGGCAAAAAATAGACAGGAATTGGAAATGAAGTTGAAGAGCCAGGGTTAACTAGAGAAGAATGTTCCCAACCTCCTTGGCATACCACTACCATAGGCCCAAGGGCAGGAACAGAGTAAACAGAGTAAAATAAAAAAGGTAGCCCCTGATGTCAGAATTGTCAACCTCAAAAAACCTTGTTTGCTCAGCCCAGAACTTACATCTTGAGGATACCACTGGAATCCTGTGTTTTCTGCAGCCTTGGCTCCAGAGATCCTTACTGGCTCACAGTTAGGGACTGAAGAAGAGGACACTCTAGAGCAGTAGTGGTGAATTTATGGCACACATGCATCTCCCCTCTGAAGTTAGTTACTAGAAAGCCATCGGGACTAAGGGCAGAACCTTTCTCCTTGCCCTCTCCATGCACCTGAGGACATTCTTCACTTCATCCACCCCTCTTCCCAGCAGCCCAATGGAAGTGCTTCCTCCCTTCTCTGTCTGGGGTGGTGTATGGTGGGGTGGGGGGTGTTAGGTGAGGTGTGTAGCATGGCAGTCAGTTTGAGGAGGAGTTAGGGCACTCAGTCTGCAGAGTAGGGAATAGGCAGGGTCTGACACTGTCTCTAAAAGGTTTGCCATCACTGCTCTAGAGTCTATGGGCACCAAGAATATCAGTATCACTGATAACAAATGAGTAACTTAGGAGGCCCAAGGAAAATGGACTAGATACCTGCTCTATCTTGGGCTGAGATACTAGGAAAGGAGGAGTGAGGAAGGAGAACATATTAGTGAGAATGGTTGCTAAGGGCCTGGGGCCCCATCAGCTGTGGTTACTCTCAGGAACGTAGAGTCCTTGGCTGCTGCCACAGGGGGAAGTGGACTGTCTGCTTTTAGTTATAGTGACAATGGCAGAACTGTCCATGTGGGCTCTGGTTGGAGCACCTGAGGTTAAACATGGACTGGAGTTTGACCAGGGGACCAGGAGTACCTCTGACCATGAACTACAAAAACTGAAATAAGTCAATAGGATGCAGGAAAGAGCAAACATACAAAAAATATTCTGAAAACTGAGATACTATCACAACACATTAGGAACGCTAGAATTCCAGAAAAAAGCCAATAACTAAGTTTATTTGCCTAGCCTCTGAAACAATGAATGAATGAATTGAGTAAGCAAAGGAGAAAAAAAAAACACAATTATTGATAGCTATTATAGAGACAGAGAAGACCTTGGCTCAAAGTTGGAGGACTGCGAAGTATACACACCTACACCTAAAACAGCAAAGAAATACAATAAATGGCTACAAGCTCAGAAAGAATTTGGGAACAATTTTAAAAAGACTTCAGAAACTAAAAGGAAGAGCTTGAGTACAAAATAGAAATGAAAATAAGAGCAATGCAAGAATATCAAGAAAATTATGAAAGAAAAATCACCCAAATGGAATAGGAGATTCAGATATTCATAGAAGAAAATAATTAAGAACTAGAATTGGAGAAGGGGAAGCTAATGATTTCCTAAGACTATAAGAAATAATTAATCAAAATCAAAAGAATGAAATAATAGAAGATAATATGAAACATCTTATCACAAAAACAACTGACATGGAAAATAGATCAAGAAGAGACATTGAAAGAATAATTGAAATCTGAGAAAGTTATGAAGAAAAAGAGTTTAGACACCATACTTCAGGAAATCAAGGAAAACTGCCAAGAAATTCAAGAATCGGAAGTAAAAAAGAAATTTAAAGAATCTACTAATCACCACCTTAAAGAATCTCAAAGATGAAAAAGCATAGGAACATCATTGCCAAATTTTATAGCTCCCAGGTTAAGAAGAAAATATTACAAACAATACAATAAAACAATTTAAATACTATGGAACTACAGTCAGAATAACATAAGACCTAGCAGCTACAACATTAAAAGAACATGAAACATAGAACATAGCATTTCATAGAACAAAAGAACTAGGCTTACAACCAAAAATAACATATTCAGCAAAGATGAACATAATTCTGAGAGATAAAAATGGATATTTAATGAACTAAAGAAGTTTCAAGTATTCCTAGATAAAAAGTACAATTCAGCTGAAAATTTTATCTTTAAGAAACATACAAAGGTAATGAAAGATTAATCATAAGCAAATACAAATGTGAAAGTGTTTGATTCCTTTATGAGAAAATGTCATCCATGACTCCTAGGAATGGTATCATTGCCTGGGTGTGTATGAATCAAAGACTAAAGGTCAAGGTGAATGTAATATAATGAGTAGAAATGGTAGTAGAATATATCAGGAGAAGGTGGGGTGGAATGGCTATATTATATGGAGAAAGAATGAGTGCAGAAACTTTCATGGGGAAGGGGAGTAGAGATTGGAGGGCTGTTAATACTAAAAGCTTACTCTCATCATACCTGGGATAAAGAGATTACAACATATGTGATTATAAGGGAAAAAAACTTAAAGTATAGAGAAACAGAAGGGAAGGTGAGTGAGATAAGGGAGGGACTGGGAGTCCCCTCAGGGGACTGAGTGACTAAGAAAAGGAAAAGTGGGTTAAGAGCAAGGAGGGCAAGGGGATAAGTAAAAGGAGGGAAATGAGGGATATCTAGAGGCAAGTACATATCAAGAGGTAAGGGGGCAAGGTGAGGGGGATTTTTAGAATCAAACTTGTATTAAGAAGTTATAGGGCATGGTTAAGGGAGAAGGAAGGGATTTTTTGGAAAGGTGGCTAGAATGAGAATTAAAAGGTAAGGGGGAAAGGACAAGGGAAGGATTGTTAGAAAGGTGGTACAATTTGGATCTAGAAGGGCAAGCAGAGAGAATAAGGGAGGATTTGTGGGAAGAGGTGTGAATTGGTGAAGTATTGGTCAAAGGAAGTTGGACATTTTAGGAGAGATACAGTGTTTAAAAGGGTAAAAATTATGGTTAGACTGAATTTATAAGTGTGTAGTTACCAGGAATTTAATTAATTAATTCCAAATTATTTTTTAACAATTTTTTTATAAAATAGAGGGAAAGAGAGAAAGTAGAGAAGTGAGAAGGCAGAGATTTCTAGCTTAATGAGCTGGACTATGTGCTCAAGCCCTGGCTTACTCTGGAAGTAGCCCCAGCTAGAGGGCCTAAGGGTTGATTAACAAGAGTTTAAGCCATGAGGCCTCCTCCCAGATGAGGGGGCCCCTTCAGAGGCCAGTACTTCCAGGAAAAAGACAAGGAAGGGAGTTAGCCTTTTTCACTCACCCACGTGGTAAATCTAAGGGAAAGTAGTCCTTAGTCCTCAGCCAGAGATACTCCAAGGTCAAGTTGAAGGTGAAACGTCTTCTTCATTGAAAGTTCTTAAAATTTATGAAGATCATTCATTTCATCACTTCCTGTGCCTTCTTCCCACTTTATGTGTACCAATTACATCAAAAATTTTGCTTAGGACTGCCCAAGGGGCAATCAGTTGATTCCGATTCATCATCCACTATTGCACATGTGGGTCACAGACCTCCCCCACTTAAGGATAAGTGGGATGTGTACACTTTTGGTGATTAAATCTAAAAATGGGCAAGGTAGAGTTAATGCCATCTTCACAAGTGGAAAGAAAGGAAATAGGGGGCAGACAGTGAAGAGGAAAAGAATATTTGGAAATGCATAGCTAATAACTATGACACTGAGTATAAATGAGATGAATTCACCCATGGGAAGAAAATGGATAGTAGAAAGGATAAAAAACTAGGACCTGATAATGTGTTATTTACCAAAAAAAAAATTCTGAAAGTGAGAGACATAGAGTGAAGATGAGGAGCTAGAGCAAAATATACTATGCCTCAGCTAAACCAGGGAAGGGACAGAGGTAGCAGTCTTGATTTCTGACAGTGTTGTGGCTAAAATGGATATAATTGGAAAGGATGAATAGGGTAACTATATTATGTTGGGGAGGGTACTATGGAAAACTAAGCATTATCAATATTAGACCTATTTGCACCAAATGTTAAAGCATCCAAATTTTTAAAGAAAAAACTAATTGAGAAACAAATGGAAATAGATAACAAAATAATAATACCAGGTAACTTTAATTCCCCTCTTGTGTGTCCTCTGAATGTTCTCTTCCTCTTGCTAAAGATTTCTCAAACCTTCAGTCATTTACAATACAGTAAAGCCCTTTACCATCTTGCTAGTCATCCCCCGGGCACTTAAACTATGCCAGCCAAATTTGAAAACTATACTCCAAAAAGACTCTGATGAGGGTAAATTATAGTAAGATTATGCTCTCCCTACTCCCTATCCCCAAAGCTCTGCACCTCCTAAAGCAGCATATAGTTATATATTTATATTTTTATTATCTGCCATCTCATATTACCAATCTATTCAAACCAATAATCAAATCTATTTTAAAAATGCAAATATTGCTTTATACCTCTCACCACTACCTCTGGGTCTTTACCTAAAGAAAATAGATTGTCTGACTTACCTGACTCATTCATCCAAAGTATAAAGTAGTTATCTGTGTGTGTTTATCTGTGTCTGTATGTGAACAACTGTGTGTGTTTCTGTTTCCAAAATAAATATCTCCTAAGAGGATTATTTCTGTGACTTTGGGGAAGGTACTTTATCTTTCCAAGAATCACTTCTCTCATCTATACTCAAATCCAGGGGATACTAAAGATGTCTGAGTTTTAGAATTGATTCAATCTTGCTGGAAGATTAGTCACTGAAGACGATGGTGAGGTCCAGGAGATCAGTGTGGTGGGAGATGTTGGGGTATCAGTAATGGGACTCCTCCTTAAATATGTCTCACAGAAAAGAGATACAAGAGGAAAAAAAACCGTATAAGAGACCAGAGTCAATTTTTCTATGATTAATGTTCTGTTGAGTTGTATCTCCCGTCAACGAAACCATTCATATCCTATTGACCATAATCTAAGTAATGAAAGAAAAGCTTCAGTTGAGTATGAAAAAACTCTCAGCTAGACTTCCTTCCCAGGAATTGCTTTTATATTAAACATTTTATGGTGAATGTTTCACCCAAAATCTGCAAAATAAAATGCCTTATTGAAGAATTTTATTGTAGTAGATATGTTAATTTCCTAGTGGCTTTTTAATTTTATTTTTCTAATAAAGAAAGAAAAAATAAAAAGGAAAAAAATCCACTAGTAATCTTACCCTATCTCATCAATTAGATGCACATTTGCTAATGTTCATAGTGACATTTGCTATCATTAAACACTCTACTTTTAGGACTATTATCTATGGCTTATTTGAAAAAGGTAACTTAGAATTAAAATTATTTCAAATATATGAACAAAGAACCAATTACTCTAAGTAATTTGAGAATGTGTTCTTTGCCATTTTAACTAATCTAATAATATTCACTAATATGCAATTCAGAGATTATTTTTTTCACTTTCCTTTGTGATTATTTTCCTCTATAACAGATGAAATGAAAGAGAGCAGAAAGGCATGAAATTGAAAACAAAGTTGATTTAAAGCTTCCCTTTCCTCTGTTCAGATTCTTTAGCCTTCTTTACTTTCACCTCCTATTTTTTTCCTACTCCTACCTCCAACAGTCCTCCACTGAAAGTTTCAAAATAAACCAGTATTTGAATAAGGAAAATAAGTTTGTGGCATGATTTCTGGGCCAATGACCTATCTCAAATGGTTTCCTCTCTTTCCCCATTTCACTTCTTCTCTTCTTCCTAATCCTCCCCAAAGTTCCTGATAGTTGGTGATTGTTATTCCACCACCTAGACTCCACCTTTTTATTTTAGATTTGTAATTCTTCTTAAAATAGAAATTATCATCTTTGGGATCATATCCTAAGCTTAGTTCTTAATCAGTTATAACTTTGTATGAAAGAAGGATCTGAGAATGAACTTTTAGAAGAATAAAGCATGATTTCTTTTTGCTCCTCATGAAGGTTTATAGGGTATACTACTATTGAGGGGAAAGAATGAAAAATAGAGAAAAACCCAAGGATTTAATAATTATCCCCAGGATAGAACCTATATATAAAGGCAAATAATTAGAGATAAAATGTTGGAAAATAAATTCACTTAATCTGTCCAATTTACAGGTTTTAGATGGAACTGTCAACAATAGGAAAAAAGATTCTATAGTTAGCTTCCTACTTCACTCACATGAAAATAGTTCTAGTGTTTGTACAAAACACAATTTGATTAAAAACCAAACCTTTCCCCCCTAGAAAAATCTGTAATTCTAAACACTAAAAAGAGAGAGAGAGAGAGAGAGAGAGAGAGAGAGAGAGAGAGAGAGAGAGAACTTATTTTACATGGGCCTCAATTAAATTACAATTTTAAGCAGGCTGCAGCAGGAGTCCATTAAAGATTTAGTTACCTTCTGTGGTGAACATTAAGAAGCTATTACTCAAATTCTATTTAAACTGTTAAAAGGAATTAAAATGTATAAGAAAGACCATTACATATCACGAGCTAATTTTCTAACAAAAGCTTAGCAGCTGATAAATTGTTTAAGCTTCTCCAAGGTTTTAGTTTTGTGCTCAATAATTCAGAGGCAAGAGTGGGGGTTATGTTGATTCATAATTTGTTCTCATCCCTTTCTTAGAGGAATGATGCTGAGATAGAAAGTCAACTCTCACTTGCTGTCTTCTCTGAAGCTGAGCTTTTTGAATTAAACTCCGTAATGACCAACAAGGTAGTGGGGACAAATTCTTCCCATCACACATTTCTCACTCATAAGGAAGGTCCTTGAGTCCCCATATACTTTTCTTTCACCATTTGCCTAATGACTCTTCTTGCCTTGAACTCATTGCCTCTAAGAAATTTTTTAAAAAAAGTAATTTTTTCTTATATTAGCTCAGAAAAGTTGACTTGCCTGCCTTCCTTCCAAAACAAAATTACTTTTTAAAAAGAAAGAAATTACTTTTTAAAGTCCAAGGCTACTTCCTTTTCATTTGAAGTTTGGAGGAAAATAAAAAGAGAGATTGGGTGGGAGTACATGTGTCCATCCCCTTATTGTTTGAAGTTTCTTCCCCAGTTAGAATTCCTACTAACCCCATTCAATTAAAGTCAACGTGTATTTACTGAGCACTTAGTATATATCCAACAATATGTGATATACAATGGGAAGCACAGAGGTATAAGAAAAGTTCCTGCCTCTAAATAAATTAAAATGATACCAAGGAGAAGAAGATGAAAAAAAAATTAAAGAAAGGCTATATTATTAAACCAGCATCCAAAAGAAATAGGAAAATTAAACCATAAAAAAAGACTTAGATATTGTGTTTACATGACACTAATGAAACAGAATTAGGGAAGTTATTTTAAAAGGCTGACACTAGCAGTTACAGCTAATAACTATGTTATAACCTAGTCATGCTACATTAGGCTCTGACTATATGGGTTTATTATATGGTGTATGTGGTAGGGAATAGAGGAGGTTAAGGAGGATATAGTGTGATTTCTAACTTATCATTAAGGATACAGTGTTACAATGAATTGGGATTCCATTAAAAAAAAACAACAACAACAATCCCACCATTGACTGAACAAGTTCATTTCAAGATATTTAGCGTTTGGTATCCAAAATATAGTTTAGTCATTAGTCAGCTATCAAATGGTGATTGAATACAGTAGTTATTGTGTATAGGTGTACCTATTGAGCTTGCATTGTGGTTTGAATAAAGGAACTATTAAGGTATGTTCCTAACCCTTAGGAAGTTTCCATTCACCATAGGAAAGTTGAGCTAGCATATAAAGCTAGAATATAAAGAATAGAAAACAATTAAATGGTAAATTTTGCATTACTAGAAGTCAGATAGGAATAAAGAGTTGGCAGAGATGAATGTGATCTGGGAACTGCAGAAAAGGTTTTGTATTTGAGGCACTTTACAAATATTAACTGAATAACCTCACAGATATTTTCAGATATATTTTGTATAATGGACATGAGAGTCAGAAAGGAAACTATAACTCAAGACTTGATGCCTTTGCCATCCTTACTGTAACACTAATACCGATAATGATTCTGCTTCTATTTCTAAAATAATTAATCCGTGGGAGTGATTTTTTCAGGTTTTTGAAGGAAAATTAAGCCTTTCAAGGCAATGAAGTGCTATTTGTGTACCACGAACATACTAAGTAGAGTTTTGGAGATCAAATTGAATTTGAACTTCAGATGGTGAGAAGCAGAATTTCTGTTGGGAATGATACCAACTTCACTACTCTCTTCTTGGTACCTAAATAAGTTCAAACTATGTTTCAGGAACTCTGTTCATAAGTTCCTGACTAGAATATATAAAGGAAAATTTTTCAGCTCAAAAGGAGGTAATATTTTCTGGCACATAGATCTGTAGTTATTTGTCCTAATATTTGAGGTAGAGAGAAAGGATTATAAGGTAGTGAGCATATAAGTTTTTATGTCATAGATGCTGTTGGGAGAGATTCATGCTATAGGTAGAGGCTTATAATGATTATTCTCAGATGTGACTCTATAACCTTGTTTTAAAATGAATTTTCTTTGCAGAATAGTTTAACATTCATTAAATGTTAATTCAGTAAAATCTAAAAGACCCTGGTTCAAGAAGTAAGAAGGTTAAAGAGTTTAAGGGAAAAGTCATTTATGTAAACTTAAATTATATTTCATATTAGAGATTTAATTATTTGATCATAGCTTTGTTGTACAAATTTGAACTCAAATGGCAGAAAATAATTTGAGAACACAAATTAGAACTTTTATTTTGCAGTTTGTTATTGTTCAGCCAAGTCCTACCCTTTGTGACCCCACCCCACCCCCAATTGGATTTTCTTTGCAAGGACACTAGAGAGGTTTCATTCTCCATTGAATCCAGTGTTTTTTTTTTCATCAGGAAATGAGAAGTTAAGTGACTTGACTAGGGTTACACTATACTAGTGAATTTGAATTCAGTTATTCTTCTCTCCAGATTCCAAAGTAAGCAGCCATCAAACCATTACAGATATTATGAATAATCACCCACATCTTCAGTACACATTTCTTCTGAAACTTCTCTTCCCAAACCCCCACCCAAATATCTCAGTGCTTTTATAATCAAGAATACACAGACTTGGGTGATCTGGTCCCTACCCTGGAGGTTCTTGCAATTTACATAGAGAGGAATAAACTATTCATCAAAAGAAAAATAATAAAGTGAGGCAATAGTATCATTTAATTGAATGCAAAGGCAGATTTCGATTTTATTAGGTTCTATGTTCTCTGAGGCTCTTTCCTACTAAGAATGCATGTCTTAATGTCAAGTACAGGGTGCTGAGTATAAGGAAATTAAATGAACAACTTACAGATATGTGTATATTGCCTATATTGACCATAACACATATTATCTATATATCATTTCAACTTGAGAATGTTTCCTTTTTTTTCCTTTAGGGGAGTTTTCTAGTGAAGTTATCAAACATGCCATCATATCTTCTTACTTCTTTAATAATACATATGCTACCTCCCAAAAGTTCTTGACAAAGCATCGATCTATCAAACAAAGTATATTTACTGAGAAATTATGACATGCAAGGCAATGTATAAAGCAGCATTAGAATCAGGTGAGGAGAATAGTGAAGAAATACAATAAAAATGGATAGTACCAGCCTTAATGTTTTTTTTGGCTTACAGGACTTAGGGGGATAATGAATAGGCATACAAACTGATAATAGTAAAAAGGCAATGTATAATTTAAGTACTGAACAAAAAAGGACAACAAGTGTTATAAAAGATCAAAAGGAAAACGAATATAGTCTAGGCTCCTTAGGTGACGTTTATGGAGGAGATGGGATTTGATATGGTTTTTGAAGGAGTGATATGGCTTTAATAAATGAAATTAAAAAAATATTAGTGCTGGGAGGCATTTTAGAGGCATCATGTAGTAGAACTAGAGGTATGCTGGAGCTAGCAATAACCGGTTCAAGCAAACTAATTGTTAAATTTTCATTGTAAGCATTCAAACTCAATAAATTGGCAAAAGATAAAAATTAGGGCTTGATTATTGTCTTACTCTTTGTCCAGACTTGAGAAAGTAATGAAGATAAAATTAATAGGGTGGATTAAACTTACAAATGTGTCATGAATATATGTTTTACATATGTTTATATATGTATGTTTAAATATTTACCACTACACTGCAGAGTAAAAAGCTCTCATTCGTTAATCTAGAATCTGTTGCCCCTCTGAGATAAAAAATATTGAGAGAGGTAAGGCAGGGAACAAAGTTGAGATGGAATTTCAATTTTTGATTCCTGGCCTAATTCTCTTTCTACTGCATAGTGGGAAATGCATTTCATTTAAAAAGAATAATGTGAGAGAAATAATACAGGGAAATAAAAGTTATGTTTATATTATAGTAGACCTTGAGTGTAAGAAAATGAACTTAGGAAATCTATAAAACATACACTTCTCTCTTTTAATTTTCCAAAATTATACCAATACATAGTTATTTGCCAATAGGACAATATCTATTATAGACCTTATGTCAAATGTGTTACAACATTTAAATAATATAAATATCGGGGATCATGTAGAAAAATATGAAAATAGTCTATTTACTCCCTTATTTTAAACTTTCAGACTGAACAATAATTGATATCCTGTAGACACAAGGCATATTAGTTTGCTTTTGTCCATATAAACATCCCAAAGAGTGAGACTTTAAGAGATCATATACATTTTTTCCAATCTGTGCAATTATTGGAATTTTTTTCTCTTTGTTTTATTTGCACAGGGTCTCTTCTTCTAGACTGATTAATAAAGTATTCCTAGATGGTAATGTTGTTATTGTTGTTCAGTAATGTTTTTCTCTTTGTGATCTCATGGACCATACTGTTCATGGGACTTTCTTGAGAAAGATACTAGTAATTTGCCATTTCCTTTTCCAGTGGATAAAGCCAAACAGAGGTTAAGTGATTTGCCCATGATCACACAGCAAGTAAGGTTCTGAGGCCAGATTTGAATTTTCTGAGTATTCCATTCACTAAGTCATCTAGCTGCCAAGCTCTAATTTTATACTTCCCTTTTCAGGCTTCCCAGGGAAAACGAAACATAGACACATGCAAACAAGATGAAAATATAGCATAAAGTATTTATTTTGTTACATTACGTATATGCCATGCTGTGTGTGAACTTCAAAAAAAGGAAAGCAGATGTGCATTAAATACTGCCTTCAAGGAACTGTTTATACAGAAAGCTTGGAGATGAAGGAAGTATTAGTATGTTTGTTTGTCCTCCACTCCCACAAGGTCACTGATATTTACAACATGAATGGAACATAAGGCAGAAGACAGAAGAATTCAAAAGTACCAATCATTTATCAAGAGCCTACTATTTAGACAGATGAGGGGAAAAAGGAAAGATAAAAGAATTGTAAAGAAGAGGAAAAAAATAGAAGGGAAGGGAAGGGGAAAGGAGGACAGGGAAGAGAAGAGAAAAAAAGGAAAAAAGAAGAGAAAGTCTTTACTCTTAAGGAGTTTAGAGTCTTACTTTGAAGAGATAATGATTGCACACAAGAGTAAATGTAAATTGAGGTGGGAGAAACCACTAACAACATGAGTGGAGGATATTAAGATAGGTTTTATATGGGCAGCTAGGTGGATCCATAGAGCACTGGGCTTGGCTTGCCTCAGATCTTCATTTGTAAAATGAGCTAGAGAAGAAAATGGCAAACTACTCCAGATCTTTGCCAAAAAAAAAAAAAAATCGGAGTTAAAGAGAATGGAAAGGGCCCAGACAACAACCCAAAGCCCAGTGCACATTTCGGGCAGGAAGGTGGCTCATTGAATAGAGAGCCAGACCTAGAGAGTGGAGGCCCTGGGTTCAAATCTGGTATCAGACACTTACTAACTATGTTACGCTAAGAAGTCATTTTACCCCAATTACCTAACCTTACTGCTCTTCTGCCTTATAATCAATACTTAGTATCAGGAAGACAGAAGTTAAGGATTTTAAAAAGAGAAAGAAAGTGAGAAAGGTAGGAAGGAAGAAAGAGAGAAATTTTAAGACAGATTTTGAGAGACAGAAGAAAAAGAAAGAAAAAAGAAAAAAAGAAAAAAGATAGAAAAGGAATGAAAGAGAGAGGAACAGAAGAAGAAGGGAGGGAGGAAGGGAGGAAGGGATGAAGGAAGGAAGGAAGGCTTCATCTAGGAGGTGGCAACTGAGATGAAAGACAAACATTCTAGATAATGGAGAAGAGGTAAGGGTTTATTCAAGAAGAGAAGATTGGCCTATGATTATTAATGAAAGCAGGAGAGGTGGTGATGAAGAAAGAGAAAAACTAGCATTCTAGTTTAATTGAGCACAATGTGAAGGATATATATAAATAACTATTATATAATTACATATGTTATAGTATATAAATAATTATATGTTATATAATTACATATGATATAGTAGATAAATACATATATATTTATATTTTTAAACTATGTAACAGTTTATAGTTTCTTATATAAATGTGTAAGTATATTTAAATGCATTTTCACAAGACATTGAAATGTTTGTTTCTGATGATTGCTCTACCATTTTATAGTATTTTAAGATTTGAAAAATGCTTTACATAACATTATTTCATTTGACCTTCAAGAAAACACTGTAAGTTAGGTGCTGCTGTGATTCCCATTTTACAAATGAAGAAACTGAAGCTGAGCAAGTTTATGTGCTTCGTCATGGTCTTACAGATAACTGAAGCAACATAGCTATGTATTGATATTATGTTCATAATATTTACTCAAATATTATATATTTATTATATACATATTACATATACAGATGGATTTATACATTTATTTATTTGTATTTATTCTTTATGAGACATCTGTAGCATGTTTTATTGTTAGTTCTCTGGAATCATAACTTATCATAAAGCTACTCAGACTTTTGCAGATTTTCTGAGTTATTCTCTGTGATATTGTTATTATTGTATAAGTTGTCCTCCTAGTTATGTTTCCTTCATTGTATATCAAATTTTACTAATCTTCCTAGATTTCTCTGCAACCATCCTCTTTATCAATTTTTATAGCTAAATAACATTTGATCACCTTTATAGATCTTCTTAACTTGTTTATTCATTCTCCAAATTATGAGTACTTCCCACATTTCCATTCTTTGCCACCTCAAAAAGCATTATAAATATTTTAAATATCCTTAGTTTATTTTACTTTGGACTAATCTCTCCCTTAATCTGTCCTACCTTTAATTCCTACTTTCTTTTCTCTCCTATTTCACTATTTCTGTAACCAACACTGTGTGCCTTTAAGTGAATATATATCCTTTTGTCATTTGACCTGTTCAAATGAGAGTGAGGTTCAAGTGCCAGCCACTACCCTTCCTCCTTTTTTCTATAGGCTTCCATTAGTATACCTAATTATAATTAGAGATTCAAGTTAATTTTCCCTAAATTCACTTTCTTTTAAAGTGATCAGGAAATAACAGAACTACTTCCAGGTCTTTGCTCTAATTAGATTCAGTCTTTGACCCCTGGTAATGATAGAGTTTAGATAGGAGAAAAATATATCATTATCACATATTTTAATATAAATATATTACATTTGTCTTTTCTTCATATGATTGTTTAGCTATATTTTATTTTTATGTTTCCTTTAATTTATAAGTTTGAATTTCATTTTTTTATAAGGCTCTGGTCATTTTTTAAAAAGTCAGATATGCTTATAAGTTCTCTATTTCATTAAGTTTCAATTCCCCATTCCACCCAATAGATTTTGCTTTGCAAGTTGTTCTTAGTTATAAACATATATTTCTTTGTCTTATAAAATATCATATTCAAAGCTTTCTGTCTCTATATTCCTCTAGAGTGGTGACTACTTAATCATATGTGATCCTGACTGTGGTTCCTCATTATCTAAATTCTTTCTTCCTTGCAATATGTTTTCCTTCTGGAATGTCTGATTTTTGGCTCTAATTATCTTGAAAATTTTCTTTGGGGTTTTTTACAGGAGGCAACTAGTGGATTCTTTCTATTTCCACTTTCCTCTATGGTTCTAAGAAATTTGGCCAGTTTTGATAATGCCTAGACTCTAGTTTTTTTGTTTGTTTGTTTGTTTGTTTGTTTGCTTGTTTGCTTATATTTCAATCATGATGATAGTCATCAGGTATTCCAGAAAATATTAAATTATTCCTCCTTGTTCTTAGTTCTGCCACTTCCTGAATGGGATTTGAGTATGAGCAATCATGGACTGCTATTGGATTAAACTACTATAAAGTGGAAAATTGATGGTTCAGAATGAAAGAACTTTAAGTTTTCCTTTAGCTGTGTGTTTTCTGCTCTGATTGTTCCTCTGTAGGGTTCAGAATGGGCTAGAATAAAGACCACTGTCTGATGTTGAGGTCTGAGACACACAACTGCTAGGACCGTTGACTGCTCCTCATAAAGATTTGCCACCCCTAGGCACAGGTCATCTGTACAGTCACCCATGGATATATGAAATGCAACTGGATAGTGAGAGAAAAAACTGCCTGTTGGATCAATACACATATCCTGTGATATGCTTTATTATGGGTCCTAGACCTCTTCTCACCCTGGTGCATTATTTCTCCCTACACCAGAGTACATTCTGTAACACTCTCTTGTCCAGATCCCATTCAAGATATTCAGAGACCTTTTGTCTCCCTATGTTGACTGACCTGGCCTGGAAAAATGACTCACTGACACTTTTTATTATATTTCTCCATCAGGATTCAAGCCAGTGCATTTTCTAAATTTGTTTGGAGAATTTTGGGTTTAATTTTTCTTTGTTTTGTTTTTGTTTTTGGTATGTGGATTGCTCCCTGTGTTTCTTTCTGTTTTTCTTCTACTTCACCATCTTACCACTGCTTTCCAACTCTGACTTCTTTTAGATTAGATACCATGACTTACATTTATTTTTAGCCTATACAGTGTCTAAGATATGGTACATATTCACTGAACACTTTTGATTCATTGACTATTGTATTGATCATTGACTGATTTATTTTTAAATGATTCAATTTCAGAACCCAGGAATTCAGTGCCAGAATGAAAGGGATACTCTCTAAATTCCCCCAAATCTCCTACTTAGTCACCACTTTTAAATGAATAATTTAGTAGAATGATAAGACCTTAGTAAAGCTAGCAATATTAAAAAAAAAAAAGGAAAATCATAAGGAGATTGCAGAAAACCTCAAAACAACTCTTCTGATTAAAGGAGTGAACAGCCTGATGAGAAAAGATTAAAGGATGTTTCAGGTCTGAAAGGGATGACTCAATTGAATTGTGACTAGAAATGAAATAGAGATTTCTGTGCTTACTCCAAAAAAAGGTGTTAAGAGTAAGGAGAAAGATGAAATGTATAAAATAGCACATCAGGGGACAGATAACTAGGTACAATCAAATGAAATAAAGACAAGCCAAATTCAAGATGGATATTAGGGAAAATGTCCCCAGGGCAAGAACTACTAGACTACTGAATAGTTTCTCGAGATATTTAAAAGGAAAATAGAGTAGGTAGGGTCAGGGAACCATACTTTAAAGTTCTGAAACGAATCACTATTAAACAGAGATAGAGTAATAATATCTAGGCTGCAAGGTAAAGCCATTAGTTCCTAAAGGCCTCTATTAAATTTTATACAAGGGAGGGGATACTGGGCCTGGGGAACGAAGTTCAGTTCCCAACATTGTCACAGAGATCTTGCTCCTAATGGAGGAAATAATTTAACTGAGATTTAAGTTTCATGGAGAGTTGGAGTCAGAATATGCTGAAGCCAGATTATACCAGCTCTCAAGATTATTAAATTATGATTTTTACATTTTGAGTACTAGTGTTTACACCTCAGAAATGTACACTGGCAATAAATGAGGGCTGAATATACTCTTTTATTGATTTTCTTGACTTAAGAAAATGATGGAATAAAGGTTAGTAATGCAGATTAAATGTAAAAATATATTTCATATCATTTCATTTTTTTCAGAGGGTCAGTTGTTAAATATTTATCATCATCCTCTTTGTTAGGGGGCATGATTAGGTACCAACTGGGCAATGCAAAATTGGGTAAATGTAGGTGATACCTGGTTGAGGGGACAGGATATTAGAAAAATGGAACATTAACATTTATTTCAGTTCAACAAATGTCTCTTAGATGACATTATATCTAAAATATACACTTAAGAATAGATGGGATATAGACCTATTTTCAAGGAACTTATAAGTGGATAGGTACATAGAACAGGTGTGCAAATAACTCTTTGTTTCCTTACAATTCATAGTGAGATAGACACAGCATGGGATTAAAAAAAATGACACTAGCATTGGAATTGGGCCTAGAGGACCCAAAATAACATGGTCCTTGGTATAAACTGTATAACTATTAGATACAACTTTTACTAACTGTACACCCATTACCATTCTGACCCTTTTTTCTTCATTATAAAATTAAGAGTTTTGACCAGATAATCTAAGAGCTACCTTCCATATTATCATCCTATGAGAATGATCAAATATTCATCACCTACTTTCTCCAAGTCTCTGTTTAAACTTGGATAAAAATCATGCACAGTCCTGGCATGGAAAGCAACAAACTAGGAGAACAGTTTTATAACAAAACTCTTTGGCAAAGGCTTAATTTCCCAAATATGTAAGGAACTAAGTCAAATTTACAAAAAATCAAACCATTACCCAATCAAATGGTCAAGGATCAGGAATAGGCAGTTTTCAGATAAAGAAATCAAAACTATCAATAAGCACATGAAAAAGTGTTCTAAATCCATCCTTATTAGAGAAATGCAAATAAAAAAACCTCTGAGGTACCACCTTACATTTATCAGACTGGTCAATAGGCAGCAAAGGAAAGCGATAAATGTTGGAGGGGATGTAGCAAAATTGGGACACTAATACACTGCTGGTGGAGTTGTGAATTGGCCCAACCATTCTGGAAGGAAATTTAGAATTATGCGCAAAGGGTTTTAAAAGAGTGCCTACCCTTTGGCCCAGACATACCACTGCTGGGTTTGTAACTCAAAGAGATAACAAGGAAAAAGACTTGTACAAAAATATTTATAGCCCCACTCTTACATTTATCACTAGTATACTTACTATATGCCAAATCATCTAATTCCCCTTTTTGTTATGACTTTTTCTCTTCTACCCTAAACACTGCACCAAGTTTCTTCAGTCCCTTATGCTTAATTTTATATTTAAGGTGGTCCTATTCCCATTGATTCTCTTCACCTCACCATCATTCTCCCATCCCATTTGCTATCCTCTTTCCTCTATGGTTTAGTTTTAACAATAATGTTTCTTTTTCTCCTCTTTATGAAGAACTTTCCTGTGAGATTCCTTTTTCTTTATTTTACCTGTTTACTTAAGTCTGCCCCCACTTAACTCTTTCTCTTAATTTTTCAAATGGAGTCTCTCTGAGTTCCCTCTGTTTCTATCGCACTTTCATTCTTTTAACTCTCCTGCATTTCCATTGTCTGGCTATTTTAAGAAGCAAATAAAATCATCAGATTTGTTTTTTTTTTAAATCTAATAATATTTTAAACTACATCTTCTTTACTTTTAAATATTCCTCTTTTCTTTTAAATTTATATTTAAGGTCTTATTTATAGGGTCATCATCCTGGGTTACATTTTGAACTCCATTTCTCTCCAGAACACATTTCATTCCTTCCCATAACTTCTGATGGGTACAGAATTGTCTTATATTATTTATATTTCCTTACCTCTGCATTTAAAAATCTTTCTCCTAATCACTTGAAGTGTATGTTGTTTCTGATTTCAATTATTTAAATTAGCCACTATGTGTCTTGGAGTTTGGAGGTGCATATGTGTTTCTCGATGCATTTATGGATTCTTTCAATTTGCTTTTTGACTTCCATGTTCAAAATTGTGGACATATTAAAAAAAACATTTCTTGCATTGTAGTGTTCAGTTTTTATTGCTATTGTTTATTTTGTAACTTGCTTTTGGGAGACCTTATAATTATTAGTTTATCTTTGAGATCAATGTTTATTTACAGAGTAAACATATTTCACTTCATGTTAATGTCTTTATTTTATTTTTTACTTTTCTTCTATATTGTCCCTCAATGCTAAGTATTTGCATTCTTTATCAGTTGTCCTCTCTTTTGTTTCTGTCCTCCTAGATGCAAGTTTTTCTTTTCAGTCAATTATGCTTACTATAAAGTCCATAAATTCTGCCCTCATGATTCTTATTTTTTTTATACTACTCAGAAACAAAGTATAGTTCCCTGTTCTCAAATTCCACATGATCCTTTCTCTCTTTATCTATTTTTATTTTGTTTTCAGTATTTATTTATACATGTCTAAGTTTATGTGCCAGCCATATTTTATTCTGCTGTTAGTTTCTCTGTTGACTTACCTGTTTAAACTCAGTTTATGATTTTTCTTCCTTCTGAAATCTTTAAAACTGTTAGTCTTTTTATCTTCTTGTTTTCTATTGTTATTATTATTATTTTCCCCTATTTTCCTCAGATTCCCTCCCTTCTGATAATAGTTTCCTGGAAGCTTGATTCCAAAGCATCCCAGCTTCATCCTACTGAGCAATTCATGGTTCACCAGCCTTGGTTTCTGCCCATAGTATTTTTTTTTTTTTTGAGTGTAGGAAAGAATTGGCCCTAGATGTTTACTGGGCTACATCTCTTGGGCTTAATGACATGTCATATAATTCCCAAAGGTCACATACAGCTGGCATCCTGTCCTTGTCCCCCAGCTCTCTTGCCCAATAATTTAGGGCACTTGTCACACTGGTCTATAGCAGCTTGAGATGATTTCTGTTTTTTGGAGTTAGGATCTCCAAGAATCTCTTAGGAGGGCATGGGAAACAATGAATCAGAGTGTGGTGTTTCAATTATCAACTCATCAGGTCCTTTCCTCTGTGCTCTGCACCTCTACTGCAGGAGATCTTTTCCAGCACAGAATGTTGAAGTAATACAAGCTACCAAGGTCTCAGCAACTTTCTACAATTTGGAGGTTGGAGCTCCAAAGTACTGGAAAGAGAGAAGGTGTTTCATATTGTGAAGTTATGCCTTGCTGCAAGCCTGTAGGTTGGCCACTTCTAGAAAGATATCACTTTCTTTCTATATCATAGTAGGTAATGGAGGGAGTGCTAATGTTATGTTAGGCCTTAATTAATTATGTAAATTTTCTTTTGGGTTTCTATTGTTCTTGAACATGGAGATAACTCAAATTATTTTTATCACATAATTTCTGTTTTTGAGAGGTCAGAGATGTCATAAGAATCAGAGAATGTCTCATCCACCATTTTGTTTTATGTATAACTCAGAAGTTTTGGTTCTTTTCCTTAGAAGTGATATGTAAGTGGGAGTAGATTATGTGCATTTTGCTGGGATTTTTTATATTAAATCACATTTTCCAGCATTTATTTTCACTATCTTCCCCTTCACTTAACAGCACTAAACTTAGCAATTACTGAGGCATAGTCTGTCCTAGTTTTGAAAATCTTACTAGTTTTTCAGAGAATTTCTCTACTTCTTTATTTTATCCTACAGATACTGGCCCATTGCTGGTATATTTTGCTTTCCCCTCTATTTTTATACTAATTATAAACAATGTAAGATGAGATGACTAGGTATTCATGAAAGGATTATGTCAATTCTTTGGCCTTTAGATAAACATCAAACATAAAGAAATTTAACAATTAAGTTTATTTTTTTGTAGATGATCTTAGTATATGATTCACTATATGAATCACTATATGATTCTCAGTACCTTCTATCCACAATGCTAATACTTTGCCTTTCTCACTAGAGAAGAAGGGCCCTCACATGAAATTGAAGGTTGCTTTATATTTAAGACTCTTACATGAGTTGCTATGGCTCCAACAATTCATCAGTTATAAATGAGCCAACAATCTGATGATCCTTTCTACATTTATCTTGCATTGTCATGTCAAGATTTTTCAGCTTTGGAGACCAAACAAAACTTATTTTCCACTGGTATGGTGTTCCAGAATCTAGAGTCACTTTCTTGCTGTGATGAAGGACTAGAATAAAATTTTCAAGGTAGAACTGCACAATGAAGCTATATTTAATGGAACTGGATTATTAAGAATTATGTATAGGAATTATATATTAATGTTTTATATGATGAATAATAATGTTGAAAGAGTTTCTAAAATAAACCAGTGTCTCAGAGAGTGAAAATTCAAGAGAGAACCAATGAAGCCCACCCTGATATATCCTCAAGAATCTTCTTTAGGAAAAAAAAGAAAAGCATTTTACTTTCTTCATTTGCTTCAGTCACATTAAGAATGAGGTCTAGTACTCTGAAGGAGACTTGGACTCCTGTCCTTTCAAAATATAATCAGAGTCCAGAAGAAATTTCAATTACTGCATTAATGATAATAAGAGTAGAAAAAGTTGAATAATTAAATGATTATTGTGTAATGGAGTCTCATGGGGATTTGTAATTTGCAAAACTTTTTTTTCAATTATTTAGGGGTATAATGTGGAAAAATGAAAAATTTGAAAAGCAAATTGAAAATCTTATTAATGGCATAGGCTCCCTGTGTCTTTGCACCAATTTCGATAGTTCCTTTTTCTGATATAAGCTTTTTAAAAACAGAAGGTAGACAGACTGGATAACTGGGCAACCAAGCCTGAATAAGTGGTGTATATATATATATATATAAATATATATATATATATATATATATATATATATATTTCAATAACTTCCTGAACCAGAATGGATTAAATTATGTAATTTAATCCATTCTGGTTCAGGAAGTTATTGAAAAGACTGATTGATTTTAACAGTGTAACCTTCATATTGTTCATTTCCATTTCCTTAAGCAGTCATATTATTTGATTTGCCAGTGGAGTTTTGAATTCCCCAGATCAATTCATTATGATATTTTCTTATTGGCCATTTCTTATCTAAGGAACCAGTCCCCAGTCAAATCTGTTTGCCTCTAGACTTCCAATCCACTGATATCAATTATTTATTTTTGCTTCTTTCTAATAAATTCAGATATTCTTTTAATACACATCTCATGCTATGTATTGGAAGAGATGGAATAGAATCTGTGCTATGCAACCTGGTACTATGAGCAGAGAGTTTTATATCCATAAGCAAAGTATAGCAATTGAATAGATACTTATATTACTACCTGGGGGTTATTTTGGAGACAAGATGTTTTAGGACAGTTTGAAGGAGAAATATAAAAGTATACCTCCTAGAATTCCCTAGATAATTTTTTTAAAAATACCCTGCCTTTTCCCCTCATGTAAATATTCTAAAAGATTCAGAAAGGATTTAGGACCTGCTAGTTGACTCAGTGGATAGAGATACTGACCTGGAGTCAAAAAGATCTGAGTTCAAATTTGAGCTCAAAGACTTACTAGCCAGGGCCTTGGGCAAGTCACCTAAGTTTCTTCATCTGTAAAATGAGCTGGAAAAGGAAACAGCAGCTACTCTAGTTTCTTTGTAAAGGAAGCCACATGGATATAATTAATGATTGAACACTATCAAACAAAGTATAAGACTTATTAATCAAGAGTGGGTAAAGAAATTTCAGGCATCAGTGAGGGTGTTATATTTGGTTAGTGAGATTCTGCTTTGTTTTTTTTTTTTTAATTTTATTTTTTAACCCTTATTTCTGTCTTAGAATCAATGTTGTGTATTGGTTCTAAGGTAGAAGAGCAAAAAGGGCTAGGCAGTGGGGGTTCAGTGACTTGCCCCAGTTCACACAGCTAGGAAGTATCTGAGGCCAAATTCGAACTGAGGACTTTCTATCTCTAGGCCTGACTCTCAATCCACTGAACCACCCAGCTGTCCCCCTGTCTTGGTCTGCTTATAAATAAATGGGGGCAGCTGGGTAGCTCAGTGAATTGAGAGTCAGGCCTAGAGACAGGAGGTCCTATGTTCAAATCTGGCCTCAGACACTTCCCAGCTGTGTGACCCTGAGCAAGTAACTTGACCCCCATTGCCTACCCTTACTATTCTTCTGCCTTGGAGCCAATACACAGTATTGATTCCAAGATGGAAGATAAGAGTTTTTAAAATACAAACAAACAGACAAACAGACAGACAGACAGTTAGATGGATAGATAGATAAATGCATGTTCTCTTTATATCTTTTCCAATGCATTACCACACTAAAAACTCTGTGGTTTGTACTGACTACTTCTTTTGTTATTGTTCCCTTTTTTTGGTTATTTTATTTTAACTTTTTGTAAGTCAATACAATTTAAAATATTCATTTTCTGATATTTGGCAATCCTTGTTCTCTCTTTCCCTCCTACCTGTTCCCCTCTCTTCCCCCAACAAGGCAGGTAATATGGTATGGGTTATACATATATTTTCATATAATACCTATTTCCATGTTCATCATATTGAGAAACCGTCATATATTGCTTATGCTAGAGAAAAATTCATGGAGAAAATAAAGTAAATAATAGTATGATTCAATATGCATTCAGACTCTGCACCTTCTATGGAAATGGATATCCTTTTTTTGTCATGAGTCTTTTGGAGTTCTGGAATCTTACCTTGTTAATAATAGTTAAGGCATTCATTGATCATCTTATATTATTGCTATTACTGTTTACAACATTCCCCTGTTCTGCTCACTTCATTTTTTAACACTTCATATCAATATTTGCAAGTATTTTTGTGAACATCTTGTTTATAATTTTTTTATGGCACAATAGTACTCCATTATAAGAATATATCACAACTTATTCAGTCATGCCCCAAAGGAATCCTTTCCATTTCCAGTTCTTTGCCACCACAAAAAGATTTGCTACAAATATTTTTGTACATGTAAGCTATTTCTCTTATCTTTAATTTCTTTGGGTACAGACCTAGTATTGGTATTGTTGGGTCAAAGAGTACATATACACTTTTGATGGTCCATTGGGTTTGGTTCCATATTACTCTCCAGAAAAGGTTGTATCATTTCAAAGCTCCACCAGCAATGTATTAGAGTCCCAATTTTTCCATATCACTTCCAAAATTTATCATTTTCCTTTTTTGTCATGTTAGTCAGTCTTATGGGTGTGAAGTGATATCTCAGTGTTATTTCAGTTTGCATTTCTCTAATCAATAGTGATTTGAAACATTTTTTCATATGACTGAAGATAATTTTAATTTCTTCATTTGCAATAATTACTTCTTTTGTGAATCAGCAGACAATACAGAGTTCAAATAAATGTTACAATGGACTACCCTGTGTCTAAATCACATTTTCCATTTTCCTTTTTCTTTAAAAATGGCTTATATCATTCCTTCAACATTCTACCCTGCCATTCTTCTCAAAAAAAAAATTCTTTAATTAAGCATTAATATCAAGGGGGAAAATGCCATTTAGAAATGAAAATCCTGCCCTCTGACCTCTTCTTTGATACTAAATAGCTAATATTTAATATATCTGTATTCAGTGAAAAAATGAACAGAGACGCAATACGGAGTATTGCCCATTGCCCTTATGGTTAGGGAAACTTGGTTTTAAATCCAAAGTCATAAACATATTATCTGTGTAAACCAGTGACTTACAATATCTGTGAACATCAGTATTCTTAACTATAAAATACTACAAATAGGTGGTACTTACCTCAGAGGTCCATTGTAAAGCTGAACTGAGTTAATGTGTTTAAAGCACTTTGCAACTTAAAGTTATTCACACTTCCCCTTTCTCCACAAAGAGACAAAGCATAGAGAACAATTTGGGATTTTGGCAGATTAACAGGAGAGACAGCCTCAGGTTCAAGAAGATCTAAATCTTGTTTCTGATACATGCTGTCTCTGTAATCCAAGTGTGCCCCAGAGTCCCAGCAACACTTTATATAAATTGAAGAATTGGTGCCAATATATCTTGTTTATGAATATTTCCTCACTTCTAGTACCTTATATCAGGGAAATAATTTATTTGGACACAAACAACTACATAAATATCGGTTATTATTATTTTATTCAACAGGGAGTAGGTACATATCTATTCATTGATGAAACCCTCTACTTAAACTCAGTGGATTTTTGGTCCACCTAACAGAGATACTAAATTCCCTATGATTGTTGGAGATGATTTTCTGGTCCCTCTATCTACTTAACTTTATCCTTTGTGTTATAATGCCAGTCTCCCAAAGATAGCTTCCACCATCATGACAGAGAAAAATTACTGGTCTTTGGACTCTACCCTGATCCTCAGAGATGCATTTGGGGAGGGGGGACCTCAAAAGGATTCCACAAAAGTAGAAAAGATCTTCTAAGACCATGAGTTAGGAGTTGCCCCTTGACCATATGTGTTAAATATACCGTTGCAACTTAAGTTTGAGTTTATTCCTCCTAGAACAGTGATGGGCAAACTTTTTAAAGAGGGGGCCAAAGGAAAGGAAATGCTCATCTGTCAGTCTGTTTCTAAGGCAACTCTTTCAAATTTCATTGTATCCTACTCATTGTATTAGGATTAGGAATAATGTCAGAAGGCGGGATAGAACATTTCAGGGGGCTGCATCTGGCCTGTGGGTTGTAGTTTGCCCATCACTGATCTAGTATCTTATTTGTGAAAGGGGAAGATGTACCATCAATTAGAATGAAAAGTTGTTAAAGGTGATTGGTGTTACAACTACACTATACTTTCCCATTAAATTGCTTTTACAAAAGTAACTGATCTCAATAGATTGATTAATTGATAACAGGAAGCATACCAGGTTCAAGAGTTACAGTGTTATCAGACACAGTATCACCGAGATACCCTTATCCTTAGAACTATGAAAGGAGAAATAGTATTTACTACTCTGGGGAGCTGTTCTCTCTTTCATTACTTTACAGCTAAGGTAGAGGAATTCAGACTCAGCACAAATACACACTAGAACAAAAACTCCATCCTCCTTTCTTTCCTAATACTTCTTAAAGAATTAAATCACGAAAAGGAATGGTAGAATCAATCATACTAGGAATGCTTAAATGTGCATAGTTCTTTATAAACATAGAAGTAAAAGGAAATTAACCATTATGTGTCCTGGGTACTCAGTATTCTTTATGGATCAGTCAGTCTCAAACTATTTTAATACAAGAGGTAGGGCCAGAAAAAACAAAAACAAAAATAAAAACAAAACAAAAACAGACACCAACATTTAGAGAAAACAGATTAGGTATATGAATTCAATCCTCCCTTTCCCAAAGCTCCTGATGCAATAGGAGAACATTTGCCAATTGGCTACAACCTTGACACCATGAGAGCTTTCGGTTTAGTGTTTGTTGCTGATGGTTTTGTGTGTCTTCTCCTTTACATGACCTAGTTTATGGGATATCAGTCTCTCCAGGTGTTTCCATTTTCTCAGGCCTGTCCTGTTTTAAATAGACTAATGTAGCCTGGCATCTTTAATCTCATTTGTCTTTCTTATCTCCTCCTTGTCAATTTTGAATTTTAATTACTAGGTCATTTCTGCCTCAAGGCAGTTGACTCTCTCAGGCCTCCAAATACCTTTATTTGTTCTCCTTTTGGACTGCGTGCAACCCACACAATATCATCTCTTTCATTTTATGCTGAGGATGCTAAATCTCTTTGGTGGTTAAAAGGAATGTCTCATATTATTAATACTAAGTGGTTCTATGTGGCATAAAAAAGGTATATAAATCATTATGCTTTTCCCACAGGAAGCTTACTGTCTAAACCAGTGATGGCAAACCTATAACACACATGTCAGCACTGACAAGCATAGCCATTTTCAGTGACACACAGCCACATGCGGCCGCATGCCAAAGATGAAACATTTGCTGTAGTGTAGTGTAGATACTCTGTGCACTATAGATGACAATTCTACCTATGTTAATTTACCTATTTTGGTTTATTAAATACAGTTATATATTACAATTATACATTTTTATTTAAACTCTAAATATAGTGAAAGTATTGGTGTTGTTTTATTTTCCTGAAGTGACACACTATCCGAATAATGCTTGTTTTTTTGGTGAATTTTGACACACTAAGCTCAAAAAGTTGCCCATCACTCATCTAAACTAGTGATGGGCAAACTTTTTAAAGAGGGGGGCCAAAGGAAAGGAAATGTTCATCTGTCAGTCTGTTTCTAAGGCAACTCTTTCGAAGTTTCATTGTGTTGTATCCTACTCATTGTAGTTGTCAGATTAGGAATAATGTAGCACAGCCAGATAGAACATTTCAGGTGGGCGTATCTAGCTCATGGGCTATGTATTTTGCCCATCACTGATCTAAACCATAGATATATCTTGATTTAAAAATTCAAGTATTTCTAAATAGCTTTCATAGAAGTAGAGTAGATTCAGCCATTAGACCAAAGTGAATTGTATTTTATAATGTAATCCCCTTGAGACAAAGGAATGTTTGAGGGTTTTTCTTTGTATCATCAGTTCTTTTAGGATAGAGGAAGTGCCTAATAGATACTTGTAAATTGATTAATTCATGACAAAAGGAGATAACAGGTGCCTGAAAATTCAGAATTAAAAAAACTACATTTCATAGAATCTGAGAATTTCAAGGATTAAAGGGATATTAAAGTGAACTAAATTATGATTCATTCTCCATTTACAAAGAATGTAAGGCTCTAGGATCTTATAATGTTTTTTGACAAATTATTTATTATGTTCTTGTTATATGCCTAGCCCCATGTTAGGTGTATGAATTTTAGGGGCAGGATGGTCCTTGCTGTCCTATAGCTTACAAAGTTGTGGTAGAAGTAAAATATGTAAAAGCAAAGTAAAGAAGTAAAATATGTATTGATGAGACAGTGAGAGAATAAGCTGATATTGAAAGGGGGTGTGATTAGGTAGCTATGTGAATGATACAGAAAATAGATGATTAGAGAAGAGAGATCATTGGTGGTTGGTTTGTTTGAGGGAATCTTCATGGAAATTTTAGGATTTATAGGATTAGATTCTGAAGGTAACCTGAAAGTTCATAGTTTCCCCATTATGTCATGAATTCTCATCTAGAATGATCCATGATAATTTCTTATCCGAGTTCAACAATATTCTGAGCTCCTTTAGGACATGAGTTTTTTCCTTTCTTTTTATCTCTAGGACTTAGAAAATTATTTAGCACGGAGTAGGTACTTAATAAATGCTTATCAACTTACTTATTAACCTACCTGTGTCCAACAAAGAACTTTCATATATATATTCATATATATATATATGTATATGATATATATAAAAGGACTAAAGCACATTGTACCCCTTATGGAAACTTTCTTTTTTAATTTTAAGTCCTAGTGCTTTTTTGAAGGAATTATTTAATATTATTCAATTATTCTACAATATGATACAACAGCAATCGTCAAATATTAATTTCAATTCAGTTATAAAACAGGGAAAGATATTCAACAAAGCTGTTTGCCACTCTCCTAGATTATTTCCAGCGCAGAAAGGAAATAAATAGGGGATTTCCTATTAATAGTGAATTCCTCTATATGTTCCTGATTTTGGACCTCATTGTGTCAATAGCATAATTCTTCAGAATACTACAGAGGTTCCTAAGAGATTCAGAGCCACTTGAGAGAATTCAACCTAACTATACACTGAGGCAAATGGAAAAAAAACAACAACAAAAAACGTCTTATTGCTCAGACTTGGATATGTAGCTGCCTGGACATTCTACCACATTAGTTCAATTTAGCACATCTATCTGCGACATCACAGTGCATTTTGAACTGGTACCAGAACTGAATAGGAGAGAGGGTGCTATAATACATGTAAAAATATGTGTAGCACTTTCAACAATCTCATGCTTACCTTTGAAACAAAAACACAGTGTTTTAATACAAATGTGATTTCATATGCCTACAAATCAGGGAATGCATGAGTCTCTAAAAGAATCAAAACTGAGGGTGAGCCAAAGGGAAAGTGGAGCAACATATGGTGGGTGTGAATAGGCTACACAATACTGGCAATGATGAGTTCCACCAATTGGAGTGTAGCAAATGATATTATCCAAGAGCTTTTTTACTAGAAAATGATTTGGGTCAGTTTCATACTGAGAGTGTGTACTAACAGATGGACATTCCATATGCTATACTGGTAATCAAAAAGTTAATAGGTATAGAGGAAGGTCTTCAGCATTTTGGGTGGAGTCAGTATGGAGAACCTATTGAGTTCAATGGAAAAGAGTCTCATAGGAGGAGAAGGTATTGATGGGTCTGATCTACATTCTGAAAGAGAGCATCTATATTGTTAAGGTCCATCAACATATTTTAGAAATTTTTGAATATTTATTATAATTGTCTAGGCATTACTCCCAGTGTAGCTAAAGAGGAATAAAAATGTATAGATGAGTGGGAAAAGGATTTAGGTATAGGATTAGTCTTTTGGTCAGAGTTACTAATCAAGATATCAGTCAACCAGTAAATAATTAAGTACCTACTTTGTGTTGCGAATTATGCCAATTAGTGAGAATAAAAAGTAAGGCAAAAGCCAGTCCCTGGCTTGAGGGAACTTACAATCTAATGCAGAAGACAACATATATATGAACAAGCAATAAACAGAATAATCAGAAATAATAAGCACAATTAAAAAGAGTGCCTAAAATTAATACACTAGCATCAAAATGTAGCTAGTACTAAAAAAAGTCCAGGAAAACCAGGAAGCAGAGATGAGAAAGAGAGCATCCCAGGCATGGAAGAGAGCCAGTGAAAATATCCAAGGTCATGATTGCCAAGTTGTAGTTGCTCGGTCATTTTTGGACATGTCCAATATTTCATGATCTAATTTGAGGTTTTCTTGGCAAAGATACTGGCCTGGCTTGACATTTCTATCTATAACTCAACTGAGGCAAACAGGGTAATGTGACTTGCCTAGGGCCACAGTACCAAAAAGTGTCAGAGGCCAGATTTGAACTCAGGAATATGAATCTTCCCAACTCCAGACCAAGAGATTTATTTTCTATGCCACCTAGCTGCCCACGATTGCCATATAGTTGTATAGTCCCAACTCTTAGTTCCATTGCCAAGATTTCCTCATAAAATCATTTAGGATCATAAATTCAGCTCATATTTGGATATGGAAAGTGAATGAGAGTAAGACATCAAAGATGATGCTAAGATTGTGAACATAAGTGACCAGAAAAAAATGGTAATGTCCTTGAGAGTAGTAGAGGTGTTTCAAAAAAGGTGAGTTTGGTTGTTTTTTTTTTTTTTTACATATTGAATTTGAGATACCTACAAGATTTCTGGTTAGTAAGAACTGACTTTGTTGTTGTTGTTGTTCAGTATCAGTATCATTTTCCTTACTATAGTTATGACCTAAAGATTTTACCAAAATGCTCTTCTATTTTCCTTTCACAAAGAAATTAGTAACCAGGTATCATAATGAAGAGAACAATGGGTGTTGATGTCAGAAAAATTTGTTGAAGTTCTTCATCAGATATAATCATTATAATTGCTGGTTAAATAACTGACCATCACCCCACCCTCAGCTTTCACATCTATAAAATGAGGATTATAATAGCTCTGACTTCATAAGGTTGTAATGAAATGAAGATCAAATTATATATTTGTTAAGTGTTTTTTTTGTAAACCTTAAAGTGTTAAAGAAATATTTGTAGTCATTATTAGTGGCTTTATCAGTGACTATAGATAATTATCCCCTTAGTGCCAAAGATTTGGAGATCTCTTTATACACATAGACTCTTTCCTCAGTCTTAGGAATCTCTGTCTGCCTATTGGTCATCTCAAACTCATGTGTAAATCTCGTCCTTCTTACAGGGTTGGGCAAAAGTGAAACTCAGCAACACTTGCTGTTGATGTCCCTGGTTCCTTTCCCCTGTTAAATTTCCTTAGCAGTGTGTCATCGTTGTCATTCTTTACCTTCTGTGCAAATTAATTCATTCAATAAAATGTGGTCCATGTCCCTTCTCCACTATTATAATCATAGTTTTAGAATTGAATGTGATCTTAGAGGCCATCTGCCCTCATTCCCTACATCCAAATGATAGCATACCATAGGAAAGATGTTCCCAAACTTTCCTTATTCCTGACACCCTTTGTAACTGATTATTTCAGAGTCCATAGGCCTAAATACATTCTTATTCTATGTATTAAGTTAGAGTCAGATTAATTAATAAGTATTTTGTCCTAAAACCTAGGAGACATTTGAAAAATTAATTCAAGTAGTGTCCATTTTCTGGGGTCTAATCTTACTTCCAGCCCTCTGAATGGTTGAGGAGAGGATTAAGAACATTGAAAAATAGGTCATCTGTTTTTTGACATTACTGTGGCAATAATTTAACCATGATATCACACAATAGCACCACTCCCAATTCTAACTATTGTCTGTATCTCTGCTATAGTTCTTCCCTATTGTTTTTCCCCTAGGTAAAATAATTTCTAATGATGCTTTGAGGGGATAGGACAAAATAGAAATTGAGATAGGGAGGCCTATCACCACAGGTTTGTGTTCTGTATTCAGGAAAAACAGGTAAGGTGTAGAGAATCAGAAAGAAAAATACTTTGACTCAGAATTTTAAAGTTGGCAATATCATCAGAAAATATTCTGTTTAATGACTTGCCATTTTACATATGAGGAACTTAAGATCCAAAGTAGGAAATAATTTGATCATGATCCCAGAGCTTGATACTAGTAAAAGCAGGACTAGAACCCAGTTCAACTGACTAACCCTTATTCCCTCTCCATTACACAGTGATCTAATAAAGTCATCACCACAAAGGATAACTACTTTTGAAAGTTTTATCAATCCTCACTAATTTCAGAATTCAACTAGAAACAATAAATTACTAAAATTTTCTCTGTTATTAGAAAATGTTTTGCATGTGCACATTTTTTGATCCCCAATGGACTTGATTGAAATTAATAGCTTTGAAAGAATCCCAATGGTTATATATAGCAGTTGATGGAAAGATATTATAAAAGGACGTGAGAACTATGAATTTAAGCATGTGCACTTGATAAATTCAAATTCTATAATTATTACTTACTGAGCTCATCAGACTTCTGTGAACTTCTTAAATGGAAGAGAAGCAAGATTTATAAAAGAGGCATTGCTAAGTAATCTGAGGAGAACCATAAGATTACAGCTGTATAATGATTTTGAGATGGGTTAATTCTATAGCCATTCTTTCTTTCTACTTACACTCTGGGTCAAGTGAATAGATGAATTTCTTCCATTTTCTAATCTCATTACAGGTTTTGTCATGAAAAGTGAGTTATCACAGAATTTTATTGTCTGATATATTTGGTGAATTATAGTAACATACAGAAGACGTTTAACCTCCCTCAGAATTGTATATCTTGACTGACTATTCTGCCCTTTTCCATTCTTTCTCAGAGTTTCACTTCTAAAGCAGCAAAATTATTACTCTTTAATTTTTGTATAGTTCAGGAGATGGGGAAGCTTAACTAGAAATAGGAGAGAATTAAGTTACCTCCCAGATGAGACAGAATGGCTTTTGGAAAAAGGAAACCTTATAAATAACCAGACTCCCACCAAAGAAGACAAATTAACTGCCATAGAGATATACAGATTGCTTTGGGAATTTCAAGAAGAAAAGGGTCACTAACCAGAAACATCAAAAACTTTGGGCTTCCTCTAGCATGGAAAAAGATAATATCTGACATGGGCTTTAAAGGACAGAGAGAACCTTAAGAAAATATAATGTTCTTGGACATTGCTCTTCATCCATCCATTTGAGGTATTATTATATGAAGCATGACTACAGTTTCATAAAGTGAAATAAATCATGTTAGGCAAATTATAAACCCAGCAATGAATGATAACAAGAATAATTCAGTTTTAAATCATCCAAGTAAACTGAACAACAATATCTACTTTAAAGAAGCAATGATTTAGCTGTATGAGTAATGGAGAATGGAACAACAACCTTAAAAAAAGACAGAAACCAGTTATTTTAAGCCTTCAGGAATGTCTCTAGTTGTGTCTAGGTGCATTTCAGATTTTCTTAAGAATATTTATTATACTTATGTTCTGTGATTACATTGGTGTGTATAATCCCTCAACTCAGTATGTAATAACTTAGTTGATTATTTTCTTTCAATTTTATCAAGTTTCATCCTCACATCTTCAGACAAGAAATATTACATTTATCCAGCATCTAGCAATTGAATTACATATAGTAGACTCAATAATTGCTTATAAATTAATTCATCTCTAAACTTATATTGAAATTCATTCCTTTCTGGCATAGTCTTTATCTTTATCTTTATATTTATAGTCAGATATCCTCTGAAGCGTGGAGATTAAAATTAATATGTAAAATACTAACTATTATATTTATGAATATTTTATTAATAATAAACTAACAGAGACCTAACTAAAAGGTTACTAACCAGCCCGCTCCCAGGAACAAAAGAGCAGGAGGGAGGAGTTACAGCCAAATTCAAAACAATAATGTGACCATGCAAACGTGGAGGCCCAGGAGAGATAAAAGGGGATTTTGGGAAAACTAAGGGACTTATGGGGGATGAAGTCCAAGGTTCAAAATCTTCATTTATATATACCCCCCTGTGATCCTTTGGGAAACCAGTCTCCGCAATGGATCATAAAAACATAATCAAGATATAAATTGTAATAATTTGTGGATAAAAGGAAAAAAATCAATGATTGCTATATTAACAAAAAGCCAATTTGGGGGCAGTCCTCTTTGGCAGAAGAGTATACATTCAAAACAAATGTTTTCAAACCTTCCCTACCCCCCACCCCCGCCCCATAATTCAATTTCACTTTCTAAAGTTCACTGTGGATCTTCTCGTGCAGTGTATAGTCTCTGCAGGCATCTTTATGGCATCTTCTCCAAACAGGTTCGTTGTCTGGATTCTGGGAGGTAGCAAATTTCTTATCCTAAAATTTCCTAAATTCAAATCAAAGTTCACAATAATAACAAAGGCCCACCTGAAGAAAATAAAACCGGGATCTCAGGAATACATGGCTGAGTTATAAAGAATATGAATCAATTGCAAAAGAAATCAAAAACATAAAAAAATCCACATAGAAGATAAAAAATAACTTGTGGATGAAATAAAAAATGTCTTATGTCTTAAATCTTATGTCTAAAAATATCTAAGTAAAAAAATAAAATAAAACTATAACAGGTCCTTGAATCAGGGCCCAATTAAAGTGATTTAAGAAATTATGCACTTACCCAGTCAGTAACCAGGATGAAAGAAAGTTTGCCACACTTATAAAATACAGAAAAAAGGTACTAGATTATAGGGGCCAGAATGGTAGCCATGTTGAGGTTCTTGAATAGAATGTGGTTTAGAGGAAGTTCTGCATCTCACAGCAACCTCGAACCCCAAACAAGTTCAAGGCCTCTTGTCTTGGCTCAAAATTAAATCAATCCCACTGAGATTGGTTTGTCTCTTTGACCTTGTCCTCAATTTGCACTATGCAGGTTGGCTTTGTGCTTCTTTAGCACTGTGCAGTGACTATTTTTATATTTTCTTCTTCTGGAATCAGGCATAATCATTAAGCAAAGTCCCATAATATTTAAACAATCAATGGCATTCTACAGTTTAAAGCTTTTTTGGGTATGCATTAATATTAGAACAAATGCATTTTAAACTTATATTACTGTAAAATAAAAAAGATTAATATTATTTATAATTCAAAGTACTCAAATACTATATTGCAAATACAAGGGAAAAAACAATAAGAAAAAATGTTTTAAAAATCAAAAATATATAACTTACAATCAATGACACCCTGTCAGCCAAGGGGAGGTAGAATACAAAAATTCCTCATCAAAAAATGTGATCCATTTCCTTTTTAAACTTGGCTATGAACTACTGTGAATGCAAATTATTTTTATAGAATAACAGATTTATAAAAATAATAATATAGCAAATAATGTAGATTCAAATAAAGTACCAAATTCCCAAAATTCACAACAGTCCAGTTATTGACAATAGCAAACAAACCCATTATTATATAGGATTTACATGAGTTTATACATAGTTACTTGCTGTGTGATGTTTAAAAAAAAATCTATGAACTCATGGATATTCGTTACAAGTTATACAGGTATAACAATTCTTTAAACCTTGGCAAAAACACAAACCTCCATATTGCTCAGGAATATCTTTTTGGGGTCTAGAACATCACAAAGAAATCTAGATTGTTCTGGTGGAAATAAATTAAGCTAAATAGTTAAATATCGTGCAAGCAGGAGCTCTTTTGGCTTCCTGCTTTATATATAACAACTTTTGGTAAGAACTTCTATTTGGTTCTCTACCTTTAATACAACATTCTTTATTTTATATATAATATACATATGTATATGCCTATCATCTATTCAGAAGGTTCTAGGTATCTAAAGTCATTTCTAAAAACCCCTTATAAAATTTCAGTTTAAATTCTTAAGTCATTATATTCTCCAAGGTTGTGTAAGTAACATGTGACCTCGATAGTTAAGATGGAAAATCCAGGATACATAAGACTTATGGGCTTTTTACAACTAAAAAAAATTTTTTGTGTTAAATGTTCATGGGCTTTTTTACAATGGTACGTTGTTCTGTAAAATCATAGGTAAATGGTACAGATAAATAATCATATAACAGAGTTAGATTAATACAGGTAAACTTAAAAAATTTTTTCTCGAAGAAATCAACAAAAACAATAATATAAGCAAATTACAAACAATGCAGTCAAAACCCTTTTTACCAATTCCAATAGATTTGTTCACTATTAGGGAGGGGAGACAAAACTCAAAAGGTTAATAAGCAGTGAACTCCCATATATCTTTAAGATTCATCCCTCTCCTCAGTATTTATCATCCATTTGCATTTTGTTTGTCAGAGCTCTGAATTTCATCATAGTGAGGGAGAATTCTGCACTGAGCATTTGACTTATAGGTGGTGGTTTTTTTTTTTTGTTTTTTTGTTTTTTTGTTTTTTACTTTTTTTTTGTTTTTTTTTTAAACCCTTAACTTCTGTGCATTGACTTATAGGTGGAAGAGTGGTAAGGGTAGGCAATGGGGGTCAAGTGACTTGCCCAGGGTCACACAGCTGGGAAGTGTCTGTGAGCATTTGAGACTTTCAAAACTTTGTCAAAATATTTCAGTTTGGCTTCTAGTTTAAACAGAATAGCTTTCGGCATATTCTTCTTGAAGGGAAAGAAGCAGGATGTTAAATAACCAATGAAGATACAAACTGCTAGTAAGAAAATCAAGTATAGCCAATATGCACTGGAGATCTCAAGGAATTCAAACTGCAGAGATTCAAGCATGCTTTGCAATAGCATTTTGTTCTCTAAAAAAAAAAAAAGGCTGAATGGAGTTTATTTATAGTAAACAGCAAAATCTTGCTGGAGAACAATAGGGTATTTGCATATGAGAGAACTGACCAAAAGGTAGAGACAAAATCCCCAAAACTTCTGCTTCAAATCTACTGATTTAGTTTCTCTGCCCTCAAAAGAAAAGCTGCAGAAGTGCCCTTTCTGTGGAAAAAAAAATATCCCAAGTTGCAAGTCTCTCTCAGTCTGGAGTCCAGGGCCAGCTTAAGACTTCAGCTCAAAAAATGGCTAGCACAGGCTGGAAAACCCATGTGGGGTGGGGAAAGGGATTGGGTGGAAAGATTTTTATACTTCACCCTCTTCAAAAAAAGCAGCTTGGAATGGGTGGCAGGTCTAGTCACTGCAAGTGGAGGCTTCAGGCTGGGTAGAGAGGTGAGGAACACTGGCTGGAGCAGATGAGTGTGAAAAGGCAGCAGCAGGGAAAGCAGGCTGGCAGGCTGGCGGGGTGGTGAGGTGGTGGGGTGGCGGCTACAGTGGCCAAGATGGGGTGAAAGCAGGAAACCCCAGCTGTCAGCTCTTGGGCAAACTTTCTAACTATACTGAAAATTTATTAAAAAATATTTGAGGATTCTATCCCTTCGTGGTTAGCCAAAATTGTGGATATTAAAATTAATATTCAAAATACTAAATATTATATTTGTGCATATTTTATTAGTAATAAACTAACCGAGACCTAACTAAAAGGTTACTAACCAGCCCACTCCCAGGAACAAAAAAGCAGGAGAGAGTTTACAGCCAAATATAAAACAATAATGTGACCACACAAATGTGGAGGCACAGGAGAGATTAAAGAGAATTTGGGGAAAACTAAGGGATTTATGGGGGATGAAGTCTAAGGTTCAAAATCTCCATTTATACTGAAGATAATGAGGCCTCAAAGTAAGGCTATTAAATATTCAAGCATTGATTAATTACTATATGTCAGGCACTGTGCTATATGCTGAGTATACAAATTGAAGGAGAAAGATAGTACCTTCCTTCAATTAACTTACATTCTCTTACTCTCCTCTACCTGAGCAATATATCTATGTGTGTGTGTATGTGTGTATGTGTGTATTTGTATTAATTCAATAGCTCTAATCAAAGTACGAAGTCTATGTTTCTTCTTTCACTCTACTCAAAGGCTAGCTTCATCCAAACATATCATCAAAGCCATTTTCAAGTGGTATGCTTACTTCAGAAGCATTATAACTCCAGATTATAGAAGTGTTGAGGAAGACGTGAAATTTAGATAAGTAGTTATTTCTACCATCATGGAATTTCCAGTCTATTTAAAAAGGTGGACTTAATTGATTTTTTTTTCAGTAACATTTATTAAGAGCAACAACACTGTGCTAGATGTTGAATATACAAGATCTGAATATGGTATGGTCTCCGAACTAGTAATATTGTTATAGGGGAGCAAATTGGTGAACCCCTGGGTTCGGGAAGGAAACCATTCTCAAGAATGAGAGGACTCCAAACTTAGCTTAAAAGTAAAAAAGAAAGATTTATTAGTAAGATAGGTTTAATGGCCAGCAAGACAGCATGAGTGGAGCAGCCATGGGAGGCTCTCCCAGAGTCCCCCAGTTCTCGCTCTTTTGTATCCTTTCTGGTAGTGTGTACCTGACTCCCTGCACTCAGGCTGGGAGTTGGTGCAGGGTCCATCCTAGACCCTCAGGGCCTAGACTGTCCGGGTATGTCCAGGAGGTGTATCTCTTTGCCTATTTCAACTCAAAGGAATTCCAAGGACAATGGTCCTTGCCTTGGGGGTCTCAAGGGCAGGAAGGGGGAAGGGAATTCCCCTGCTCACAGCCTGCCAGAGTCAAGGGGTACAGGGTTGCTGCCATCTCTGCACAATGCCCATGTCAATATTACCAATGTATAGTATGGATAATACAGTGTCAAATATATGTTGTTGATAAGTATGAAGGAAGTTCAAGTGAGGATGAAATCTCTGACTTTCAAGATAGGATTCAACATTGTTTTAAATGATTTATTAGAAGATAGGTTTCAACATTGTTTTAAATGATTTATTAGAATTCTGTTGAAGAAACAGAAACCAGGTGGGTATTGAAGATGAGAGAAACAGGAACTGATTTTCAAAGAAGTCTCAAAGCAGCAAAAGAAAATAGTAAAACTTAAAAGCTGAACGCTGTCCCCTTTAATATGAAAAAAATAGTTCACTTTATTAGATTATTTCATAGGATTATATAGGAAAAAGCGTTTGACATCTTTCTAAGTGTTCTCCAAATAGTAAATAGTATGAATAGGGAACAAAAGTCTAACTGGTTTTAATAAAAATCCTCCATCTAACTCAGACCTTTTGAAATCACTTTTTCCTCTAGCAGTACCTCTTGCCAATTTTACCCTACATGGCTATAAAAGGAATTCATGTGTAAAGGCTATTAACACATTCATCATCAAAGGAGAAGGTCTACAACCAGATTTATGTCTAGACCAAACGTTACTCTTTACAATACAATCCATTAACTGTGCATAAACATGTTCAAGCAATTTAGATAATGTGGGTAATGGTGATGTTGAGTGATGGCCATGCCCCAGGGTAAAATGATTCAAAATCGGGTGGCATTTCCCATCTCATGTCCAGATGTAAACTGACTGTTTATGATAGCAAATTAAACACGGACAGGCAAAGGGAGGGAGCAATCCAAATAACTGTCAACCCTATTAATACCTTTTTCCTGCATTTTCCATTGAGACCTAAAACTGACATTATTATTGTTTTTTTTCCCCAAGGTGTGACTTTGATGCAGATACATATACAATGCACAAGCACTATTTATCTATCTCTATGCATATATACACTGATATAAATTCAATATGCATATATATGCATACACAGAATATGTATCTGTATATTTACAAGTATACATGGACATATTTCCTGGAAAATTCAATGTGGGTATATTGTGAATATTTGTGTGCATGTATGTGTATATATGCCCTTCATCATTAGGATGTCTCATACCTCTCCAGGCTTTTAGGGAAGTAATGGGAACCAGGGAAAAGTCCAGTTGTAACATGATTCAAATAGAAAATCTCATCTTCTCTCACTCCACACTGATATACATATGTGTGTGTATATGGATAGGAAAGTAATAGATCAATAAAGCAATCCTCAAATATTGACTAAGAGTCAATTAGGGGAAGTCACTTTGTACTGGTGGTGCCAAGGCAAAAGTGAACAAGTCACAGGTTCACGGGACTTACTTTCTATTTGAGGAAGCAACATAAACATAAACAGAAAAATACAAAATGTATACAAAATAAATACATGAAAACTGAGGGGATATGTGATTGTAACAGTGGAGATCAGGAAAGGTTTCATGCATAGATGGTATCACTTTGGTAAATCGACCATCTAAACCAGAAGATCCAGCCATCCAGGTTCAGCATTCTATTTATTATATCACCTCGCTGTCCATATTCATTTTTAAATTATTTATTTCCAAATCTTCAATAATGTAAACAGTTCCCAAACTACAAATAATATTATGGGAACATGGAGAGAACAGATTTTATTTTGAAATGAAAATTTCAACCAAAATTTTTATCTCACAGTTTGTTGTTTTTCAACATATAGGTTATGGCCATGTCAAGAAGCTCTCAGTTAAAATAGAAGAAAAAAATTTTTTTACTCTAATTAGAAATCCCAAAGACTAATGGATTTCTACAAAACATAGTCCTAGGACCTACAGCTATTTATGCAAATTGAATAAGTGAATTTATCCATTCAAATGAAAGAAAAAAATGGAAATTTGATTAACAATACACTTTAGTTAACTCTGTCTTGACTTAATCACAACTATTTCAATTCTCTTTCATTACTTAAGAGCACATATTTATCACGCGGGAAGTAAATTATTTATTATTCTTTGTCATCATATAACTAATTGTGCAGAAGGAGACATAAGATCTGAATATTTATTTAGAGGATTTAAAATGGGCCTGATATTTCAGTTAGTACAGGGAGTTCCCAAATGAGGAAACTTTTTCTAACACTTCAGGTTCTCTGCAACACATACTCTTATAGACTTGTCTAAAGAACTCAGATTTGGTGAATCATGGCTCAGGGTCACGGAACTCATTATTGGTCCAAAACAAGATTTGAACAACAACAACAACCAATTGCTTAATTTAATTCAATCATATTTTGATTTTTGAACTAAGCATAGCTCTTCAGGTTCATGTCCTAATTAAAGCCTTTCTATAACAATTCCATTTGAGATATTCATTGAATACCAACAAGATATTAAATTCTATGAAAGACAGAAATGTATATAAAATACAGTTCTTGTCCTTAAAAAATTTACATTCTAATAGGGGTAGATTAACAAGACACAATTATAAATCAAACTTTGGGTAATAGGAAGCATTAAAAGTTTTAGATTAATATCAAGTATGGAATTTTTTCATCATCAGCTTTTCATGGAAAGAACTAGGTCTCCAAACAATCTGTTGTTTTAATTCTAGGTATATATTTTCATTTAATTAATTAATAGGCAATATTTAATGATGTTTTTACTTTTATAAATCATTTCCCATATTGTAAAATTTAAATTAATATCCAATAATTCCAAATTTATATTTTATAAAGTTTATTAATAAGCACTTGAAGTAGAAGAACTACAAGAACAAAAGTAAAAACCTCAGTAAAGCCACACGAGTAAAATTCTACTGCCTGGCTCTCACCCAACCATCACTACCACCTTCCTGGGAGCAGAAAGAGAGGGCAGAGCTACCCACACAACTTTATCTTGAAAACATAAGCAAGTAACATGAGAAGGAAAATGGGAATCTGGGAAAGAGAGTTCTGGGGTGGAAAATTCTAATTATACAATAAGCTATCTCATTTGATATTTACAACCAGAATATGGAGTGGATGGCCTTTTTATCTTCATTTTACAGATGAAAAAACTGGGGCTTAGAGATGTTAAGTAACTTGACCATAATCACAAACAATTAGAGAGTGCATGAGGCAGAATTTATATTAGATATTTCAGATACTGGCACATTATACTGGTCCCATCCAGAGTCACTAGACTAACTAGACATTCCCTGAGAATTCAAAGCAGCTGGAATTTTCTAATGTATTTATTGTATTCTTTCATTTTGTTTTATTATTCATTCCCTTTTAAAAATGTATTCCCTGTATATATATATGTATATATATATATATATATATATATATATATATAACTTGTTTTAATTAATTGGATTCTAAACATCTTGAAGGACAAACCATTCTTCTGCTATTGTGGATAAATTGCTGCAGTAGGGAAGACTTGGATTGAAACCTGACTTTGGTATCTTGATAGGTATCTGTTGTTAGCAAATTCATTTAGTCTTAATTCTCAGTTTCCTCACTTGTAAAAGGTGTATAATAGCTATACCTACTACAGAAGGCTATATAAGTAATAAATAAAGCAATTGGTACAAAGTACTTCACAGACATCAGTGACAATAAAAATGTAGGCTAGTAACATAAATAATATTTGGCAGAACAAACAAACACAAAATAAATGTTCCTTGGGTTACTTTAGGTCATCTTCATATGATGAAAAATACTTTGATGCTAACCCCATTATATTCCTTCTTCCTTCACTGTACATATATTGGAAGAAAGTAGACAGAACATTGCTTAAAAATAGGTCTTGCTGAGGAAAACCTGCTCACATGAAATTCTTTATCAAACTGTGCTAGAAAAAGTCAGACATTTTCAGACAATCACTGATAAAGTGTTAGGAAAAAGATTAGGGCAAGAGCAGACCACGTGACCCTGACATTCTTCTTAGTGGCTATAGAACTTATAGAAAAGTCTATGAAGGCAACCGGTCATCTTTTTTTCAGATATATGTACCCACCCATACATTTTATATTAAAAAAGATAACTCAGTCCTCACATTCTTTGCCAGGTCTTGGGAATTTTATATTAGTCTATAATTTGCCATTTCATTGCCCATTATAAATCTATAAAAGATTAGGCTTATATATTTCCTAGTCAACTCAAAGTCAAGTTTAGTCATCTTACCCTGGTCATAGTGACATAACACTCAGAAAGCATTCAATCACATCACTAGGATAAATCAAATTCTAATAATATATCTTTGTATATATTTATTTGATTTCCAAAATCATGCCTTTTACCTACATTCAGCAAGAGCAAAGAGCAAAACTCATGGTTATCTTTAATTGTCATTCTGATTTAAACATCATAAATAATTATTGCTAAGACAAGTGTCAAACTGTTCCCAGGGAAGAAAGTTTGAGTTAAATGCCTTAAGTTATGTATATATTATACTATTATAAAATATATGGTGCATATGTGTGTGTGTGTGTGTGTATGTGAATATATGAGTCTATTTATTGCAGAGAAAATAGAAAGAGGAGAAAAAGAAAAAGAGAGAGGAAACTCAGCAATATGATCATGTTACCTAGAGAATTAAAGGATAAGACTTCATAAGTCTTTTAGTAGATAATAGATGGTCTGTTTAAGGTTCTTCCTTATCTACTAAGAACAGAATAGGCAATGGGACTCCTTAAACTCCATATACATTTGACCAAATGATCTTTAATATGACCCCTCATAGGGAATGATCTGATGAAATAGGAGATTATTTAAAGCTCCTTTCACAAAAATATATCACTAGGCGACCTGCCATATCCTAAGATCTAAATGGACGGAAGCTTTTTGTCTTTGTATCTCTCTTGTTTACGCAATGCCTTGAACAGAGAAGGCACTTAATAAATTCTCCTTGGATTGAGTCATGACACTGAATGGTAAGGTAGATATTTGTTTTGATTACCTCCCCAGTTCCCATTTGTTCCCCTCCTCCTCATAAGCTATTCAATATTGTCATACTCATTCAAGCCCCCATTACAATATATTTTTTGTTGAAACCTTTATATCTAGATCTTTCAATCCTCATTTCTCCCTAAAAATACTAACCTCTTCCCATTGATTTGGTTCTGTTTAGTTCAATTTAATAAAAAATGATTAACTATCTATCTTCCTATGTTTAGTACCTACAGTTTTGTGGTTCTATAGAGGGATATGAGTTTAAGACTTTAGTTCCTATACTCAATAATTTTACTATTGGATGAGTAAAAAATTTAAGACGTGTTGGGCAGCTTCATGTATCTACCAATATATATTTATTTAATGTTTCAATTAAATTTGATTAAGATTTTAATAAAAATTTAAAGGAAATTTTCAGTTTGTTGTAATTTTGTAGATGAACAGTTAGCATTGTACTTACTAACCTATAAAATTGAACTTCCTTCTTTTTCTCCTATGAAAGGAGTGGACAACTTTGTTCATAGGATAGTTCCTTCCTAAAAAAGAGGCAGGCACAGGTAGAATTCCTGCTTAAGATTCCTTCCAGTTCTGTGAACCTAATAAATGTAAAGGTCAAAGTCAGCATACATGAGATTATCTTTATTTATCACCATCATGTCCCTGTCTCACACACACATACATGCACAAACATATATATGTCACTTTCCTATATACAATTACAATAAAAGAAGTTATTTCTTAATATAGAATTTTATTTATTGCAGAAAGGTAAGTGTTTGAGAATTTCTAGGGAATTAAATATATTTAATGTTTTCTATAAATAATTTATAGTTTACATCATTGCCTTTAATATTTTAAACACAAAGAAACTATTCAAGCCCATCACTTGGTAGCTAATTTATACATATTTGTTAGGAGATTACAGACATATTGATAATATGGAGCCTGGGGCTATTTTTATTACCAGACAGTCTCATAACATCCCTCAAAACTTTTCCACCAGATGGTAACCAAGTTAAGTTGTGGGTGATATATTTTTAATGGATCAACGAATGCAAATAAAAATAACAAATGGCAATCAAACCTGCATTGTAGCAGAAGGTGAACCTTGGCTGAGATCCGAAGGGATGATTTCCCCCTAAGGGGATACAATGGTGTTATTAGGAACATTAGCTATGTGTGTATCCAAGACACATCAAGTGCTTGTATCTTGATAGGCTGTAGAGATGCGCTCAAACCAACAAAATGAAATGTTACAGGGACAAATGTAAAGGCATCTATCTATATATCTATCTATGTCAGCTACAAATGTATACCACTGAAGAGATTGTTTTGACAAAAGCTCATTTGAAGAGAAAATGTGAGGCAAGAGGGTGAAAATAACTGCTTAAGAGAAAAAGAGAACATTTTTAAATTTTTATTAATAGATATATATCCCCATGCCTAGAAATCATACTTTCTTACCTTCCCCTCCAAGAATTACTAGATCTCTTCAAAGCTCATCTATATTCTTTATATGGCCTATGTTTTAGTTCTTATTGCTGTCCTTGAAAATTACTTTGTTTTATTTTTTCTATATTTTGTATTTAACCCTATTCCTATCATTTCCCTTGAACCGAATGTATACAGCTTGTGGGCATGGATGATTGTAGTCTGAACCTTCCTTTGAATCCCAAACAGTACAATTTCTGGCACAAAGAAGACTTGATAAATGTGAAGGAAGGAAGGAAGTTAAGTTATACTTTGTACTTTGAGAGTATAACCACATCTGGAGTATTGTATTCGGGTCTGGGTACCAAATCTTTTAGAGAATATTGATTGACATTTAATCAAAATATGGTGACCAGGACTTCTGGGAAAATAGAAGGTAGCATTTGAAGAAAAACCTAATCATCAATATATCCCCACAAAAATAACAGAAATATTCAAGAGAAGTATTTTTTCCAAAAAAATTAAAATATTAAAAAATAAATGGACTATGGAATAATTCTGACACAATGAAATAATATTATAGATTAAGGATGATTATCAGAATGGTAAGGGTTTATAAACTATAATTTATAAGGAATATGAGAGGTATAAAGCAAGCATGATATTTATCCCAGTCAAAAGAAGGCTAGATGATTGTATATACATGTGTATACACACACATACACACATACATACAAAAGGCTAGGAGATGAAAGAAAGATTACATTATTCTGAGTTGTTTCAGAGGATAGGACCAAGTTCATTCATTTGTACGCTCGTGGAGAAAAAAATGTATATTATTGAACGTTCCTACAAGATCTTGGGATGAAATATGAAAGATTGACTTTAAATTACTAGCAAAAGTAAACAAAGTTATTTCCTATTCAACAATTCAAAGCCAAAAGCACTTATGCATCTACTTTGAGAAGCACTTGGAGAAGATTTGGAGATACAAAGGAGCTATAAGCACTTATTTGTCTCTAAGGCACTTATATTCTAAACAGACTGAAAACATATACATAACATAATAATAAGAGTAATTTGAGGAAGAGCAGAACACTGACAACAGGCAGAATCTAAAAAAAACTTTGTCTGAGATACTACATCTAGTAAGAGTCATAGAGGAGACTGAGAGGTCTAAGAGGTGGGGTCTAGGCTACACAAAGGCAAGGTGGTAGGAAGTTGACTGCTATGTTTGTGAAATCGAATGTACACCAATTTAATTGGAATCCCGAGCAGCAAAATATAGCACTATAAAGGGTCTGGAAGGAAGACTGGAAGAACACTTCAAATCTGAGATTTGCACTTTATTTTAAGGCAACAGAGAAACATACAAGAGACATATGTTAGACTTGCACTATATAGGAATATGATTTTGCTCCTCTGAGGGATTTACTGGAATTTTATAAAACAAATCAAAGGCAATCAAATGTTGTAAGAAATAGTAGGTGGCTATGCATCTGCTAATTTTAGGAAATTCCAAAAATGTTATGGGATAAATACTCTTCTGGAAAATTAAGTCAATTCATCAAATAAAGGGATGCATCATTTGTCTGTGATATCTAAAGTGATAACAAGAAGTAGATTCTCTGATAGTATTAACAAACAGTAGACAAATACTCTGCCTTCTAGGAGCTTATCTTCTAGTTGAAGATAAAAGAAGTGCAAACACTGAAAATAATTAAAGAACAATGTAAGAAATTATATAACCAAATGCTTACTTTTGACTCTGTGTTATAGGAAATCAGAAGAGGGAAAAATATGAAATAGGACTCAGAATCCAGGGAAGTAATAGGAGAAGCAGAAAAACAGTTCTCTGAATGGGGAGGAACCTCATAGGCTATCTAGTACAACAGATACTTAAAAAAAATATCCTCTTTACTACATAAGAGGCCGGTAGTCATCTAGCTATTGTTTAAAGATCTTCAATTAACTCTTTTTTAAAAAAATAATTAATAATGTGGAAATAGGTTTAAGTTATACATACATTTAAATGTATGTATAACCCAGTGGAATTGCTTGTCAACTCTAGGAGGAGAGTGGAATGAGGGGAGGGAGAAAACATGAATCATAGAATCATGGCAAAAATTTAAAAATAAAAAATTTAATAAGGATCTTCAATTAGAGAGAACCTACTCTCTTGACAAGAAAATGCACATTGCATACCTCTTAACTGTTAAAATTGTTTTATTATTGTTTAGTATTCAGTCCTATTGGACTTTTCATGACTCCATGAACCATAGTATATCAATCCTATTTATGTAATTTTCCTAGGAGAGATACTGGAGTGGTTTGTTATTTCCTTCTCCAGCACAAATTGAGGTAAATTACTTGTTCAGGGACACATACCTAGTGAGTGATTGAGGATGAATTTGAACTTGTCTTCCTAACTCCAGAACCCCCCACCCCCACCCCCATCCACTGTGTCACCTAGATGCCTCTGTTAGAATACTACATTTTATTAATTCCACATTTGCTTTTTTATAACTTCTACCAATCACTCCTAGTCACAGGTTAAGGAAAACAAAATTATTCATTCATTTAGGATAAAATACTTGAAGGCAGCTATGATACATCATAAGTCATTGGTGCCTTTTGAGAGATTAGTTTCACTAGAGATAAGGTAACAGAAGCTAGATTGGGAAAGAGAGGGGAGTAGGCAGTAAAGAATAATTAGTTGATGAAGTGGAGAGGTACACATATATACATATACACATATGTATATGTACATTTTTGGAAGTTTGAAATGAAGGAATGAGAAAAGAGGTTTATAAGTGAAGGAGTAGCCTTAAAAGAAACAAATACATTATATATATTTTTGAGTGTGGAGGCAATTCATTCCTTACTGACATTTCAGATTGTGGGCAAGCCCAGTGTTCTCACTAATATTTTTTTTTTCTTTTCCTGATATTTAATTCTTCCATCTGTCTCCATTCCAATCATGTTTATTGATTTTACTTCTTTTATCACTGGCCATTGACTGGTGGTGTCCATAGTTATGCATAAGTAGTATTGATCCTGAGGGAATGACCCTCTAATGGGTGTCAGCTAAGGTCAAGAGCGGAGTATAGCCCTTCCTTGATTTTTGTTAATTTAGTTTATTGGGATTTTGCTGTTCTCATTTTCAGATGAGGAAATGGATTGGTTATAGGATGAGAGGAGATTTTTAATGAATTCATTATTTGAACTGGTCATGGTCAAGGTGCATTGTTGTCCTTTTTCTGGGCTGGGTAGAATAGCATACCCTGTCAAGACACCTTGACTTCGGGGTGTTTCTGGCAAAAGGTATTCTATTCTCTTGGATGCTTGTTGGGGCTATACATACTCAGCCCTAGCCAATTTGCAGGGCAGTATGTGCAGACCTGATTCTATTCAAATACCTTTGGTTTCCTTTTTTTTTTTAATTAAAATTGTTTAAATTTAAATTTATTTATTTAGAATATTTTCCTATGGTTACATGATTCATGATTTTTCCCACCCCTCTTCTCCCTTCCCTCCTTCCTCCTGGAGCTGGCAAGCAATTCCACTGGGTTATACATGTATCATTGTTCAAAACCTATTTCCATGTTATTCATATTTGCAATAGAGTGATTCTTTAACATCAAAACCCTAATCACATCACCGTGGAAACACATGATCAATCATATGTTTTTCTTCTGTGTTTCTGCTCCCACAGTTCTTTTTGTGGATGTGGATAGTGTTCTTTCTCATAAGTTCCTCTGGATTGTCTTGGATCATTTCATTGCTACTAGTAGAAAAGTCTGTTACATTTGATTGTGCCACGTTTCACTTTCTGTGTACAATGTTCTCCTGGTCCTACTCATTTCTCTCTGCATCAATTCCTGGAGGTCTTTCCAGTTCACATAGAAATCTTCCATTTCATCATTCCTTTCAGCACAATAGTATTCTATCATCAAGAGATACCACAACTTGTTCAGCCATTCCCCAATAGATGAATACTTTGGATTTCTTTTGGCTGCTCTTCTTGGTTACAAAGGGAGGTAGGAGGGGAGAACTAATCAGAATTCATGACATTTTCTAGTGAAGAAAAATATTTTGTTTTTCAAAAATTTCATCTACCTTGGGGCAGCTGGGTAGCTCAGTGGATTGAGAGCCAGGCCTAGAGACGGGAGGTCCTAGGTTCAAATCCGGCCTCAAGACACTTCCCAGCTGTGTGACCCTGGGCAAGTCACTTGACCCCCATTGCCTACCCTTACCAATCTTCCACCTATAAAGTCAATACACAGAAGTTAAGGGTTTAAAATAAAAAAAAATTAAAAAAAATTTCATCTACCAAAATGATTGGGGTATTTTAAGAAGAAAACTTTACAAAACTCATTTGAATAGTTCAGTGTTTGCCCTGTTTGTAAAGTTTTCAACTTCCAAATGCTAATACAGAATATTTTTAAAAAGTAAGAAAAATATTAGTGGAAATAATAGACATTTGCACCTTGCTACTAACTAGAAAAACAGGGATCTGTCTTAGACAAATCCAAATTATTTTAGTTACAGTTCCAACTTCTATTAAATACTATCTGTGTGACCTTAGACAAATCACTTACCTCTTTAGCCCTTTATGTCCTTGTCTTTAAAAGGAAAGAATTGGAAGAGATGTCACTTGATTTCCCTTTTAGCTCTAGATTTATGTCCTTCTGAAGCAATGAATCTATAGTCCTATGATAGAGTGATTGTTCCTTAATACAGAACCAGGAGAACAGCTAGGTGGCTCAGTGGATTGAGAGCCAGGTCTAGAGATGGGAGGTCCTAGTTGGAAATCTGGCCTCAGACAATTTCTAGCTGGTTGACCCTGGGCAAATCACTTAACCCTCATTGTCTCACCCTTTCCACTCTTCTGACTTGGAACAGACATCCAATATTGATTTTAAGATGGAAGGTAAAGGTTACGTTAAAAGAAAAAAAAAAGAACCTAAAGAATTTTAATAACAAAGATTTGATTCCTTTCCCTGACTCACTCAAATTTACCCCCTTAAATTTACAGAATGCTCACAAAGTTCTGTGGTCCAATTATCATATACTATTTTGGAGAACTCTATGTATCTTCTTCCCTTTCTTCTTCCACAGACTAGATGACAAACTCCATAAAGGGAAGTATAGAGGTCTGGAGGCTCATTCCCTCAACAACAATTCAAATAATTGAGAAGTATCCTGAGAATATTTAGCTACTATTCCTCTCAGAATTTTGAGAATAACTCGAAGGGATTGGGGGTATTTTTCTTTTCTTTTTTTTACCTTCTGTCTTAGAGTCAATACTGGATATTGGTTCTAAGGCAGAAGAGTGGTAAGGGCTAGACAATGGAGGTTAAGTGACTTGCCCAGCGTTATATAGCTAGGAAGTGTCTGAGGCCAGATTTAAACCCAGGACCTCCCATCTCTGGGCCTGACTCTCAATCCACTGAGCCACCCAGCTGGCCCCAGGTATTTTTCTAATATTGCTGCTTATAAGCTTCCATCTGACAATATCTCCCTAATATTTTTTAAATCATTAATAACAATTATATTTATAAAAGACAAAAGGATAATATAATTTTCAAGCCCTTTTCTTTTTTTCTTAGAATTAATACCAGTATTAGTTCTGAGGCAGAAGAACAGTTAGGGCTAGGTAATTGAAATTAAATGTCTTGACCAGGGTCACACAGTTAGGAAGTGTCTAAAGCCACATTTGAACTTAGGTCTTCCCAACTCCAGGCCTGGCCCTCTTTTCACTGAGCCTCAAATCTGCTAATACTATCTTCTTAAACAGGGACTACACACTTCTTTACTACTTTATGACTTCTTTACTACTTTAATGTCTGGCTTCAAACAAATTGAGAGCTTTTAAATTCTCCCTGCACCTCAACTATACCATCATGTTCACTTCTGAGTAGGATCCAGTGGATTCATGAGAGTCTCCCTTCCTTACAGGATGAAATGCCTCTTGTTAGATTAATTCACTGCTGGGCTAGGTCAAGCAGTTGTTTCTGCAGTTGATTCCTCATTGTGCTCAGTTGCTTCAGCTGCAGATAAAATCTGTAATCTATTCCAGCATTGGCAAAGGTTTTCAAGTTCAAGTACCCAGAGGGCAAATTCTAGCTGTATGTGAGCCTCCCCTACATTCCCAGAGAGAGCTGAGGGAGGAATTGCTTGCTTTAGGCGCCTGGACAGATGGGTAGGGAATGCAAAAAATGGCCTCAGAAGCTGGGAAGAAGGGAATGGAGCAGCTCCTCTATGCCAAGGGTGACACTCATGCCAATACTTCGCTAAAGTTGATCTATTCCACACAAAGTTGTCCTCCTTAATGTCCAACAACAAGCTGAGGTGTGGTGGGAAATTTATACACCTATACACTCTTATGTTCAATCTGCATGATTAACATATTCTCCCTCACTTTCTTAAGTAGAGACAGTGAACAAAAAGGTAAAGTACTGATTTAGAGTTGATTTCCAACTTCTGAGATGCAAATACTAACACTGAAAATTTAGCAATGGACTCACTTGAACTGATAAAAGACTACCCTCTCCTGAAATACCATCTTCAATGTTCATTCATCTAAATTCAGAAGTGAATAAACATAATAGAGACATAAGAAAAGAAGTTTCTTCCTATTAAAGAAAAGTACTGTTGCTGGACTGAAGGGAGAGAGGTCTGGAGGTCCCTCCCTCACCCAGTGGCCCATAGCAGTTCTAGGTTTTTTTTCCAGAGAAGAGAGAATGTCTAAAGCTTCTGAATGTACACTCAGTTTCAGTTCAGGAAATTAAAAGGGTTTTCAGCATGAAGTAGGATGACAAGAAGTAGTTTAAGGAGACCTGCACATGCTTTGAAATGGGGAGGGGAAAATTCCCTTCATCACACATTTCTGGAAACACATCTATTCACTTTTTACAAGTTGGTACCAAACAGACTCTATTGGACAGCTCCAAGAACTGGATTCTCCTTGGCCAGTCCTTCTATTACACAGGGAATGACTCTATAAAAAATGTTGCCTTTCCTCCAAAACTCAGCACAGTATTCTGCATATAGTCATTATAGAATAAATGATTATTGAGTTAAATTGAGTTTAATGGTAGCCCAGGCAGTAAATATATATATATATATACATATATATATATATACACACATTATATACTGTATAAGGTAAGATATAGTTCTATACCCCAGTGAGTATGGTTGTTATTCCCTCTCTGAGCTATTTATGATGAGAATAAAGTTTAAACATTGTCCATCACCACCCTCATCCTCCCCTCCACTGTAATAATTTTTCATGCCTCTTTATGTTATATAATTTACCCCATTCCACCTCTCCTTTCCCTTTTCTCTCATTGCAATTCTCTTTTTCACCCCTTGGTTTTTTTGGTTTTTTTTGCATATCATATCATCATTATTAGCTTACTTCCCCACTCTCTAAGTATATTCCTTCTATCTTCTCTACTACAAAGAATAATGTTAAAGAAATACAGATATCCTCTTTCCCTGTAACAGTAGGTAGAGTTTGACCTCATTGAATCCCTTAAATTTTCTTTTTCTTATTTACCTTTTTAGGCTTTTCTTGGATCTCATGTTTGGTCTTCAAATTTTTTGTATAAGTCTGTTTTTTTCCTCAGGAATTCTTAGAAATCTGTGTTATCAAATGACCATTTTTTCCTCTGAAAGAATATGCTTAGTTTTTCTGGATAAGTGATTCTTGCTTGTAAACCTAGAACTTTCACTTTCCTGAATATCATATTCCATGCCTTCTGATCCTTTAATGTGGAAGCCATTAGGTCCTATGTGATCCTGATTGTAGCTCCATGATATTAACATTTTTTCTTTCAGGTTGTTTGCAGTATTTTCTCCTGGGCTTGGGTGCTCTTGAATTTAGGTATTATGTTTCTAGAGGTTGTCACATCAAGATTTTTTTCTGGAGGTGATCTGTGGATCCTTCAATTTCTATTTTATTTTCTTCAAGAATATTTGGGAAATTTTCTTTGATAATTTCTGGACATCTGGACATCTATTATGAAGTTCAAGCTTTTTTTCATCATGGCTTTCAGATAGTCCAATAATTCTTAAATTGTCTCTCCTGGACCTATTTTCTAGGTCAGTTGTTTTTTAAATGAGATATTTCACATTTTACTCTGTTTTTTCATCCTTTTGGTTTTATTTCTTCTTGACATTTCATGAAACCATTAGCTTCCAGTGACCCAATTCTAATTTTTAAGAAATTATTTTCCTCCATCAGCTTTTGAGCCTCCTTTTTCATTTGGTCCATTTCTTCTTGCATTGCTTTCATTTCTCTTCCCCATTTTTCCTTTCCTCCTTTTAATTGCTTTTTGAAATCCTCTTTGAGCTCTTCCAGGATCTGTGTCTAATTCATATTTTTTTTTGGACTTTGAGTGTGTTAGCTTTGCTTTTACTGCCCCCCTATGTATCTATGCCTTGTTCTTTGCATAAAAATTCTCTATAGTTAAATGCTTTTTTTTGTTTCCTCATTTTCCCAACCTTTTTATAGGTAGACTGTTCTCTGGGAGGTTAGGGTACCCTCTTAAGCTTCAGTCCTTCCTTAATGCTACTCTTAGCTTTATTTCTGTGTTTCTGCCAGTTTCAGTTCTACCAAGATATTATGATGGCCTGAAGGCTAGGAGTTCTGAGAGCTACCTCCACTGCTGATTCAATTAACCTTGAGACTGCTGATGGCTGAAATTCTCACCTCAGGCTTGGGTGAAGTTTTTGGTCTCACTCTGTGCTTGATCAGATTAGGCACAGGTCAAATTCTAGCTTCAGGCTTGAGTGAAGCTTTTGGTCTCACTCTGGGCTCCATCAGGACATGCAAACTGCCCTGCCCTTGAGCTTTGACAAAAGGCTCAGGGGACCTAGCTTTTGGTTCACCAACTACCCCAAATTTGGATCTATGTCCTTCCCACAAGTCCTGACTAGGACTTCTGGCTTTAATCTGGGACCACACAGATCAGTCTGCTTCAACACAGATTGCACTGGGCTAGAATTCTGGACCCTGCTGCAGATTTGCTTGGAACCTCAAGGGGTGTGTATTGGCTTGGACTTCTATGTGCCCAAGTAGGGTCTCAAGGTCTGGATGTTGCAATGGGCTCAGTTTCAGAACTTGGCACAGAAAGAGTGGGGTTGAGGTGAGGGCAGGACTTGTTCTTGATTCCTTGCTGTAACCTGCTGCTGGCTGTACTCCTCTCTCATACCAGGGCCCTAGATGTTCTCTGCCTGCCATTTAGGTTTTTCTCTTCTTGAAATTTGCTTCATTCTGTTTCCTTATTGGTTCTTTCACTCCTGCATTCATTTTGTGGCACTATTTTAATATTAGTTGGAGGGGATTCTCATGGTGGTTTTAAGCTTCCCTGTTCCTACTCCTCCATCATGGCACCAGAACCAGAAATCCTACATCATACACTGTGAATGAATGAAAAAAAAAGGAATTTATTAAGCTTAGATATGTGTAAAGTGAGATCTTAACACTGATGATACTAGTCAAAACTTTGTTTCATCAGAAGATGTGGTAAGCATAACTTCAAAAATGCATATATGCATACAAGGAAATTTTTTTCTTATTGTCATTGATGCCTTATGTTTTTTTTATCTTTTTTAAAAATATTTTTGTTGTCAGGCAAAACACACTTTCATATAGGTCATTGTTGTAAGAGTAAACTCATATATAACCAATACCCCAAAATAAAATCATAAATGCACTGATGTGAAAGACAACTACAATAATCCTTTCTCTGGAGGTGGATAGCATTCCATGTCATCAGTCTTCTAGAATTGTCCCAGATCATTGCATTGCTGAGAATAGCCAAGTTTTTACAGATAATCATTGTTCAATATTGCTGTTACTAGGTATAATAATGTTCTCTCAGTTCTGCTTATTTGACTCTGCTCCAGTTACCATTTATCTTTCCTGCTTTTTCTGAAATCATCTTGCTTATCATTTCTTTTAGCACAATAGTATTTCATCACCAACATATAATACAGTTTGTTCTGCCATTCCCAATTGATGGATCTCTTCTTAATTTCCAGTTCTTTGACTCTACAAAAAAGAGCTATTATGAATATTTTTGTACAAGTAAGTCCTTTCGCCTTTTTTATTTTATCTTTGGTATACAGGCCCAACACTGGTATTACCAGATCTGAGGATATGCACAATTTTATAGACCTTTGGATATAGTTCCAAAATTTTCTCCACAATGATTGGATCAATTTACAACTCCGCCAAAAATGCATTAGTGTCCCAAATTTGCCACATCTCCTTTCTCTATCTCTCTGTCTCTGTTTCTGACTCTTGTCTCTCTCTCTCTCATAGACAAGTCAAGTATTGGGCTATATATTATACTTAATAGCTAAAATATTTTTTTCTATCTATTTGCCCCCTCTTTTACATTTTTTGTTTTTTTCTGAGCTTAATTTTTTTCCAATATTCTAATTATTGTGTATCACTGTTCACTAATCTACCACTCCTCTAATTGAAATTCTGGCTTGTAAGAAATATGTATAGACCATTTAATGTATAGACATTTTTCCCCCAAATATTTCCCTGTCCCTTTCGTTACTCTGTATACCTTGAATTCCTTTGAATTGTGTCAGAACAGCAATGTCTTAAAATATTATCACATGACCTTTTTTTCAAAATTGTTCTTATGATTTTCTGTCATCTTAAAAATATGGTAATATTTTCATCACGCTGTTCCACTTCCTCAAACACATGTGCTCTTCACTATTTTTTTGTGGATGAAAAAATCCTTTGAAAGTCTGCTGAAAACAATGGAGTTCTTCTCAGAATAATATTAAAAAGAAAAAATAATCCAAGGAAATACTGAATTATTGAATTATTGAAAGTAAAGATTTGTTTTTTCCCATTAGTTTATAGATCCCCTTGTAATTTATCCATAGAGGTTTGTTGGCCCATGTTAAGAACTTCTGCTTCAGAGATAGCCTTGTATTTTAGACCTTGTGCCTTTCTAGAGGCTATATTTAAAAGTAAATTGTTTGGAAGCAAAATTCTGACCATGCACATACTGTATCTTAGCTATGTCTGCACTATTCACTTTAAAGGTCTGTACAAGATAGGAAATAATATTAGCTAATAATACAGTGCTTTTACTTTTACAAAGTGCTTTCACATACATTATCTGATTTACTACTCATGAGAGTCATATGAGGCTGGGAATATCTGAATTATGAGCCCTACCTTAAGGAAGAGAAATCATCTGGATAAAGAGGTTAAAAAAACAGCTAATGGAGTCCCAGGGAAATTATGTAACATACTCAAGATTGAAACATGCACAGGGGTCATCAGTGGTTATGGTGAGATTTATCCTCAGTCTTGAGATTCCAAATTCAATGCTATTTCCTTTATATCATGTTCAGTAAAAAGTATTAGTCAATTGCATGAGGAGAATGGTGGAAATGTCCAATAGTGAGCATTTCATCCAATTTACTAGGGGTTCACTTCCGAGCTATTAAATGAGCATAAATTAGTGCTAAGGAAACAAGGATAAGTAAGTCTCTGGTCCAAAGGAGTTTATGTTCTATTGGAAAGAATAGGACATTTATATAAACAAATAGAAAATACTTTCAGGGTCAGGGCAAGGACAACTTGTGGAATAGGGAAAGGTTTACAGAGGTTGTAGCAGCTGAGTTGAGTCTTGAAGACAACTAAGGACCCCAAGCAGAAACCAAAAAATGCATACATCCCAGACATTTGGGGAAACTGTAAATGGCATTCATGCTGAAAATAGAATGTCAAGTCTGGGGAAGAGCAAGCAGACGAATTTGACTAGAAACATATTGTACATAAATGAATGAATGAATGAATGAATGAATGGATAAATGAAAAAGCATTTATTGAGTGCTCCCTACTTATCCGGAAATATAAAATAAATTAACAGAGGTAATCCAGAGACAGATTATAGTGGGCTTTAACAAGTAGGATGAGGAACTTGTATTTCATCCTGGAGGCAATAGAGAGTCCCTGAAGATTTTTGAAGAGGGTAATTATAGAGCTTTTTACTTTATAAAAATTATGTGATAGCTTTATGCAGGATGAACTAGAGTGTGGATAGGCTAGAAACTGGGAGACCAATTAGTAGCCTATTGAAATAACCTAGGTAAGAATTGTGTTCCAGTTGGTCTTGTAAGTTGGTTTAATAAGTAAAGAAAAGGTAAGAGATGTAAAGAAAAAAAGGGAGAATTATGTTTCTATTACTACTATAACATGTCCTGAGTTCTGTATAAATTATCTCTTCCAGTGTGACCCAAATTAATTGCCAAGTCAGAAACTATCATATGTGAGAATCTTATAAAAGAATTATATCTGGGTTTGCCTAAATGCTGACCCTGAATAGCCAATAAATTGTTTTGCATCATAAGTATTTTTCTGTTTATGCTTAGTGGCAAAGTGAGGACAATTGGAGGACTTCTTTCTGACCAGCTCATTCAGCAAAATTAAGTGAACTTTGTTTCCTGTTCAAACAGTTTAGCAATCATGTCTGTTATGTGACTAATTTATGTCAAACATGTCAAAATCATTTTGGGAGATAAAATGAATTCCTTGTGGCATCAGCTGCCTTTCAGTTCAATACACAGGTGCATATTTAAGTGGACAAAACATTGAACACATCTACTAGTGGTTTGGTTTTGTGATCAATGCAATTTCAAAAAGGCGACAATATAGGATCCAGACTATATTTTTAAAACTAATTTTCTGTTGCTTTTGAGTTCCTTTGGATGTACGCAACATTTCCTTTCACTATTATGTCCTAGGAAGTCATCACATGTAAACAGGCTTGTTTGCAAAAAATATATATAGTTTTTTAAAGCTACCCACTCTACTCCCTATCACACACACACACACACACACACACACACACACACACACATACGCACACACAACTTGAGGAGAGAAAAGGAAAAATGCAATGTAGTCTCCTCATACAGTATTGAATTATATCAGGTCTACAAATATCTAAATATCTAGCTATTTGGTGATGCTAAGAAGATAAAATGAGGAAGCAAACCTTCCTTATCTGGTCTAAAAGGTGAAGTTAAAACCTTATCTTTTTTTTTTTTTAACCCTCACCTTCCATCTTAGAATCAATACTAGGTATTGGTTCCAAGGCAGAAGAGTGGTAAAGGCTAAGAAATGGGGGTTAGATGACTTGCCCAGGGTCACACAGCTGGGAAGTGTCTGAAGCCACATTTGAACCCAGGATCTCCCATATCTGGGCCTGACTCTCAATCCACTGAGTCACCCAGCTGGCCCCTGGAATCAAACCTTATCTTGATTCACTGTTTCATATATTTGGACACTGAAATTATCTTATAGATTTCTATTCCAACACTTTCCTTTTACAGATGAAGAAACTGAGTTACAGGAAGATGTGGTCTAGTGAAATTATTACAAATGAAATTTTACAGATCCAGTATCTGAATTCAAGGCCCCTGATTTTAAATCTAAACATATGTTTTGTATGATTTGTAACCATTCCTGTCCTTGCTGATTGGTTTATCATCTGAAGTCATAGCAATTGCAACTTGTGTCATTTGCTCAACACTTTCATATATACTGTCTGTTGTTATTTAACTTTGCAAATGAACTTGTATTCTATAGCCTCCCCTGGCTCTTCTTGAACCCACAAAAAGATCATAAGTGTGTGGAAAGTTTAAGATCATATCTTATAATTCTTGGAATTCTCCACAGTTATTAGCATAGTACCAGGCACAAAATTAGATGTCAACTAACTTTTCTGAGGTGTTAAATGAAATCGAGCTACAGAAATCTATTGGTTATTTTACTTTCTGAAGTACCATGAGGAAAAAAAAAACTTTGTAAAGTATGGATATAATAATGGGCTTAAAGCTAGAAGAGACCTCAGAGACCATCTAGTCTAACTCTCCTACTTCCTATGAGGCCTAGAGAGTTATTTGAATATCCTTGGGTCACACAGGCAGTAGAGTTTAAATCTGAACCCTAGTTAGTATATTCCTGGTCCAGAATTCACCACACACTTCATTCTACTACACTACCAATCTCAATTTATAGATCAAGAAACTGAGGATATTGAAAAGGACAGCAATTGACTCAAGATCATACAAATACAAAGTATCAGAGGCAGGATTTGAGTCTAGTTCTTTTATATGATTCATACTAATAAAACATCTATGATAATATGAGTAGTTACTCTCATATATAAAAGAATTTACAGTGTAGAACTATTTATGATTAAGAGCTGAAACTAATGGCATATATAATAAGTACTATAACAATTGAAAAAAGGTGGTCAGTGCCCACAGTTTTATTTTATTTTTTAAATTTTATTCAGTTTCTGGAAGCCATACATGAAGAAAGACTGAATACCTAGAGAGTGTCTAAAAGAGAGCAACCAGTTTGGTAAATAGTCATTTCAGTGGCACAGTGGATATAGGAGCCAGCAAGACACTGAGTTCAAATTTGACCTCAATTGCTTACTGGCAATGTGACCCTGGGCAAGTCACTATATGCCTCAGTTTCCTCAACTATAAAATGAGGATTAAAATAACACTTACTCTCAAGGATCATTATGAGGATCAAGTGAGATAATATTTGTGAAGTACTTAGCCACATACTTTATACATAGTTGGAACTTAATAAATACGTATTCTCTTTCCTCCTCACCTTGAAGTCAATGAAATGAGGATCAATGGAAGGAAATTGGTCTATTTACTGGACCACTGAGAGGTAAGGAGGACAGACAGAGATAATAAGGGTCATTAATTATTTAAAGATCTGTCATATGGAAGGTAGAAAAAACTTAGACTGTTTGGCTCCAGAGGGTGGAACCAGTCTCAAGGGGTAGAACTTTCAAAGAGTAAAATTTAGGCTTCACATCCAAAGTTGAAACTCTTCCATTGAGATAGAACAGCTGGGGGCAGCTAGATGGTACAATGGATAAAGCACCAGACCTGGAGTTGGGATGAACTGAGTTCAAATTTGGAGTCATATGCTTTCCCTTGTCTCTTAGAGTTGTCACAAGAACAAAAGATAAGAGTTGAGAGAGAAAAAGAAAGAGAAAAAAAGATATAGAGAGAGAAAGAAAGAGAGAGAGAAAGAGATAGTGACTAGCCATTTCTTGGAGCTCTCTAAGAAGAAACAAAATAACTTCTGTAAAATTTTTGTAAAATTCAAGATTTAAATTTTTTTTTCTTTTTTGAGAGAAAATTCAGGAAAAGAAGTTTGCTAACTCCCCAAAGCAAGAAAGTGAACTTTTTGAAGAAAGCACCAGAAAGAAGCCTGAAGAAACCACACACTGCATCAAAAGATCCAGAACGAACTTTGGAATGTAGTGAATTGAACTAAAATGGGTTGAATACATTTACTCTGAATGTAAACTTTTATGCCAAAGGGGATTTCACCCTAATTGGCTTTTTGTCAATGTGCCTACTAATCACTGGTTTTGCTTTCTTTCTCTTTTATTTCCCTCTCTTCCCTAAATTATTGTAATTATTTCTTAGAAAGTGTAATATTATATGCACCTCTAATAAGAGATATTTAGAGATATAAACTAGTTATGTGAAATGATTCATTGTGGAGACTAGGCACGTAAATCTGGGAGATTTCAATATGTTCGTATCCCAAAGAATCACAGCAGGGATTGTGTAAAGGGAATCCCTTTCTCCCAGGATCATGAACTTTCTGCTCATCTGAACCAACCCATTAGTACCCCAGAACTAGGGGTTACAAGTCCAAGTCGCTGATGGGCTGGTACCTATGAGGAGAAAGTTCACAATCCTGGGAGGAAGGGGTTCCCTTTATACACTTTTACTGAGTGTATTATTATAAGGATTTCTTTTGTGGATGATTTTGACTAGATAACTTCTGAAATTCCTTCCAATTCCCAAATTCTCTGTGAACTGGAGTTAATGAAAAATTGATTCCTAGAGGAAGTGGGACTTGAGTTCTATGCAGAATTACTTTCAGGTTAACAGAGAAGAAATAATAACTTCAAATGGGATATAATTATATTTGACCTTATTTATAGCAGAGATCAATAAAATATAGCAGTATCATTCATACCTTCTTGTAAATTATGGAATCATAGACATAGAGCTATAAGGGATTGTAAATCTTTTTATTTTAAAAATGAGGGAATTGAAGTCTGGGATCACGGAAATAAAACAACAACAGTTAGGATTTGAACCGAGAACCTCTGGGAACATTGCTGAGGCATATTCCATTGGGCAACACTGCCTTTTCATCACATGCCAAGGTTCCTCATCTTCTCTTCTGCCATTCATTTCAAGAACAAACTGTGTACATTCGTTGGTGATAATAACTGACCTAAACATTCTATATTCTATCCTAATTTAATAAAAATATTAATAATATTAACAACAAATGCTTACATAATGCTTCTAGGTTTTCAAAGTGTTTAATATGTATTATCTCCTTTGAATCTTACAACAACCCTATGCTATAGGTACCATCAATATCTCCATTTTATAGATTGAGAAACTGACTCAGAGGTTAAGTGACTTGTCTTGGATGACACAGTTAATAATTGTGTGATTCAAAATTTGAACTCATGTCTTTCTTATTCCAAGTCTAGAAATCTATGCACTATGTCAAAAAACTGCCCTCAGGTTCCAGAAAGAAGGAATCCCAGGCATGAAGAAATTGGAGACATACCACAACAGGGAACTGTGGACAAAATGACTGTATTCCTGGTGCTGGAATAAAGATAAATAAAAATAGCTATCTTAAGCTGATATGTCAAGTGTGAGGGATGGGAGCTCAAGACAGACTAGGATATCAGTAAGAAGTTACCACACCCATGAGCAAAAAGTAGGTCTACCAGATGGTCACAAGCCCAGGTAATTATGTAGGTACTGATATTCAATTTGGCAAAGATTAAGAGTCAGGCTTAAAAATCAAGTAGTGGATTTTTGAGTTCTTGAGTTAATTGAATTTTGAGTTCTTGAGTTAATTGAATTATAAGTTCTTCCAAAGCCTATGTCCATTTCACTGAAATTTCTATGTTTTTCTTGGTGTTCCTTTAACTTCTTCTGATCCATTTGTTTTTTGTTCAATTTCTAGATAGAAGCTGTCGATTGTGGTTTCTGTTTTCTTTTTTCTCTTGTTTACTCATATTTTTTTCCTTCTTTCTCCCCTGCAATTGGCTGTAGTCTTGGTCCTCTAATCATTTTTTTTTATCTGTGGATTTGGGCTATTCAGTCCTGGGAGGGCTTCTTCTCTGTTTTGTTAATTAATTAGTTTAGTGGGACCTGAGGCCAGTTCTCCCTCTCTGGGTTTCTCCCCAGCAGCTTCACTGCTGTCTGTGATCAGAGCCTTGAGTTTGGCACAGCTGTGCCAGTGAGGCACTCCCTCAGACTAACACCCCAGCCCACCCACAGATTCCAGGATCTGCTGGAGACTCAGTACATTAGGTAGAGTAGGGGATCTGGGATTTTCCTCCTTTCTTTCCCCTCCCACTGGATGGTTCCAAGAATTCAGGCTTTTTTTTTTCTCTTTTTTTTCCACATACCTTTTAAGTTGGGTTCAGCTGGAGGATGCCCCAGTTCTGTTCTTTTGTCAGATTTGGTTTTCTGTTCCCTCAGAGCCCTTTGTCCTTGATTGGTGGTGAAGGGCTTTACGGAAGTCTGGAGCCTTACTGCTTCTATGCCGCCATCTTCCCAGAATGAAAAAAAAATCAAGTACTGGAGAGCAGACCTCATCCAAATGTGACTGAGTCTAAAGCAATGATTGTTAATCTTCTGGATCCATATTCAGGCATTAGTTTCATGTAGGTCTAAGTGATTAAGGAAAGAATACAAAGAGCACTAATTGTTGGTGACATCTTCCTAGAAAAAAGAAAGGGTGAGAGAATATCCTTCCATGTGTTCAATTTCTATTGTAAGTATTGATTCATATTCTCCAGGGTGTATTGTGGAAGAGTCCTAGAGGGATGTTGGATATTACAACCCACCTAGGAACTCCCCAGGGCTAGTGAAGCACAAAACTCTTGGTTTATGTAAAATGAAGTTTATTTTAAAAAAGAAATAAAAGGAACCAGTAGTTATGACCCTAAATCTATCCAAACTAACTCCAGAAGAGCCTTCATTTTCTTCTTTAGGACCTGCTTAATCCTCCCTATGGTATCTAAGAAAACCCCCCCTCAGTGCTATCTGACTTAATCTAACTTAATAATTATAACTATATAATAATTATAACCATATAACAATATAATAAAACCATAATAATAATAATAACAACCAATAATTAATAAGAAAGAAAGGGGGAAAACCCTCTGGGTCTGGCTGCTGTAATAAATAACTCAAAGTTATAGGTGGAAAGTTTTGAATTACTTTAGCCAATAAGAATTCTGGTAGATGGATCACTGCCAGATGAAGACTGGTCTCAGGGAAATTAGTTTCCTCCAAGCAAACCCTCTACCTAAATGTCAAATATTTTCTCCACAAAAATCCTGACTTTCCAGGGAGAATCTCTTAGAACAGAACTCCTCCTTCAGTTTGATGGGAATTGTAGGCAGAGACAAAATCTCCCTCCAGCTTGGTCAAAATTCAAGATGGAAGTGAAGTTCAGTTATTTCCAGTTATAGACCCACAATTCCTTTCTATCCAGAATCCTTTCCCAGGGCTTCTCTCAAAACTTCCTTCCTTCAACTAACCCTAGAAATCAGACTATCTCTAACTTATTCCTAGAAGGGCTCACATGGAGGACAATGTATCCAACAATGCTTTTGAGTGGGTACAAGTCAAAACTACAGGCATTCTGGCAAATTAATAGTTATTATTGCTCTTGTGGTAAGGTAGCAGAAATATGCCTTAGGGTAAAACATAATAAATTTTTTCAGAGGAAAGAAAAAGAAATGTTTCTGATATTTTCCTGTGAGAATAATGTAGCACCTGAGAGTTTCTTTGCTAGAGAATATTATATTGGTTCCTGGCAAGAGCGAATAGTTAACACATTTCAAACCTAGGACTTACTCATAGTTCTTTAAGAGAATTCTTTGAGAGAATTATGATTTCTTCTGTGCAGGTACATCCTCAACAAAAGTAGAGATCACCATACCTTTTCATATAACCCTATACAATTCTTATCAATATGGTCTCAAAAATCCTCCTTAGAACATCCAAAAATATATTCAGGCCCTTCTCTTGGTTCTTGTTAATATCTTAGAAATATCTCTTACTAACAACTTCCTGCTTAAAGAGCCTTGCCTTTTAAAGAAGACATATAATAAAGATAAATTAACAAATTAAGCTTGTCTGATAATGTATGTCTTATCCCATATCCATTGTTTGTACCTCTCTGCATAAAAAATACATATATTTCATTAGTTATGCTTTCAGTGTTATTTCTTTCATGTAAGTTATTGTGAGCAAAATGCATAGTTGATTTATATGCATTACACCTATTTCCACTGACTGGAGCCTCTTGTTCCAAGCCAATGTCTGCCTGTTGTGGTGTCCTGCCCTTCCTCAGTAAGTGAGAGCACTGAGGTAAAAAAGAGTGTTTCTTGTACTCCTGCCAGCGAGGTTTAGGTATTAGAAATTGTGCTTCAACTATTTCACAGTACCTACTGGAACGATCATGGAAAATTGTGCCCTATAATCCTATGAGAGGATTCTGTCCCAACTCCTATTAACCATTAGCTTTATTGTTCATACACAGACCACTTGTCATAGTCCCTCATTCTATACTATAAAGGACCATCTTCACTTGGAAGCCTGCCACCATATTTACCAAATATTCTGAATAGTGATCCTTCTAAAAAGATATCTCTGCCATCCTGGCATGTACCACTGGGCCCCATCATGATTCAGGAAAAAGTGGTCCATATAGGTGAATCAGCGGGTAGAAAATCAGGCCTAGAGACATGAGGCCATGGGTTCAAATCTGGCCTCAGACATTTTCTAGCTTTGTGATCCTGAATAAGCCATTTAACTCCAATTTCCTAACAGTTATTATTCTTCTGCCTTGCAACTGATATATAGTATTGATTCTAAGCTAGAAGGTAAAGGTTTTAAAAAATGATGATTGAAAAAGGATGGATGTTGCAGCTTGTCTACATACTATATGGATTTCTATCCCAACCTCACATTGCAGCCAAACTCATAATGGATTCAGTTCCCTAAATCCTCGGGCTAAAGCAAGCTGTCATGGATATCCTCATTGCTTCTCTTTCCTCCTTTCACATTATTCTCAAGCTATGTCATTTACTTTTCTCTGTCCAAAATATAAAATCAGAACTCTCTGACATCCCAAACTGGTAACACCATTGAACTATTCTCCTGACTCTTAGTTCTGGGACCCCGAGGACTGATTTTATGTTTTTGGATTTATTAGAAATGGACAGCCTTGAATGAAGCTAAAAAAACTTCGAATGAGTAAAGAGAGATAGGGACACACTCTCTTTTCCCTTTCTTTACATGTGTACTAACATTTTAGAATTAGTATTCATTTCAGTGTTAAGTGGGCAGTAATATCTAGCTTCTTGCATTTGGCCTTCCTTTATTTCTTGTACAAGGGCTGCGAAAACACATTGTTTTAAATAGCTGAAGCCAATAACAGTTGAGCAGGTTAGAATAAGTCTTTACTTTCCATCCCCTAAAACACAGCAAACTGACCATTGAGAAGAGTTACTGAAAAGTTATGAACACACCATGACTGTGTTCTCTATATACTCTACATACCTATGGTAAATGACCCTTCCAGTGACCTACTTGTCCAAAGGGAGACACACTTTTTTATTTGCCAATTGATGCTTCTCTATGCCTTGGACTGTAACAATATGAGAAATGAAGTCTTTTATCAGAGAGAGAGAGAGAGAGAGAGAGAGAGAGAGAGAGAGAGAGAGAGAAACAGACACAGACAGACAGAGATAGAGACAGAGAGACAGAAAGAGAGGAGAAAAACATGATGGTAGGGACTTTCCTTAACTTAAATTTGTAAAAGTCTTCCAACATGGTATTTATTCATTGTCTACTTCAAAAAAATATTTTCTTTTAAGGATGATGAAACTGTTTCCTAGAAAGATTTTGTGATTTTTTTCCAAGGTCCTCATGAAAATAAGTGGGAAAAGCAGAACTCTAATCACCATCATAATCCAGTGTTTTTTCCTTTATTTTTTTCTTGACTCTAACAAACTGGATATAACTAGGTGGGTTTTCATTTTAAGAGAAGGGCTAAATAAGGTAGGAGATAGTGCTTTATTCAAAAGAGTGAATGACTAAAGGTGAAATTTCAGGTATCCTAAAGGAAACAGAAGAGGGAGAGTTTCCCAGGTATTTCAAATCACACCATCTATTCTGTCTTCATGTGAAGTCAGCTCCAATCATGAATGTGCTTTCTAAGACTAATAACCTTAACTTTAATCTTTAAATCACAATTTTATTGGCAATATATCAGAGGAATCTGTACTGTATCTTTTGATTGCATGTGCCTAGAGAAACTACAGAATACTAGGGACTCCCATTTGCATAATCTGTCCAGTTTAAAATAATAATTAGTCAGTCCTGGGTTAGAATACACAACTCAGCAGGCAAAAGCCATTATAAAATCATTAGACTTATACATCATGGTTAGGAGGTCAATGCACTTGCATATCATTGTACCAGGAGGAAAAGCATGTATGTCCCCTACTTATTGTTATGTGCAAATGAGTCCCTTATTAAGAATGCTAAATTTGAAATGACTCAAAGAGGAAGAATCAAATTTTGCCAATAACTTGCAGGAGGAAAGCAAATTCAGTGACCCAATAATTATACTTTTGTGCCTTTGGAGAAAACCCAGTATTTCAAACTGAATTTATCAAGCACCTATCTCTGTATGGCAATATGTTAGTTTATCAAATTTCCCCCTTCTGAACTCTTACATATTAATTATTGGCCCTACTTATAAGTTCCATTGGATTGATGAACATTAAACCAAGTAACCTGGGTTCAAGGTCCAGCTCAGAGCCTATATTAGCTACGTGATTGTGAAGAAGTCAATAAACCTCTCTAAATCTCATTTTTTATCTGAAAAATTGGGAATAATAATAGCTAAAATTAAAAAGCATTTTAAGGTTTACAAAAACATTTAAATTATTTCCCTTGATGAAAATTAACTCCTTCATATTGTTGAAGGGAAATTGCTAAGTTTAATAAACTTTAATAAGCTATGTATAGGTGATTTGTTATTATGAATTTCACACTTGTAATGTACCAGATTAGCAGTCAAGAGACCCAGTTTCTTCTCCCACTTCCTCTGTTCATTGACTAGTTCCGGTAAGTAGGCCAAACTATCCATTCACTCATTCATTAATTTTTTTTAACTGTAAATGCTATGTACAAAGTGAGATCCCAACCATTGTGGAAAATACAAAGATGTGTGACATCTTCCATAAAGGAGCTATCACAATGATGGTGAACCTATTGAACAGGGGCCAAAGATGGCATGCAGATACTCTCTGTGGGCTCATGGCTGCCTTCCCCTTACCCCACAGTTTGTGAAAGGCAGAGTGATTTGGGTGGAGCTGCTCCCCTGCCCCATTCCATTGCTCCTGACAACATTTTTTCACATCCCCCACCCCTTTGCCCAGTAGCCTAATGGGAGTGCACAAAGAGTAAGGTGAGCAATTCACGGGGTGCAGAGCTGGAGTGGAGCAGAGTGCTGGGGCCACTCCGCTGCCCCTCTCTATACTCACTGAAGACATTCCTCACTCCCCATCCCCTTCCAGCAAGCAGATCAATGGGAGCACTTCCTCCCTTTGCTGTCTGGGGTAAAGAGGGGAGCTGGAGGGGTGGGGTGCAACACTTGGCCTCTGGGAGGGACAGGGCACACTAGCACTCCATGGGGGGAGCATGGTCTGGCACTCTATCTCTAAAAGGTTTGCCATCACTGAGCTATTGCATTGTGGGGAAAATAAAAATTTTTTTAATTATTTAGAAAGAATAGTAGATAAGCAATATATTTCTCAATTATATATAATTATCAAATAGGGCAGTGTGATAGGTGAAATGAATGGTGGATGGTACAAATGAAAGAAGCAACTATTTTGTTGATAAACCTGTGAACAACAAACAGTTTGATAATTGGTCATAAGAAGGAGAAAAGACTTTCAAGTAGCTGGAAGAGAGAAAACTTCCTAGCAGAGGTTAGCATGTGACTTGTAATTTGAAAATGGAATAGAATTTTTATGAAACAGAATGAATGAATTCCAAGAAAGGGGTCCTTTGTAGGAACAAGTGTATGAAGTAGAAAGATTTTTGCTGCCCTCTAAAAAACAAAAACAAACAAAAAATCATCTTCAGTATTTCAATGTGTTCTGAAATCTTACAATAGGACCTCAGTTTAGGTTCAAGTAAGTTTTGCTTTGCTACTATTCTTTAAACTTTGTAATGATTGGGGCTTTATTTTTATTTTTGTATCTCTGAAGCAGAACACATTACTTTGAACACAGTAGGTGCTTAATAAATATTTGCTGAATTGTTGGAATATGCTACAATTTGTTCTTGAGACATTTATATCTTAAATTGAAACAAATCCATTTTTTCAGAGCAAGTTTTCATAGGAAGAGAGTTTGAGGATGTACTAGGCCCCAGAGGGTGGAGAATAGAAGGAATTGAAAGTGACTCTATTGAGAGAGTAGAATTAAGCTTTGTATAACTAACTTTCTTTGATTCATAATTCTGCCCAGTTGAAGCTTCCAATTTGCATAAAACATCTGTTGAGGTAAACCTGGTTATTTTTCCACAATGTATATAGAAGGCCAAAAGGACATAAGTTGTTTATGTATTATTACTTTTTTCTCCTTGAGAGAAGGTTTAGAGGTTAAGCTACAACACCTCACATGTCTTATTCAAATCTAAGACCTCTAAATATAATGGAAAAAAAATTGATTGTCATTAACACAGGTCAAGCTTATGGTACAGTATAGTACAGGTCTAGTATCTGAAAGTTTCATTTCTTGCTATTCTCATCATTCTAGACTGTGCATAGTGAAGAGAGATTGGAGAAGGAAGCATAACAAAATTCTGAAGTTGCAATTATTAGTTTGACATTCTTTTAGAAATGAAAATGAAAGTACTTTTGATTGTCATATTTTTCTTCAAAGCCAGAATTCTGCATTATAAAGGGATGCCTTCCTCAGACTATGAATTAACAATGTAAGGCTAAAGTAACACAACTCTTTTTTATAATCTTAAAATTCTATTGTTCACAGTATCATCTCGTAAGACTTGAAATGCTTTTGGTATTAACACTAACGAACTTTCTAAGTAGTGCTAGTTTTTTTTTGGAAGTAGAAGACTTGACTCTGAAGTAATTCTTTAAGTATAGATAAAGAGGAAGTCACAGAAATATGTAAAAAAATACAGAAAACTCATGGTTTGGTTCAGTGGTATGTTTCAATGCTAGCTTCCCACAAGGAAAACTGTGGCCAGCTCCAAATCATTTTTAAACTTTCCATATTGACAACAGAGACAAAGATTCTTGACCAGAGAGAATTTCAATGAAGCCTGAATGTGTACACACACACACCCTATCACAACTATCATTTACAACAGGATTAGAAACATAAGATACCATAGTGAAATGCAAAATTCACAGAAATTAATCAATATCGAAGAGAAGAAATTCCCAGAAAAATATATTATTAAAGTCATAGACACAGGTAGGGTGGCACAATGGATTGATCATTTGATTTAGAATCAGGAAGACTTTTTTTAAAAAACATGTTTTCATTAATTAATTGCTTTCTTTTACATTACAATTCCTGGGTATTTCCCTCCTCTTGCCTCCTTGCACTGAAAAAGGCATCATTGGACAAAATAAATGTATATATTAATTATTTCTCTCATGTTTCTATTTATCAATTCTTTCTCTGGAGGTGGACATTCACAAGTTATCTTGAAACATTAATTCTGTAATTGTATATAATGTTCTCTTGACTCTACTTGTATCATTTTTCATAATTTCATGTAGATCTTTCCATGGTTTTGTTTTTAAATTAATTTGTTCGTCATGTCTTAAGGCACACTAATATTCCATTACAATCATAGGCTGCAGCTTGTTCAGCCATTCTCCAATTGATGGGCATCCTATCAATTTTCAGTTCTTTGCCAAGGAAGACATACTTTCAAATTTAGCCTCACACATTTACTAGATGTGTGACCTTGGATAAGTCACTTAATCTCTGCTTGTCTCAGTTTCAAACAACTGTAAAATATGGATTGAAATAGCATCTACCTCTTAGGGTTGTTGTAAAGACAAAATGACAACTTTGTCAAGGGTTTAGCATAGTTCCAGGTACATAATAGGATCAAGGTAAATGCTGTTGAGGTGGTGGTGGTGGTAATGGTGGTGATAGTTTTGATTTTGCTGTTCTAACTTCGGAAGGGCATTCAAAGATCTTTCTTAAGTGCTGATATCTATAGACCACTGTTTCTTACCAAAATTTTACTACTGCTGAAGTCTGGAAAGTGTCACTACAAATCAGGTTGGTGGGCTTTGGAAAAAGAATAGATAGGATTCTTTTCAATTTATTTTAACTAAACCTTATTTTACATAGTAGTTATCTTCCTCATTGGAATAAGAGCTCTTTGAAATCAGGGATTATTTTTCTTTTCTTTCTTTCTTTCTTTCTTTCTTTCTTTCTTTCTTTCTTTCTTTCTTTCTTTCTTTCTTTCTTTCTTTCTTTCTTTCTTTCTTTTTTGTGTGTATCCCCAACATTTAGCACAATGCCTGACATCTGATAGGTGCTTACCTATTGTTTAGTGATTAACTGACTAACTCTTTAGTAGAAATAACACTTATTTTCTCAAAATAATAATAATGATGATAACAACAATAATAAATGCTATTTGCAGAGTGCTTAAAAATTACCAGTTACTCTCTTCCCAGCCATTTTCTAGGGGTAGATAGTATAGGTATGATTATCTTACTTTCACAAATGTGAAAACTAAAGCAAAGAGAGGTTAAGAGATGTGATGGATAAAAGAGAGGCCACTAAAGTTTGGAGGGTGCTCTCCTTCCTTTGCTGAATGACTGAGGGGTAAAAGGGTTATTGAGGTAATAGGAGAGGAATGAAAAGGAAGGCTGCGTTTAGGGAGGAATGGACAAGGCGGTATTAGGATGATAAGGGTACAGGGTGAGGTGTTCAGGAGAGGCAGCTAACACAGACTAGACAGCCAAGCTAGAGACAGAGAATACTGGGGGTAATAGGCTGAACCCTTCCAGGCAGGAAAGGTACCTCTACAGACACAAGGAATAGGGCCAGTCAGAAATGATTGAAATCTGAGTTGAGGGCTTTCTTGTCAGTTTCTCAAGTCTTCAAAGGAGGAATCACAAGGCTTCTCCCTGTCAGTGAAACTGAAGGGATTCAGGAAGAAGCATTGGGCAACTACTTCCTCCCAAGATGGATGCCTCCAGTTTCCCTCAGAAAATAAAGAGAATAATTCCTTCCCCTTCAACCCTTGCCTAATTCTTCAACACAAAGATTCTCCGGAGGGTTTGATTAGGTAACAAAAGGATTTATTAATGTTCAGGGTTGGTCAGGAAGGAGAGAGGGGTTTAGGGTTTCTGACAGCCGCTAGGGAGAAACTCAAGATGGGGGAGGGTCACAGGAATGGGTTAGACTGAGAGAGGACCTGCTTCTTTCAGTCTGGAAGATTTGGCTGCCTTTAAAGTAGAGGGTATACTAAAGGGATAGTTTGAATTCAAGGATGTCCTACTTGCCTATTGGGGAAACTAAACCCACAAAGTCTATTCACTAAAAACCCAAAGGCCACCCTGCCTCCCAGAGCCCCAGGAAAAGAGGCAGGGAAACCAGGGAAATAATATGGAGAAGGTCAGGGAGAGGTCCAGAGTAGTTAGCTAGGTTCAAATTGTCCAGAGACAAAGCACAGGCCAAAAGCAAAACTGAAAGCCAAGCAGAGCTCTAATTAGTCCTTCCGCTCTGTTTAAGCCTCAGGGACCAACTGACTTCTCTTAGAATTCTAAGGCTTCTAACTGCCAGAAGTTTTCAGTTGGCCCCCTGCAAGGGCAAAAGCCTCTCTTGCATCTTTTGCATTACAGTGATTTGCTCAACATTGTATAGGTAGTAAATAACTAACAAAAAATATTAAACCTAATACAAGACAATATGAAATACAACTTAAATAAAAGCATAGGCATAACTTATACAAAATAAATACAATTAAAAGACATTATCTTCAGGATGAGGCAGGAAAAGCCTTGTGTCGAAGGGGGTAGGTAGTAGAGTTGAGCTTTAAGTGTTTGTAACAATCAAAGGATTAGAGAGTGGGAAAGATGTCAGTGGTCATAGAGTCTAAAACAGTGATGGCAAACCTTTTAGAGATGGAGGGCCTTGCCTCCCACCTGGTGCCATTCCTCCCCTCCACCCCACACAGGGGAGGGAGGAAGTGCTCCCATTGGGCTGCTGGACAGAGAGGCAGGGGGATATGAAAAATTGCCATCAGGGGAGGTGGAGAGGGGAAAGGGAGCAGGGTCCAAGTCCCTCTGCCTTTCTATTAACAAAGTGGCAGATGGGGGTAAAGTGGAAAGGGCAGTCATGTGCACACAGAGAGCACTCCATGCGCCACCTTTGTCACTCATGCCATAGGTTTGCTATCACCATTAAGCCAAGCAGATCTTTCTCTGTGACTTGCAACTGAATTGTTCCATACAAGTTGTCTCACTCTTATTATAATGTGAGTACCTTGAGAATAGGGACTCTATTACTTTTCTGTTTGTACTTCCAGCCATCAGCATAGAGCTTTGCTGTGCACATATTAAGTGCTTAATTAGTGCTTTATTTGTTCACTATCATATACCTGATCAATGGTTTTATTGTCACCATTGAAGTATTTTCAAAGAAAGGGGACTCATAACCACTATAATGAACTTTCATTTTTGGACAGCCCTAATTGTTAATTGTTAGGAAATTTGGGCTCTTATTGTTTTTTACCCCGATAATGAAACCTAAATTAGCCTCTATAATTTCCAAATAATATTCTTGCTTCTACCTTTTTGGGCACAACCAAGGAAGTTTAATCTCCTCCACATGATAATCTTTTAAATAATTGAAGATGGATAACATATCTCTCCTGAATCTTCTTTTTTCCTCAGGTTAATCATTCCCAAACCCTTCAAACAATCTTTGTATTCAATATACTCAACACCCTTTTCCATTCAGATATAGTCCTCAAATGTCTCTCTAAATCATAATGCTCAGAGCTGAAGATCATACTCCAGATGAGGTCTAACAAGTGCAGAGTAAGATGAGATTGTCATGTTCTTAATGCTGAAAGCTATGTCTCTTTTATTGCAGTTTAAGACTAAATTACTTTTTTTTAGTGCCTCATCATATTACTGATTCCTAATGAGTTTGCAAGTGGACAGAGCATCCACCTCTTTTTGAGAATACTTACTCTCTTTCCATGCTATTCCATTTTATTTTTGTGAAGTTCATTTCTTAAGTATAAGACTCTATCCTAATTGAATCCCACACTATTAGATTCAACCCAGTGCTCTAGATTTCCAATAACTTTTATTTTGAATCTTTATCATCATCCTGGTTGTTGTAAGCCCTTCCATCTGAAAATCTGAAAAACATATCATTGATTCATATGACAATTTTCTCTATTCCTCATAATGGTTGACATTTTTCAACTTTCCTTCTTTTTCTTAAACCCTTACTTTCTGTCTTAGTAACAATTCTAAGGCAAAAGGGCAAGGGTTAGGCAAACAGACTTAAGCAACTCGACCAAGGTCATGCAAAATGGAAATGTCTTAGGACAGATTTGAACCCAATTACTCCTGACTCTAGACCTAAAGTTCTATCTGCTGTGCCACCAACCTGTCTCTACATCTTTCTTTCTTAAAACTACTTGTAAGTGTTGCATTTCAACCCTAAGCACATAGCTAAAACTTTTGTGTCTCATTATCATTTCTTCATAATTTAAAAATGCCACTCAAATTATTTTCCTTTGACATGTAATCATTCCACAGCCACAACCCCTTTCAGTCATATACAGATAACCAAACTCTTTCACTTATTAGCCCCATAACAATCTACCCTACCAATTTAGTTAATCTTCTGTTTATTCCACTTACCTTTTCTTACTTGGGTAGACTTGTCTTTCAATGACCTTCCCTCCCACAACTATACTTTAGTCTATCTCTTCAGGTAACCCCAACCCTAAATGTGTGCCTTCCACTCTGACTCTAACCTTAACTCTTACCCTAACCCTAACCTGATCTTCATTAGTTCTTCTATAGACTCCAAAAATTATTACTAATCTTTTTCCTCTTCTAATCTAGAGGTATAAACTGAAATGATTTCTAAACCTGGAGATTATGCTTCATTTTTCCCTTCATTTTCCCCAAATTTGACAAATTTCTTATTTCTAAATTCCATGTCTGCTCTATACCACTATTCCAAAATACTCCAAATCAACCATATGGTATTCTACTCCTTCTTACTTAGCTCATTTTTTTTTTCCTCCTCATAACCTTTTTTCTCGCTTTGGATTCTGAAGAAGAAACTTAACAAAGATATGACATAAGATTGAATATTATATATAATAACTAGACAAAGTGTGCAGACTGCTTTACTGAAATTAAGGATCAAAAATGTCAATGGTCCCTATAATTTAATATGATTTTAGAAATGCTACTTTATAAGAAAATTTAGAAATTAAGAAAGAATTGGCTGAATGGAGGCAAAATTATATTGATTTGTAAATAACTTGGTGATTTATGTAGAATCCCAGAAATGCAAACAATAGCCAAAAAATCAAAACAGTCACTTCATTAAGGTAGCTACTTAAAAAAAAACCCATCCTCTCTAAAATCTAACAGAATTCACCAATATGATATTTAAATATGAATAATAAATACTAACAAAGTCTGAGAATATGATATTTAAATTATTTTTAAAGAATTAAAAGGAAGATCAATAATTAAAGGTTTTGACACATTCTTGGCACTTACTAAGTATTCTTTGATGATTTATTTACCTCTTCTTCCATAAAACTATATCTCCATTGTTTTCTATTCCCCCATTGCCTTGTAGGTGATAGAGAGATAATGAAATCAGAAGCAAAGTTGTACTAAGAAGAGATTGTTATTTTCCTTCCTATCTTTCCTCTAACCCTAACATGATGATTGATCTATATATGAAAGGAACACTTAAGGTCCTCAAGTCTATTACTCTTATTTATGCTTAAGGAAATTTAGGCACAATAAATTGGAATTATTGGCTCCATCTCTCTCTTTCTCTGTCTCTCTGTATCTCTTTCTTTCTGTCTCTATCTCTGTCTCTCTCTGTCTCTCTCTGTCTCTCTCTGTCTCTCTCTGTCTCTCTCTCTCTGTCTCTCTCTCTCTGTCTCTCTCTCTCTGTCTCTCTCTCTCTCTCTCTCTCTCTCTCTCTCTCTCTCACACACACACACACACACACACACACACACACACACACACACACACACACATGCATATATACCTCTATTGACTCAAGTTGGGTTTTGAGCATTTGGGCCAGAAAAGGAAAGAGCTATATCTTACAGGGAAATCTGTAGTTCTTCCTCTGATCAAATCTCACATTATTTGTGATTTTTAAACCCATGAGTGTGGACAGCTCTGGATCAAGTAGTCAATAGTAAAAAAATGTCTTCTGTCTTTAAAAAAATGAACTAAATTGATCATACACTTTTTTTTAATAAAAAGAATGAAACCAATCTGACCAAGTTATCTATTTGACTGAACTGACTGATCAATTCAGTCAAAAGAATAGAATGGATTGAGCATGTAGAGTGTCAAATCTCTCCAATTAACAGGAATGATGTGAGAAGCCAAGTCAAATATCACTTTTCCCCTGTTAGCTTAGAGAGAAACATTAATATGAATACTTGAATAAAGACCATAGAACCCAATCTAAATCCGGCACACATATCTTATTGAAATTACACAAAGAAAAGCAATGATGCATTCTGGACTTCTTTTTCAGGATTTTTCTTATACAGTTCTTTTTCACTGTAATAAAAGAAAAGAAAAAATACAGGATTTAAACTAGCTTTAGCTAGAGGTTAGCCTAGGAGAATAATTTAATATGAATATCATTATTAAAATCCCACTGCTTCAAATGGATTTTTAGATTAATAAATCTGCAGAGATATAAAATTATCTGATTTATAACTATGCATTATTAGATCTGAAATGTCAGTTATTATCTCCTCAGCTTAATGCTTAGATTACCATATAATTTTATGCATCCTTGAGAAAAAAGGTTCAAAAGTCACATGGATATTAATCTTGCATCTATTGTTTCAATTGGAAACTGTGTCAGGAAAAGCAGCTAAGGTTATACCTTCTCTTATTGACGTCATCCCAACCAAGACAGGACACTGGTACTGAACCCAGTGGGAAGGTCCATTAGTCATTCCTTGTTGATGACCACCCTTTGTGACTAGTTAACTTTCTGTGTTAGAACTTTTCATCCATTCTTTTGCATTCAGATTGTAAATATGAAAAGCAAAGTGATTTTAGTATTTCAACTTTGATGTTTGTGAAGAAGCTATACCTTACAGTTCATAAATAAACCCACTATTAAGGTATATGACTCAGATTTCAAATTTGCATTGAGGAACCTGGTCAATTAACATATACAAGCACATGCACATATATTTTTATGTATATATGTCAGTATCTATCATATCACTCTCATGTTAACACATAGATTATCTTTATATATGCATATGCAAATGATCATTACCATTTTACATATTAGAAAATTGAGGCTCAGGGAAATTATATGGCTTGTTCATCATAATACATCTTAGTGTTGTACAGCATTGAGGCAGATCTCTGCTGACTCTGCTGACTCTGCTGACTTTGACTATGCCCACAACATGCTGCTGCCTCTTCTAGGTAGAGAGAAGGGTGGGATAGAAGCCCATAGAAAGAGAGAGAGATTGAAGATGCCTGAAAGGAGGGGATTGATCTAGGGAGAAAGCTCTCAGAATTGGTGAGAGTAGATGGGATAAAGAAAGCAAATAGAGAAGTTGACCTTGAAAAGGAAAATGACCTACCTCTTCCATTGACAGTGGAGCCAGACAGTTCTCCCTCCTCTATAACTACAGCTAGTTATATTTTTTAACATTTTGTGGAAATATTTCTAATATAAAACATTTTCTTCTTTCCTAAACAAAGAATAGCACAGAGCTATTTTTTTTTTGTTGTTGTTTATTTATTTATTTAGCTGTTTATCATTATCGTGGCCAATTACAGCACTATGTCAAAGTCTGATAATGCTCTGACCATGAAATATTGAGTTATAGAAAATTGTTTTCCTCTGCACTAAATGACCCCATAATGCTGTGTTCAAGAATTATAAAGTAGGCCGAACAATGAATATGTTTTTAGATATTTCTTGTGTCTCAAACCTCTACTCTCTTCTGTCCCTCTGGTTGTTTCCTGATGTTATCATTCCTTTGACTTCCTTTAAATCATTCACAATACGTAATGTAGTTTTTTGCCAATGAGAGCAGTTTCCATTACTTGGACTCCCAACAAATATTCATTGTTTTGAGATATTCATATAAGGGAAGTATAACTAGATAGAAGTTCAGCTGAGAAATATGTAAGGGTATAGTGGCCATCAACATTATCAACACCTTAGAAAGGGGGCCAAAACAAAATGTTGGACTTCATTAAGAGAGACGAAAAACTCTGACAGGGGTCTAATTACTCAAATATACAAGGAGTTAAAGCAATTGTATAAAAAATCAAGCCATTCCCCAATTGATAAATGGGCAAGAGACATGAATAGGCAATTTTCAGGTAAAGAAATCAAAAGTATCAATAAGCACATGAGAAAGTGTTCCAAATCTCTAATAATTAGAGAAATGCAAATCAAAACAACTCTGAGGTATCACCTCACACCTAGCAGATTGGCTAAAATGAAAGAAGGGGAGAGTAATGAATGTTGGAGGGGATGTGGCAAAATTGGGACATT